>NW_024340849.1:50945192-51469244 GCF_902729225.1 Pteropus medius
CAGTACATTGGTTAGACATTTATATAGTTTATAAAATGATCCCCCTAATTGCTCCTTCTCTCCTCTGGTTTTCCACCTAGTCAATATATTATGCTAACTGCATTCTCCATTCCATGCTCCCCATCCCCATGACCATCTATCAACTAATAATTTGTACGTTTTTAACCTTTCACCCTATTTTCCCAGCCCTCAACCACCCTTCCCCTCTGTCCATCACTGAATTGTCCACTATATTTGTGAGTCTGCTTTTGATTAGTTTGTTCTTTTTGTTCCTTAGATTCCACATATAAGTGGAATCATATGGTATTTATCTTTCTCTGTTTGACTTATTTCACTCAGCATAATAACCTCTAGGTCCATGTCATTGCAAATGGTAGGATTTCATTTTTTTTAATGGCTGAGTAATATTCCATTGTATATATGAACCGTAACTTCTTTATTCAATTGTCTGTTGATGGGCATTTAGGTTGCTTCCATATCTTGGCTATTGTAAATTGTGCTGCCATGAATATTGGGGTGAATAGATCTTTATGAATTATTGTTTTGGTTTTCTTTGGATAAATACCCAGAAGTGCAATTGCTAGGTCAAAAGGTATATCCCTTTTTACTTTTTTAAGAAAACTCTAGACTGTTTTCCATAGCAGCTGTACCAATTTGCAATCCCACCAACAATGTATGAAGGTTCCCTTTTCTCCACATCCTCACCAACACTTGTTCTTTGATTTATTGATGATAGCCAATCTGACTTTTTAAATTCACAAATGAATAAGAGGCACATTCCAATTTTTAGTATTAAAATTGGTTCCGATGAATCCCTAAATGAAAAGGACATTTTGAGTCTGAAAGAAAAGAAAGGGTTACAGACATAATAAATTAGAAGTAGAAAAATAAAGAAGAGGATTTTTTTTTTGAAAACTCTGACTTTTATAAACATTTACATTTTTGATTTACCTTTTTATACTATCAGTAAAGAGACAGCCACTTCCTCCTTTCAGAGCCCAAGAAAAAGAAAGGCATAAAAGACAATAATAGTCTTAATTTGCCAGAGGACAAGTTTAGTTTAACATAAAGGAAAATCGCTCTATGGTACAATTGTTAAGTTTGCTTCCAATAGTGTCTTCCTTGACATGTGAAGACTTCGTTCTTGGATGGCGGAGTTAAATGTTCTCTGTGAACTTCCAGCCCTTCTATGAACTTGGTCTCAGAAAAGTAATTCATTTCTTGAATCTTTTAATTGGGGCTTATAGACCAAGAACAAGGCCATTCTAAAAACAGAATTTGGCTCAGGGGTTATCCTTGGACCTCCTACATTTAGAGTTAGCCTGATTAGTGGTCAGGAGTAGATTCTGGAGTGAGACTTCCTGGCCAAAGTTCTGGCACTGCCACTAACTAGCTGTGTGACATTGAGTAAGTCACATAACCTCTCTGTACCTCAGTTTCCTTATCTGTAAGACTAGGATAACTAGTATTCAAGGGGCAGTTAAAGTTTTTATGGGGTTAAGAACTGGGAACTAGAATAGTAGTATCTAGGATCTGAGTTATAAATATCTGAGCTTCATTTTTTATGGTCTACCCAGAAATAGGATGACTTGTGAAGGTTATTCAGCCTTCCAGCTTTTGGATGAAATCAAGAAATGTAATATATTTAAAAAGCAAATAAATATTTTTTCTGAATAACCACACTGAACATTTTAAATGTTAAAATATTCCACATGTTTTCATATAAACTATGTGTATATTTCATCTGAAATACAAAGGGCCTAGAGTAGATCATTTCTACTCTAGGACCCCTTGACAACTGTGTGTCAGTTTTGTAAAGGCACCGTCAATAGCCTTGTTGATAGGGAAAACAGTTTGAGGGGTGCCAGCAGCTGACCACCAGCAGAACACATGCAGCCACAGTGGAAAGCTATTTCCAGAATTCTCCAGTGCCAGGGCTCTGCTTTCCTATCATTTGGCTCTTTCAGGGAGCAGGGAGACTATAGAGGACATGAGAGAATGGGGCCAAGTTCACAGTGGTAGACCAACAGCATCTTCATAATTCTGTCTTTAAGAAGAGTCTGCTCATGACACTGGAGTTTTGCTAGAAAGTAAAATTAGAATTCTTTCTTAACCTATGGTATCTAGAAATCCTGAGGGACTTCTAGAGTTTTTATGAAAAATCCCAAATATCCTAGAAATTGTATTGTTATACCAGAGCCTCTGTTAACATAAGTGGTTGGTTTTGCCATTCTCATGAGCCCTGCCATCACTGTTAACCCCTACTATTTCTTTTAAAGGGTATGGATGGAGCAGTAACAGCCCATCAACACAGGTGGGAGGACAGCAAGAAGCATGTGTGCTGTGTGGTACTGGGCTCTGTTCTTAGCCCAGAAGGGCAGCATTATGATTTTACACACATGTACACACAAACATTTGCATGCTGAGTACCATTTGGTAAAGTCATTGTTGATTAGCAATCACTTTGGTCCAAAATGGAAGACCTGGATTCTACTCTCATTTCCTCCGTGTGGTATGCACAAGCCACGAAGTCCCTGAGCCCCAGGTTTACTCATTTAATCCAAGTTTTGGATTAGACCAAAGTTTCAGAAAATGCTTTGATGTGCAGATGAATCACCTGGGAATTTTGTTCAAATGCAGGCTCTCGTTTAGTATGTCTGGGGTGAGGCCCAAGATCCTACATTTCTAACCAGCTCCCAGGTGATGCTGATGCTGCTGATCCCTGGGCCACACTTTGAGTAGCAAATGTTATATATGTTCGTTTATTTTATCCTCCCAATCACTCTATGATATAGATATTTTTAGCTTCATTTTAAAGATGAGGAAACAGGGGTTTTGCTCAAGCCGACACAGTCAGATAGCAGGACTGTAACCCAAACATGGGTCTAATTGGCCCCTGAATTTAGCCACTACAAAAACCTTATACTGTTTTTCATTTTCCTCTGGGGCTTGAAAGAGTAGCTGCAGTTTTCAAAGGTATATAACCCTCTTAGGAGAAGTAGCTTAGCCATTATGAAAATCTGTATTGCCATAAATGCAGAATAATATGTAATTCTCTTTTTTTCCATTAGAAGAAAAAAAAATACTGTGTGGCATAGATAATGTGTAAGATAAATTCCAAGTCTGTTAATACAGGGAGGATTGTTGCATATTAGGAAGTTATTTCAAGGCTAATTAGTTTAGACTAATTTATTTAATAAGCTTTCAATCTACCTTATTTTGCTAGCTCCCTCATGTTGTGTGTTTTATATTTACTGACATTTCTATCAAATGATGGTGTGTCAAGAACTGTGGTTGGAGTCCATGCAGACCATTCACATTTCTGCATAAAAACCTGTCTATGTTGCGATCTTTAAGCACCAAGAATACTAATGTAAATTATTCTATGCTATAGGCTAATGTCCACAAATATCAAACAATTACTATGTTTTGAATCTGTAGGGACACAAAGTTTGTTCTTTTAAAATCCACATTCACAACTTTACTTAAAATGTGCTGTTTTGTTTTCTAAAGGCAAAATTCCAGGGCTTAGTTTTTATGTGGAAAATTTCATCTTAGAGCAAAATTTTATAGCATAGTCATAAACCTCAAAGAACGAGAATTTGTAATGGACTGGGCCATCGATTATTAACAGGAGTCACATTAATAGGCATATGAGACATATAAAATGGCTCCAAGAGCCTCTGGCAACACATGGAGATACAGAATCTTTAACATGGATTTGCTAGTTAGCACTCAAAAGGAAGTAGGCATTCAGGCTAAAATTATCCAAATAAATCGACTGACATCCTTTGGTTAATTTCAAGAGACTTTATTTTGTTGGTTGTTCAAGGTTCTGAGTTCACTGCCCACTGAGCATAATGATAGGTGGGTTGAGTACGACTGCCTTCTGACTCCCAGCCTGCCTCTTAGCAACCATTTGACCTTGGACAAAATACTCACCCTCTTTGAACCTCAACTCCTTCCTCTATAAGCGGGAATAAGAAAATGTGACTCACAGCATTGGTATGAAAATAAAAGATACAGTGCCGTGCTTGAGAGTGCTTAGAACATAACAATAGATCTTTATAAATGTTTATACATGCTAATTTTCGGCTGTATAACCATTGTAAAGGTATTCCTAACTCTCCAAATGATCTGTATCTGTGAAAATTTCTGTTATGAGTAGGATACCTGTTGAGAGTGGAAGAATGGGGAAGAGGGACAGGGAGATAGCAGGGCATGACAGAGAAGCCCATTGTGATTAAATCAGAGGACTGGGCCAGGCTAGATGCCAACCAGGTTATGTATAACAGAGAAAGATTCTGGTATAGCAGAGTACCCCTTTACCACCCAGATATTTTTTTTTTTTTTCTGAAGCTAGTGAGCTCTGAGTATTCCCTGAGCTAAAATCCTGTGCTGCCTCTTTTGGCCATTCAGGTCATGGGAATTTCCAGCCACCTTAGCATGTCATATTCAGATCTTGGCTGGAAGCCAATCCTTAGAGCTTGTTCAGTTCCTTAAATAGGCAACTACCTACAGATGGAACGTAAGATGAGTTCAACCCTACAGTAAGTGTTTGTCAGATCACACTGAAGGTCCAGTGTATTTCCTCTAAGGAGTGTAACAGCTTAGTAAATATTTGTCAGATGAACTGAAGACCTTTATATAGGAAACCTTCAAGATGTTGGTAGAGTAAGCTTGTGAAAGGCAGAGGTTCTTCAGGTCCTTGTTGCTATCAACAGACCCTTGTGGAAATGTCTGGCTTAAGCAACCCTTCCTTGTACCATTTCTAAAGCCAAGTTGTACACAAGGAAACTTTGCACAGCTTGGAGACATTTTATTAACCAGAGAAAACTTACATTACTAAAATCAGCCATCAGAGTACTCATTTTGAAGATGCACATTTAAAGATAGGAAGGAGGAAAGAGTTCTTGAATGCAAATGTTTTTTTTACACTTTCTACTTGTGTGTTTTTGTTCAGCAGACTTGTTTCTTCCCACACTCTTCTGCTGTGCGTGCTGCCATCTTCTCTGAATTAAGGGATAGGAAATATTGGCACCTATTATTTAAAAATCCCCAGTGATCCATACACCATCAGGGCCAGCTAGAATGAGATGTTCATCATATGTTTTCTTCATTAAGCATCCTCCTCAGTCTGGTGCTTAAAAGAGAATAGGAACAAAATTGAGAACATTACCCAGTGACTTAGCCCTAACAACCCTTTAGTGAATGCAAAAGTGTGGTGTTGTACCTGAGTTAACCATGCAGCATGGTGAGCACATGTCAAACACTGCCTGGGGTGGCTCTGATGGACACACCTCAGCCAGAAGTGCAGAACACATCTCACAGGAATGTGTGCCAGCCAGCCTGATGTGAGGTTTGGGCAGGGTTCTGAAAATAAACTGTCATCCATAAAGTCAAAGGCTTTTATAGTGATTTTTAAGCAGATTAAACAGTGAGAACGATTAAACGGAATGAACAAGGAGCTTAATTAAGATTAATTCCTATGACCCAAATGCCCAATTGATAAGGAAGCTAGCCAAACAAAATAAGTATGTTAAGGCAGAGTGGAATATCCTGTAGCCATTAAAAATGAAAAATATGTTGATTTTTTTGATACATGAAATATGCATTTAAAAAAAAATGTTAAAAACCCCAAAGGGGACTATTTAAAACCATGTTAAAAATGCTAATATAGCCATTAAAAAATGACAGAATAGATTTTCAGGTCCATTATGTTGACTAAATCTCTAATTTTCAAAAAAACAGACTTGCAATCAATCTTGTGGATATTCCTCTTGAAGGACCTGATTTCAGAGTGATCCTATCACCATGACTAAACTGACTAGAAAGTGCCATGCCCAGATGGCAAGGACACCAGAGCTGCAGGAACAAGGGAGAGCCTTAGAGGCCCAGCTTGAAGTGGGAACAGTTTCTTAATGCTTTCTGAGGCTGGCTCTCCTCAGAAGGGGATTCCATGAGCTGGGTGACCACATCCCAGCCCAGTCTCAAGAGCCTTGCTCTCTTCATTCATCCAGCCATGTGACTCTGAGAAGAAATGGAAAAGTATAACATAAGCAAGGGGAGTTACATTTTAAATTTGTAAACTGTGTAAGAAAAATTAGGCTGTCTTGATTGGCAGATGCAAATGTTTACAAGTATTAATTTTCCTGCTGAAATTCTCATTTCTTTTATTCACACGGAATCTCTGAAAAAATCTTCTTGATGATTCTTTTGTTTCTTCCCTACCCCAGTAATTAGAACACGAGATAGTACTGTCTTCTGGCCAACCTGCAAACCTAGAGGTGACATCAAGCCTAGACACTGTTCTTGGCCCTAGGTGACATGCTGGGGCAGACAGCAGGGACCAGCTGCTGACGTAACTATCCTTGTTTCTAATGCTGGTAGTAACCAACAGAGTTTAGTTTTGCTTTGACAACTCTTCTTACAGCCAAAACTATTGTTATGGCCCACATGACATTGCTATTTACCCTAAGTAAGGAAAAACAAAGGCTATTCTGGGCACAGAGCAGAGCAATATTACCATGGCACACTGCCCCTTTCACTAAGGCCACACTATTATTTTTTCTGAAAAGTGCTGCAACAGACACACAGCCTTCTCTTACGTCTCTTTACACAGCCCCAGGGCATCAGAGTGCACCAGAGATGTTTTACTCACATATGAAACAAACTGCTTACACAAAATGAACCAGGAAAAGCACCCTCATGAGATATGTCTCTGTTTGAACTGTCTTTTCTGATTACCTGAGATTGTTTTCTGTAATTTGTCTAAACCTTGTAAACTAAAACCGTATAGTAAGATTGAGAGTCCTGACTTAGAGAATTCTCTGTGGTGTATTTATACTACCATGCAATGAGAAATAATGATGAGGGAGGGAGAGAGAGAGAAAGAGGTGGAGGAAAGGGAGGGAGGGAGTGAGAGAGAGAGAGCGAGAGCGAGAGCGAGAGAGAGAGAGAGAGAGAAGAAAGAGCAGGAGGGAGAGAAACTATGAGTGTTTCCTGCTGTGCTGTGGTCAGGATTTTGCCAGTTGCCAGTACAGAGCGTAGCTGCAGGAGCCATGAAGGCTGCTCCCATCATTTGGAGACTTAGGGGAGAGGAGGACCCAGAGGACAGCCCACAGCCTGGTTTCTGGCATGAGGGATGCCATAAGCGCTCTAAGCCAGGATGCAATCTTAAAGCTGGATCCACAGCAGAGAAGCATGAGTAGCTAAGCATCCCTGCCTGTTTGCACATGCTGCCTAGGTAAGCTCGCTCGCTCGCTCGCGCGCTCTCTCTCTCTCTCTCTCTCTCTTTATTTCTTCAACTTTGAAAGCTTTTAGAAGAGATCAAGGGAAAAAATATTGTGTTGAGATTTGCAGATTTTCCCTTTTCCACCTTGTCTGTTAAAAAGATTATTGAACGTAATAGAACAAGATGATCTGTTTAGCTGTGTTCCACTCACCTGTGTGTGTAACATATCCCATGTGAGGCTAAACACAAGAAATGCAGACTGATCATTGCTCTATGTTGTTGTATAAAACACAGTGTTGAGCTGTTCTCAGGATTTCAGACCCTGGACTTCTTATCTGTTCTGTGATACTACCAGCTCCCCGCTGCAGAGCTCCTGATTTCTGTGGCTGGCAGTTGATAATTGGTAGCCACAGACTGCAGTTGGAGTCATAGCATTTGAGTCTAGCACCTAGGCTGGGCCCTGCTGATACAGTAGAGAGAAAGACAGACAGACAGAAACACACACACACACACACACACTCTCACTCACTCACTCACTCACACCCTACAGGAGCTATAACTGGAGCTTTGAGCTGCTTGGAGAGGAGATTGCCTGAGGCTGAAGGGATGCTTTGAACTGGGGGAGTCTGTGTCACAGTTGGACTCCGCCTTGCAGAGGACTCGATTATGTCCAGTGACCACCTGAACAACAGCACACTGAAGGAGGCCCAGTTTAAAGACCTGTTCTTGAAAAAAGGTATACTTCCAAAGGCCAGCTGTGGGTGATACCTGCTCTCTGGGGTTTATTGTAATTGTTCTTGGAGTTTAGTCTGAGGACAGAGGTGAGAAAGCAAGAAGTTTGTATCTACTTCAGAGGGTCTGTCAGCTCTGAAAATACTTTCAGGGCTAGACTCTCTTTAGAAAGATGTATTTTAGGTTTTTTCCTTTTTTCTCTCATCTGCAATCATTTTGTTTGTGTTGAAGATGTTATACATAAATACATAGATGTGTTGCTTTGGAGTTTTGGTTTTTCAAGTGTTCTGTACACGAGGCTAAAACCTGCCTTGGAAATTCTATTACTGCTAGACTCAAGGATACTTTTGTTTCACTCCAAGTTGTTGGAAACAGCATTTTAAAGAAAAGATGTATTTCTCAGGATGTGGGTGGTTTCTCAGGTCACCAGTGTAGTAATAGTAGACATTAGGAAAGAGAACTATGACTCTGAGAGGGAGACAAAGAGAGCCAAGGAAAGCAAGACAGACGGACTGACTGCCAGCTAAGAAACTACTGTGAATAAGATGGTTATTTGTGCAGCTGTATTTTTTTCTGATACACTTTCCTAAAATGTGAAGATGGGGGTGAGGGTAGATTTTAAATGAATCTAATAGAGGAAATTATGGTTTTATGTATGCATTTTTTTCATTCATAGTATGACAGAGCGATAGACTTTTAAAAGGTTCATAATTGCTCTTACTCCTCTGCTATGTTTTCAGAAAATTATGCCAATCACCTTTGTAACATATTTAGCTAAATTTTTTTCTGAAGAGATCATGAAACTCTAGATTCTAAAATGCATGGTGAAAAATTATATTGGATGAGTGCTTGGACCTTAGTAAATTAAAAAAAAAATGTTATTCCAGCTGGATGGACTCACAGTATCTGTGTTCTAGGGAATTCATAGTCAATCTGATTGTTGCTGACTGCTACCTGCTTTCCAGAGCCATCAAAGGCACCTAGCCTTGGGCTGGAGTCGAGCAGATGTGCCTTGGCCACACCTTGCCTTCGGAGGGCCCTGTGCCACTTGATTGTGCTCTGCTTCTATCTCTCCTCCTGCAGATCATAGGTATCATCTCCTACTTTTATTATCATGCAAAACATTTTATGTAAATATATCAATATAAATAGGACTCTATAAACAGGTAACTTGCAGCAACCTTGGTGCTCTTGCCAGTGACAGTTTACCCTGCCTAGAGTAGTAATAGTTGAATAATTGTTACACAATATGAAAACCTTTAGCAAAACTTCACCACTGAAGTCATTAATAAATGTTTGGTGGAATATGGTTCTGTGCTAGACACTATTCCAAGCAGATCAGACAATTTTGAGGCCCCTCCCTTCCAGGGATTTCTTCATCAGTTTATAATGCCAGACATATGCTACCTGGTGAGGATACTTCAGAAGAACGAGATACTATCCCAGGGCTTACTCCATGAGGGAAGAATACCAGAAAATGGGCACTAATAAGACAGTGATAATGCTGTGACAGGGTTCAAATGCACTCAAAGGAGCCCCCCAACAGTAGTGAGCCTGTTAGCAAAGGGTTAGGAAAGCGCTTTTAAAGGAAAATAAAGCTAGAAATGACACCAAATCCAGGTATTCCAAATCTGAGTGCCTCTTTTCCTCTTCTATTGTTCTGCTTGTTGTAGTATAGATCAGAGTAGCCAAACCATCCCAAGGAAAAGGAAGTTCGAAATATATAATCATGATTATAGCCTTCTGAACTTTAAGCTGTGAAGTTATTCCTATCACACAGGCTAAAATCCCCACCCCCCGCCCCGCCAACCATAGTGTTTAATGAATGTGAATTTTCATTCAACCATTAAAGTCGTCAAGAGTATTTTTATACTGATAATTCATAAACTTGAAGCAATTACAGTCAATGTAGACTCCAACTCCTGCCCCACCCATCTTCCTGTCCCCACCACCCAGTCAATAGGGTTTGGAAAATAATATACCAGCCTTTAGGGACATTCAGCACTTTAAAAGTGTCACAGAGCCATAAATAAAGAGTAAGACACTGGAAGCTTTCATGTTCTCACCACACCCATCTCTGCCTAGGAAGACAGAGAGGAAGGAAATGCAAACACGTGTTCACTGTGCCTGAGCCATGTCAGAACCTAGGAGAGCTTGCTAGGAGAGAGGGGCTTCCTGGAGGGTAAACTAACAGTGGCAGCTAGGTGTGGTCCCCATGTTTCTAGTAGATTCTAGCACTTGGGGGTGGGGGGTAAGGTGGAAGTGCTGCCATTGGTTAGGGTGGGAGAGGAACCATTCAGGGTGATGTGCAGGGATTTGTGAAAAGCATTCAGCCCTTTCAGTGATGTCACAGTATTCTGCATGACAGCTTTTTTGAATTCTGCCCAAGTGTTTTCTTTCTGGTGAAAGGAGAGGCTAATGAGAAGACCAGAACCTCCCCCATCCCCATTATAGAGTCTGAAGGGACATAAATTACATATCTGGAACTTAAAAATAATTAGACATTTAAAAAATAGGAGTTCTGTGAAGGATGTTATATTAATGGAGAAAAAACCAAATGGAAGATGGTGTTAACCATACCACAAATAGAGATGAGGATTATATTAGGAACCTAAGGTGGAAGAACCACATTTCTCCAGAGTTCTTTAAAAATAATACAGACTCTCATGCCTATAGTATGAGTCAGTTCAGCTCCTCACTGAACCAGGGAATAGACCAACAGACCTCATATAATTTCTTCTGTTTCTGTAATTCTCTACTGCATAGCTTGGAATTTCTTAGAGACGTTTCTATAAAAGTACAGAGTTACCATCATCACTATCATCGCTGTCACCGTTTTACTGTAAAACTGTATTACTGTTTTACAGTAATAAAATAAGGTGCTGTGATGCTTTCCTATAAATTTTAGACTAGATTCATTCTAAAACTTCAAATTTTTGGAATGCACTGACTCATCCATTATAACATCATGAACTACAGCTCCATGAAAGGATGGAGGGTGTGAAAATTTGACTTTGACCTAAAATTCTTTCCTCATGTGGCCTGCATTTTGGCATTCTTCTACTAACATCAGTAGTTAGTGAAATCAAAGAAAACTGACTAATGGGCTGTGTTTAGAATCCCTACTGGGCACATGAAATCATGGGAACCCTAAAGTATCCCTGTTATTTTCTCAGAACTCTACCATTCTTATAGGGTTTTTTTTATGTTTTATTCTTCCAGAATTCATTCTCCTCTTTGCCTTCCCTTCCCATCCCATTACCTAAAACCCAAGTCACCGATATTTTTCCTTTCTATGTACCCTAAGTGCTATGCACTATTGCACATAACCTCTCCTCTACGACATGAAAATAGACAATCTCTTGTAGGACCAGACATAAGCAGACCAGGGCAAGGAAGGAGCAGCAAGGTTCAAGTGTAGTGCCTGGATTCAGCTGGCATCTTTCTCACTTTTTGTGCATGGACTGCTGCTCTGTAGAGTTGTGTGACACCTGGATTCTCAGGAAAAGTAGCATGCATGCATCCGTCTGAAGAATATGCCTCTTCGGGCCCTATCAAAAGTGTTCCCTATGGAGTGAGTGAGAGGCCTTGCACCCTGGGCCTCTGGAGCTTGGAGCACATTGAGAGAAACGAATGAAGATCTAAGGTGGGAGGCATATGTGTGTGTGCCTGGGAAACATGTCCAGGAACTGCTACCTTGAAAGGATGGTGGTTTCAGCAAGAAGTGGCCTGCCTGAGCCCTGTCTGTGCAGTACAGGGAATTGCTGGGTGAGGTCCCCAGAAATCCTGAAAATATCTGTGGTTGAGATCAGGAACACAGGAATCTTGAAACTGGATACTTTGAAGAACAGGTGTGCTGAATTTTATCAGATATTTCACATTCAAAAGTGGAAATACAGATGTTGCTGGTTGTTTTTTTTTTTTAAATATATTGTTTCTTTTACTTGTCCTGTGAAAAGTTATTTTCTTGAGAAGATGTAAAATCAGTCCATTGGCAACAGAGTCATATCAGGGGACTAACAAAACACTTTGGGAGCCCTAACTGCCTCTGAGCAGTCTCCATGTGTGGGTGGGGAATTTAGGAGAGGGTTCAGGAATGGCGAAGAAAGAGATGGGAGTTACCTATCACAGTTATTACAAAATGTATGAACAGAGAAGAGGGGGAGGAGTGGGTGGCTTGGTTTGTGGGTTTACATCTACCATTCGGGCTGCTGGTATCCTATTGTGGTACGGTCTTTACTCAATTTGCCATTTGCGATGCATTTTTTAGTAGAATATTTTTTGTTTAAAGGGAAAGAGTATGGGAGGACAGGTATGGGGGTTTTTTACATATCCCCTTGTGAGCTTGAATAAGGTCTTGAAGAGAGAGATTTATTGGTAGCATAGGACTCCAGGGTTCAGAAGTCATCATGCTTATTTATTAGAACCCTCTTTCTGTTTACTCGAATTTTCACTCTGAGAATCATCTGGACCCCTCTTGGGGGAGTATTTTTAGCACCAAAGAGAGTAAAAGCTTCACATTTTCCAGTTGTTAATGTTCAAGAAAGCAGTCTGTTTTCATACTGTTTTTGCCCAGAGTTCAAAGCGAAGGGGGCCACACAGCTCTAATGCGGCTTCACTCCCAGGATGTCCACAGTGTCTCATGACTCCCTAATATTGGGGGCTTCAAGAAGCATCATAGGGGACCCTGACATGCAGCCAGAGGCTGAATTGCTGCTGCTGCACTTTCTGTTGCTCCTTTGCATGATTAGGACTTGATTGTTAGGACAGTGGCCTTTGCGACCTGGGCCAGTCCCTGCAGGAATAGCTGCCTCTCGCACTGGCCCAAGAGCTATAGGAGCTCAGACTCTGATGGAGTTTCTGTCACCCAGGATGGTCAGTTGGGCATCACTCCTTGGCTGCTTGTCTTAGAGAGTGCTGCCTTGGGGACCCAATTCCTGCCAGTCTGTGCCCTCGCCCAGCCCTAGGCAAGTTTCACACTTTGAATGCCCATGAACCACCAGGGTCACTATGTGTCCTGTGTGCCATAGACACATTTGCTGTGGTGTACTCACGCATGAACACTTAGGACAATGGCCATGGAGCGACTCCAATCATATCTCACACCCTGGCATCTTGAACATCCCCAAGAAATCCAGGGGCTGTTGGTATTTGTACTAGAGTGCGTGCTGTCAGTAGATCTAGACTACCAGTTCTCCAAGTATGGCCGAGGATCTCTGGGGGTCCCCAAGACCCTCAAAGGCCATCAGTGAGGCCATATCTTCATATACCTCAACCAAAGCCACGTGTTGCAACAGACTGAGAGTAAAGCAGGCAGGAGAATCCAGCTGTCTTCTATTAAGACAGATATTAAAGAGAGGTACAGAAGTGTAAAGAAATGCCACTTTCATGACTAATTTTTTGAATATAATTATTTTTATTAAGTGTTGTGTATGTTAACATGTAATGAGTTTATTTTTAACGAATAAATATTTAAAATTTTTAGTTTTAACTTCAAGTATGGTAGATATTGATAGATGTTATTATACAAAGCTCTTTGTGGGTAATCAGTAACTTTTAAGAGTAAAGAGGGGTCCTGAGACCAAAGCTCTTGAGAGCTGCTGGTCTAAGCAAGCCAGGAGGGTGAGGCCAAGGAAAGAAGTGAAGCAAGTTTGGACATGTTAGGGGAAGGGTGGGCCTCCAGGTGCCAGCACCTCAGCAAGGTTAGGGCAGGGCCCAGTAGACATGACATTTTGACAAGAAAGCTGGCAAGCACAGCCTAACAGCAAGTAGTCCCCTTTAAAAAAAAGATGGCAGGGATTCCATACACTGTTTCCACAATTGAGATCTTCTTTACTCTTGCTTTCAGTGAACTTTCTAATATATTAGATCAGAAGAATCATACCTTTCATGCAATATAAAATGTTCTATCATCTACTGACCAAAACAAATCAAATCCAGAGTGAATAAAGATCTTATCATAAAAATACAAACTAAAATAATCTTAGAAGAAAAATGTTTTTAGAATATCAGAGAAGCCCTGCCTAATCAAACAGGAAGCTTAGAAGCCATAAAGGAAAAAGGCAGTGTTTGATGACACAACAATTTATATTTTCTATAGAGGAAACTCACAGCAAATTTTAAAGAAGTGAAGACTAGGAGAAAATATATGCAATACATATAACAAAGATTTATAGCCATAATTTGTAAAGATTGTTTACAAATAAATGAGAATGAAATAAATGAGAAAACTACAGATAAACAAATATGATTATGAAAAATAAAACTACAAATTGCCAATAACCATAGAGAAAGATCTAACATTACTAGTAATTAGGGAAATACAAATTAAAATGAGATACAAATTTTTGCCCATCAGATTAGTACAAAGGAAAATGGTGACTGCCTAGTTAACAGAGGTGTGAGGTAGCAGGCCTGCTCCTTGGCACGAACCTTTTCATAAGGCAAGGTCTCAGTAGCCACCAGCATTTAAAAGGATATGTCTTTGACTCAGAAATTTCAGTTTTAGGCATCTTTCCTATAGGGATACTTACAAATGTGGGTCAATGTGTAATACTTAGAATATATGATTACATTAACGCCATACAAAGCATACACACACACACACACACACACACACACACACAGAGTCTTTTGAAAACACCTAAACAACTATCACTTGGAGAATGTAAGTTCCAGTATATCTGTCTTCTCGACTAGATAAGCCACCATAAAGAGTGAGGATGGTTCTTATACTCGTTTAAAGATGTCTGTGACATATTAAATGAAAAAAAAAAGAACAATATATTTGTACGATGATTCCATTCATTAAAAAAGAGGAAAGCTTTTGTTCAGTAGACAAATGCACAGATACACACAATGGGTCAACAGTGCTCCCAACCCCAGAATGGCACTGGGATAGGTAGAAAGTCAGGGAGTGCTGCACGCCATTAGGTATAATGTAAAGGGAGCCTTTACATTATAACTAATTTCCATTTATATTGTTTAAATTTTAAAGGTCTTCATTTTTATAATAAAAATATTTTTCAAATGAAACACAAAATACCCAAATATTTCCATAGAATTATAAAAATATAATTGAATTACTTTGCTATAAATGGTTATCTGCATAGCTTTCCATATTCAGGAAAAGATGACCTAGAAAGACATTCTCCAAGTAAAGAATTAACCCATGGATACTTCATGCAGAACCCTTCACTGTAATCATCACTTTCCTCTCTCTTCATGGCCATAAAGCAATGAAGTTTTTTGAGAAACAAGAACATTTGTCAATTCCAGGGCATAATTTAATCTGAAAGCCAATTTACGAACACTCTGCTGTTTATCCACAAAGTAAAACTAAAGGTTGGTAAAACAAGGCAATATTTTGGGTTTAGTCTTCATGTTGCATGGGCCACATTTGACTAAGCAGAAATAACTCTCTGCTTGGGTCACTCCTCTGCACAGCTCCTCACAGATTCACTGAGTGGCATTTCTTGTGTTCTCTAGCCAAGGTAGGCCTCAGTCCTGTCAGCAGTAGCTGTCCTAACAGTGAGCACACCTGTGCAGGTAGAGCTGTACATCTCAGAACCCTCCCTTGGCCTCAGCATGTGTGCTCCAAAGTCATTATTGATTTGCCTCTTAATGATAAAGCTACTTAACTAGGCACAGCCTTGTGCCTGACACCAGAAATACAAATTAGAAGTAGGTTTCTGAGCACAGTTTCATGCGAGAAACAGACTGAAAAAGTACAGTCACATCTTGTGTCATAAGTGATGAAGTAAGGGATCCAACTGCATGGCCAGGGAGGCTTCACACAGGCATCATGTGACATGGGCACCAAAAGACACAGGGTACCCTGGACATGGAAAAGTTATGTGCAAAGGCAGTCATGAAGACAGTGTTTCTGGGTTAACAAGCATGCTACACATCCCACAGCCTGTGAGGATAAATTAGATCACATTTATATCTGTACCCCAAAGACAAAGGTCCCCAGCCTGTTCCTTGTGATTGCAAGCAATTTCAGTGTTTTCCAGAAGTCTCTATGGTGAAGATTTCTGATAATCCCTGGGAGAGGTTTGAGTGTACATAAATTTGATGGCTCCCTAAGGGCTCCCTTCCCACAAGAAGTAGATTCTCAAGCCCCTGGGTCTGAACTGGGTACCCAGGCCCCCTGGAGGCCTTGCAAATCAGCCATTAGACCCTGGGGATGTCCAGAGCAATGACACTATGAAGGATGGGATGGGGAGCCCAGCACCTGGGTCTTGCTGACAGCCAGCCTCTAGATCCACTTGGAGCATTGCCTCCTGAGCTGCTTCAGTCAGCATACCCACTGGGATCTGCCCTTTTACTGGCAGCTAGGAGTGCACCTGGCAAACCTACTTGGCCTCAACTGCTCACCACATGGGGCTCAGCAGTTCAGTTCCCTCACACTCATCTCTCTATTCTCTAAGGTGCACCTCTGGGCCAGCCCCGCTACAGGCCCATTGTCAAGTGCAACCCAACACAGTCCAGAAGGCACTATGTAAATCTTTATCCCTTGAGTATGTGGGGCCTGAGGGCAGAAGTGGAGAACAGTGCTACAGGACAGGACATGGTGGGATTCAGGGAGACCCTCCATCTACTCCCATGCCAGCCCCTGCGCCTCTATTCCCCGAGTGTGGATGGTGGAGGCACACAGCTGCAGATATTGGGGGTAGGATACTCTCCCGTCTCCTTTTGCATCATCCCAGGTGTGAGCCCATATGCTGAGAGATGATGCTTCCCCACTGGCCAGTGGCCTGAGTCCTGCTGCAGCAAGAGTGTGTGCATGTGTGTGCATGTGTATGTGTGTGTGTACATGCCTTGTGTGTATGTGTATTCATGCATGTGTGTTTGTATGCATGTATGTGTATGTGTGCATGGGTGTATTCACACATGTGTTTGTGTGCATGTGTGCATGTGTGTGTATTTGTGTGTCTCTATGTGCACATGTATATGTATGTGTGAGTGTGTGTGTTGCTAGTTCAAGGCAGTAGCACAATTGACAGAGCTCTCCCCTCTTTCTCTTGCTTGTCATTGTACCCCACACCTCCCCACCTTACAACAAAGTTGTACACTATCTTCCTTACCATCTTCCCGAGTCTCTCATTCTTGAAATTGATTCCACTGCACAGACAGTCACTTCCTTTTTGTGCGTGGGAGACTCAGAGGAAAACAGGTAGACAACACTCAGCAGAGCCATGAGCTGGAAAACAGAAAGCAAAAAGTCTGGATTCTAGGGCTGACCTTGAGCGTTGAGCCTCTGAAGGACTTAAATCACCTAACTCTCTAATTGCTAACTCAATGTGCTGTTATTTTAGAAGTAGCTTTATGGCACTGTACTCATGTGTGAAGCATGTGCTAATGGAATTTAGAAAATCTTTTGTAATGGTGGTATCAGAAACCCAGTGATGACTGCTCATAAAATATGGTGCCCACAGGGTTGGAGACAGTAGAGATATGTTTTCTAAATTACTTCTAAAGTCAGAGCCTTTGAGGAAAGGAGATTGGAGCTTTTTATCAACATATATTTTCCTTTCAGTGTACTATGTGGATCCTGTGCAGATGTGCTTTGGGAAACTTGACTCAACCATAAGATGGTTTTAACTTTCCTAGAAAGATTACATCAGGAGAAGCAGCTTTGATTTTGAGAGACTTTCTTAACTCCCCTAGGGGCGGGAGGAAGGAGGATGTCATTTGGCAGGAACAAGTATAGGTGATGATGAACATTGAGCCTTTCATACCTCAAGAGTTGGCCCTCAAGGACCTGCCTGCCCAGCGAGAAGGAGCAGCCTGTGTGGCACCCAGCCTGTGGCATGCACAATGGACTGGTCTTTGAGTTTCATGGACTGGTCAGTTACAGCACAGCACCTCTAGAAGTCTTGTAGGGCCAATGGAATACATTTTTCTAAGGCTCTTCTGATTATAAAATTGCAAAGGCAAGGTTTGTCTGAGCACCAAGGTTATTCTGAGCACTAGAAGTCTGTTGGAAAGAGTCTCGTGCCTGAGCCTTCCTTTATGTGAATGTTATTAGAATTTCAGTCTTGCAGCAGGCCTGGAGAGAAATAGCTTCTTTCTCATAAGGTCCTTGTGAGGACCAGATTCAAGTAAGAGGCCTTCAATGTCTGGTGGTTGTCAGAGCACTTCAAAAAAATGGAGTCCGGAGAACTGGGTGGGTGATGGTGAAGGGGGCATGTGGTTAACATGGTTTCCTCTTCCATCGCAGCGGAGCTGGAGTTTGCCCAGATCATCATCATCATTGTGGTGATTACAGTGATGGTCGTGGTTATTGTCTGCCTGCTGAATCACTACAAAGTGTCCACGAGGTCTTTCATCAACCGCCCAAGTCATAGCAGGAGGCAGGAGGACAGGCTGCAGCCGGTAAGTGTGGGCCTGGCCCCTAAGGTGTTTCTCAGGCCTCTGTTTCGGGCTCCAAAAGTGCGGTCATAAAGCAGGACATCCCACTGCAATTAGAGATATTGAAAACTCTCCTCTAAGGGTTAACATACTTACAGAAAAGCACGTACATCATGAATATTTAGCTCAGCGAGTTCTCACAAATGGAGCACACCTGTGCAACCAGCACTTGCTCAGGAAAGAGACAGGACCAGCCCCCAGAGACATACAGGCCCCGCTTCCAGGCATGCCCCACACAAGGTCACCTCTGTCCAGATAGCTATCAGCACAGATTAGTTTCACCTGCTTTTGGACTTTATAACAATAGAAATTGTGCAGTAGGTGCTCTTTGGTGTCTGCCTTCTTCCACTCACATTACACTTATGAGAGCCATCCATGCTGTGATGTAGAGACCTGTTCTTAAGTGTGTGGTCTGGGAGGTGTTCCAGTGGTCGACAATGCACTTGTGCTCACTTCCTGCATTCATAAGACACTGAAGGGGTTCCTCAGTGCTGAGGGCATGGATGATCCAGAGGGGCAGAGGTGAGACAGCAAGGTTTCAGGGCCTTCTCAGGGTTATCAGTGCAGGCTAGGTTGTGTAGGGGGCTCACAGACCAGCCCATAGTAAGGTTCTTCAGATTGTTTAAGGTTTCCAACTACTCGCTCAGAATCACTCTCCTCCTCTAGAAAATAAAGCACTGATATTCAGCTAAACTGTTCTTTGATCTGTACCTGGTAGACCAAGGGCCACTGGAACTTTCTGTTCTAAGCTGGATTTACAGTCTATGATTCTAGGGGCTTTTAGTGAAAGGCTTGGGAATGGTGAATTTAGGCACTTATAAATTCTTGGGTTTGGTGGTGGGCAAAAGAGGCAGAACCCGCACAGGAAACTCAGACCCTCAGAGTGCAAGTCAAGACCAGGGTTATCTAGTAACTGGCTTAGGGAGATCATCATGAGCATAGGGGTACAGCCATCCTGGCAGGTATGGTGCAGCCTCTGGGACCTCTCGAGATGTCAGAGTCATGCTTCATGGGGGCTGCAGAGTTGCTCAGTGAGCCATTGGCTCTGATGTCCCTATGGGTGGAACTGAGGTTGGCTGAGTGTTCTGTGTCCATGGCATGCAGAGGGAGAGGGAAGGGATGGGATTTTTTTGTGCCACCCCTCAGACACACAGAGATGAAACAGGATGTCATAGCAGCTACCAGGATCAGGCCTAAGGAAAGAACCCTTTTCTCCCTTCTGCTTTCTCTCATTCTCTGTTGTTCTCTTTCTTTGTCTCCCCTATTGTTGTGTCCATGAGCCCCTTCCAGCCCTGTTAATATAGCTTTCTTCATATCATGATGGTTTCCCTGTGGATACTCTGTCACCCCAGAAGTCTGGTACCTGTGGGGCCCAGACTCACTGGACACTGGTGTCTTATTGCCTGTAGAATCCTCAGTGTTGTATGAGGACAGCTCTGTTACCTGAAGGAAAATAAAACTAATTCTTCTAAAGTTCTGAATACAAAATCCATGTAATTAATTCTCCTGAATTTAAAGAGAGAAAATCTTGTCATAGCAGTAGTTTCAGAACTGCAAAAGGATCGGCCATCATTGCTTTGCCTGAGCCTTAATGCAAAGACTATAAATGCCAACTCCCAGTGTTGGGGAGAAATAGGTAAAACTGTCCACTCACATTGTCATCATCAATAGGCATCTCTCAAGTTTCCAGGGAGTACTTGCCATGAATTTGCCCAAGTTTCCCATCAAGCACTTTGGGAGTTGTAGTACCCATGCAACTCCAGTGCCTGGCCTGGGCCATACCCACTATGCCTTCCCCTGAGATCTGCTTTAGGGGTCATCTTTCTTCCACCTGACTCGCCTTGCATAGGTGAGGTGGCTCCTTTTTCTACTCCTCAGTGCCGACCTGGCCATTCCTGCTCTTGCTGTCGCTATCCATTGTTGTCTTAGCACCTACTCACTGGCCTCCACCCCCAGAATGGGAACTCCCTGCACAGTCAGGTGATAGAATGGACATATACACAATCACGCCCTTACCAGCAAAGAAGGGCAGCAGGAAGACAATTTTACAAAGGCAGAAAAATGAAAATTTCAGTGTGTTTTTACTTGGAATGTGTCTTCTCTAGCATTTGGAAGTGAGTCCCTGTGAAGTCCCCGTTCAGGGGCAGCAGTTTACCTGTGTCCACTCTGCTCCAGGGGCTGCTAGACAGCAGATCTGCCCTTTCATAAAATCTAGAAAGTAATTAAGTGACTTGCGGAGGTTCCTTCAGGGCTACACACTACATGGCAAGTGAAAACATCAATAGCTAGTCACTGTGTCCACAGAAGTCTTTATCACTGTGTGTGCCTGATTTTGTTAATAAACACTTAAAAGTTTTGCCCCTGAGAGCTCAGTCCTAGTTCTGAGCTGGGGGTTATAAAGATGCAAGCTGAACACAGCATAGGGTTTAATTCCATTGCTACAATTACACTATTTTTTCTTTTCTTTGAGTGACCTAGTATGGCTGCTGTTGCTTCTCAATGCTTGGGTTTTCCTTCTTGAGAAAATGGAAATGTGGATATTGCACACCTTAGCAATGGTCTCTGTTCAACGTTTCACAAACTCAAGATGTATTTTTTAGACAGTGACAGAGAACTCAGGCCCAGACTGTAGTTCCATTTTATGACTATGACTATTAGCCTAGTTTATGATCCAAAGAGGGAAGAGAGAGAGTGAAGAAGAAACTTAACTTCTCTCCTGGAAACAGATACAAATCTAGATAGCACTGTGGGTGCTACCACACATTCACATGCAGTCTTCCTCCTACCCAGGAGTGTGCTCCCCCCGCCTCGCCCCCGCACACACACACACACCAGCCAGGCTTCTTGCCTCCCAATTACCTACTTCTTTCTTGAACTTCTTTTAAGAAATTTCACTTCCCTTAATATGGTACTGGGAGAGTAATCTGATTCATTTACACTCTTGGTTCTCAACGTATTCTTGGTGTCTCGACTTGGGGAGGGGGTGCTACAGGGATGCTCTAAATGCCCTACAGTGCACAGGGCAGCCCCCACAACAAAGAGTGATCTGACCTCAAATGTCAGTAGAGCCAAAATGGGGAACCCCTAATCTTACAAGGTGCTGAATGCCACCCTTCCCAGAGGTATTTTGCTTAGTATAAGTTAATCTCTCATGGTTGGCTATGAGGCTTCCACAGAGTGAAGAGAGCACTTCCCAGCAGCTCTGTGGAAAGTGTTGGGCCGTCCACAGGGAACTCGTGTGATCAGAAGGTCCTAGTCTGGGACTCTGCCTTAGGAAGTTTCCCCCAGCGAATTCTGCCTCCTTTGTTCAGTCATTCCCTGGACATTAGCCAGGCACTGAGCAAGATAATGAAGAAACAATGCAATGTGTCCTTTCCATATTCTGCCCTTAGCCCACCCCTTCTATCAGCAGCATCCACTAGGCTAATGCTAATTGGTGTTTTCTCAGTCTTAGTGGAGAAGGCCAGAGGTCTTTAGTGGCCATGTGTGTATGTGGGGTGGGCTGTATAGCAAGTGAATGCAAACTATAGAAGGGGTTTAAGATAGGGCATGAAGACTCAGCATGGGCAGTTTGAAGTTGCTCTTCCAGGTGGCCCTCCCTCAGCATCCTAAAGTGACTACCTATGCCAAGCAGCCTCCTTCCCTGAGCGGCTTAGAAGGAGCTGGGCAAAGGCATGGCTGGACAGTCACGGTGTGGTAGAGCAGGCTCTGCTCTTACTGACAGAGCACGTTGTTGGTGGCCTTCAGGGCTCCCACGGCATCGTGTCAATTTGTGCTTTTTAGGGGAAAGGTGACTGGTGAAGATGGATATGTATTTGCAATTGCTACTGTCCATGTTGTTTCATGTCTGTTGTGAGAACACCTGAGCACTCCTGAAGTGCCTTTCACTTTGCCAGCATCTAAATCCTGCCTTCCCAAGAGCCTGAGTGGTGGGGGCTGCAGCATCCAGCTAGTTAGCAGCTTGCGGGTGTGGGTTCCTACTACCGGCCTCACCATGGGTAAGCCTGTGCATTGCTGGTATTCACTCACTTCTGGGTCCTTTTGGCCTATTAGTTCTAGAACCATGTGCAGTCTCCACGAGTATGTTTGTAAAAGGTGTATTTATTTTGGACTGCTGTGAGAAGGGTTGGGCATCTCATTATCAGCTTCTAGGTGATTTGGTTTAATACTGTTGGTTAAATTTATTTTTATACATTTCTGCTGGAAGACTTGATAGTCAAGATGAAAAAGTAAAGTACAATAGTTGGGTTTTGTTTCTGAGAAGGAGATTTGCTGAACATGTAGATGTTAAGATTGAGTTGAGTAAACTTCACTACTGTGCCCCTCTCCTCACTAATGGACATTCCACATAAACCAAAAGGAAAAAGCAAAACTGAGATTAATACGATAGGATCTTAATAGTTCTTAATATCCCTGGTTCCCAGAGAGAGTCTACTTCTGAGAAATGGTAGGTTAGATCAGTTACCCCCTTGCGCCAAGCGCCAGGCTTGCCCTGATTCTGCAAGGTTTTCCTTGTACAGTCAAAGGCACCTTCCCAGTGAGGGCAGTGCCCCCAGCCCTGACTTTATCACACTGCATCCTCCTCATGTGGTACCATCTCCCCTGGTTTCCTCCCTTGCTTGTTCCAACAATGCCTATTGGAAGCACATACTTTCTGTGCCAGCTCCCTTCTGGCCATTGGATGAATAAAAGGAGTTTGTATCAGCTAAGGCTGGCCAGCCTTAATCACTACAGTGTCTCTGAGATACTTGTCTGGGGAGACCAGGGGATGGGACAGTACTGACTCTGAATTAAGTGGAAGCAGTCATTTCTGAATGAAAATTAAATTACAGAAAAAATAAATGCTTTAAATTATGACAAACAACAATGAAGGTTTGTGATATAAACTCAGATGTGTTCTTTCTGAAGTAGCCGTGGCTTATTTTTTAGAGCCTGGTTTATGTGATTTCAGAGCTTTGAGACTATCTAGATTTTTTTTTTTCATTATCTTAGACCACCAAGTAATAAGAAAACAACAAAGGGGCATAAATATTCCAGACACAGCCCTGAAAGATGTTCGGACAAGCCACTGGAGCCTTTCTTGCCAGAGCTGGAGGAGGCCTGAGTAGCCTTTTCTGACAGCCAGCAGCCCAGCCTGGCGGGGCCAGCTAAACTCACCTGAGCAAGCCAAGGCTCAGTGGATAGTGGGGGAGGCCAAGGTGACTGACTATTTACTGAAGAAAAGCAGAGCCAGAAACATTTTACTTAGTTTGAACTACATGAAATTGTAGATATTCAGCCATTCTGACCCATAAAAACAGCAATTTTAATTAAAAAAATAACAAAAGGAGTCACATCAGGCTTTTCGCCATTACCAAATGCCACAGGGATTAAATCAGTTGTGAAAATGTGGGTGCCTGGGCCTTCTTGTGGAGACAGAGTAGCATCAGCCTGGCATTCAGTGCAGCCTGTGCTACAACAACTTCATGTGGTGGGGGGATATAAGAAAGGGAGTCATTTGTTTTGTACCCCCGCTGTAAGGAAAGAGAGTAAAGACTGTAACTGCCAGCTGTATTGGTGTAGAAACTTGGGTTCTTTGGATTCAAAGTGCCCTGGTATGGGAGAAGTCTATGCCTTGAGACCCTCTCTGCAGAAGCAGCAGCCTTTGCTTGTCGTGTGGCCAGTATGCATGGTTTGCCCTACAAGGTGTTTGACAAAACTTAATTGAACTTATAAAAATGAGAAGATGTCACATAAAAATTAGAATTTATATCTTTTCTTGAAAAGTCAACATATCAGGCCATACCAGTCTCTACTCTTGCCTGGCACCCCCAGGCTGAGACTGCAAAGCATCTGCCACTCAAGATGGACCAGTGCCCACCTTTTGGCTGTGGTCTCATCTTTCTATGTAGGTTGTTTTTTTTTTGAGAACTCATGCCTCTACCACAAGGATGAAAACAAAAGATAGACCAGGAGGGCCACTGGTTTCCAGAAAAATGGGAGATGACTTCCTTGTGGAAGTAAAGCTCATTCATACAAGATGAGGAGTTGAATCAAGTGTGTCTGGGCCAACAGAGTACAGCATTGGGAATGAGCAGCATTCCCAATATGCTCATTCTTGGCCCTTGCTGTCTAGTCATCTCCCTGGGGCAGGGCTCTCCTCTATGGGGCAAGAGTCTGTGGGCAGAGCTGGCTGTGGGCACCACTCTGTTGACCTTGAGAACAGAGTGACATTTCTGATCACCTCTGAGAAGCAGCTCAGAAACACACCATACTGGGCTCGGAGTTTACCGTGCTTGAGAAGCCCACAGGCTGTGTTCTGAGATCCAGTGAAGGGCACATAGAGATGGGGAGTCACCACATTGTGAATAAAGTGCTAGATGGCTGTGTACTTACCTGCCTTTTTTCATTTCTACCTACTTCAGTCTGTATTTAGAAAAGCAGTTCTAAAATGATAGAAATGAACTATTTTCATTCAATAAGGTACAAAAAAGTGAACTAAAGGGTTTGACGATGCAGTTATAATAGACACATCTCTGATACTTCAGACTAAAGAGAAGAGAGCCACAGGCTTCGATTAGCATAAGACTGGGATGAAAGATGGCAGGAGACAGTTTCCCTGTGAACAAGGCAGATTCTTGCTGCACCATAAGACCAGGGGTATTTGTTGCCAACTTTGTTTAATAACAATTCTCTATTATTTCATGAGCTACTGAAACTGAATTTTCACATGTTGCAGAGACTGCAAGAACCGGTCAGTGCCTACTGTAAACTCCAAATGCAGGTTTCCTACCATCAGCCGTGCTGTTTCTCTCTTGGAATGAGTGAGGGTGTTCACATAACCAGCCTGCCTGACCGGTCATTTAAAATGTTTTGCCTTTTGGCATTAGAAGATTGATAATTTTAACATCTTCATGTAAGAGAAACAGAAGGCCAGATTGCTGGCAAAAAAAATGAATAAGGATGCTAGGCCACAGCTGTTACATAGCAGATAGTAGACAGACCTTTTTAATAGACAAGATTTGTCTTTAAAGCAATGTGAGTAGCTCAAATAATTCTTCTACTTATGTAGTCATTGCTCATAGCAGTTTTGAAATTACCTTCAGAGCTTGCAGGTCATTTTTTGGAAAACTTTCAAGGGAAATTATTTTTTAAGTCCTCAATAATGGCAAGTCTTCTTTTTTCTTATATGTTTTCTGAGGGTGAGATTGATTTTTGGTACCAGCCAAAATCCATTTAGAGTTCAATCTTATGAATGAAGTGGCTGATCAAGCTAAATGATACAATTTTGGTGCAAAGCCAAGGGTGACTCAATTAGTAAAAATAGTGTTGTCCAAGTTACAATCTGATGCTGTAGAGAAAGGTCAGGAAGGACCCACAGCAAACTGATGGCTTCTTCTGGGGAGGAGCCAAGATGAGAGGAGGTGAACAAAGGGAGCCTGGTCTATGCTGTTAAAATTTTTATGGTAAGAATGTATTGTTCATATATTACTTTTACAAGTAAATAACATCCTCTACTCCCATAAACTGTTGTTAAAGACAATTCCAGCAATGTTCTGAGCATCCATAGTCTCCTGAGGCAACTCATTCAAACACGATTTCTAATTGCGACCAAAGTATGATTTTATTGCAAAATCAGATTTTGAAATAAAGTTGATGAAAAATTTTATAAACTAAAAAAATTTAATAACCCTTTAAGTAGGCATCAGCATAAAATTCTAAAGGTAAAGTTTGTTTGTTTTATTTGTTTTTACTTAGTCTTTGAAAGTTGGTGTGCTTTATTCTAAGGGGAAAAAAGTTTTCTAAGTTATTCTAATTCTGAGTGGCACTTGAGGAGGCTGCCCAGAGCTGTCAAAGGATACCAAAGGAGATAGCAGGGTTCTGCCTCTATTAATCTCCTACTAGCTCTGTGACCTTTGGGAAAGCCTCAGTCCTGTGCCTCAGCCTTCTCTCACATCTTAAAGGAGGTGATTGTGCCTACTTAGGCTGATAGTGTATGGTTTCACATCCCTCTATTGCCCTGAGCTTTCTAATTCCCAGGCTGGTTTCTCATGAAATCTAATTGCTCATTCACAGCACCAAGCCCTGTAGAGGCACCTGCATAGCTCTTTTCTGCTTGTTCCTCAGGGCCTATAGACCTCCCAGATCCATTATATTGTTCTGGAAATATAAAGGATTCCCTTTCTTTTGTTCCCAACATACCTTCCTGGATGATTTGTATTTTTCTTAAGGGATGTGCCCTAGATTGAGTAGAGTTGAGAGAGAAATATTGAGTCCTGAGAAGTTTAATGATGGATTCCCAAGGAGGAATAAAAGGAGAGATGCTGGAGAGAACGCAGTCATTGACATTAAAGATATTGACTTTACATCTAAGCTGTTACTGCCATCTAGGGTGCAAAAGACAGCAATACTAAGGCATTTGGATGGCAGAGAAGTTGTATGAGAAAAGGGAAGAAAAGAAAGAAAACTGATTTCATCAGAAGGTAAAGGTGTTGCTGATCCAAAGATCAGTTTTACCTATGATTTGAAGTTCTCAACCTGGGACAGGAAAAAAAAATAGATTTCCAAATATTTGAGACCATACAATACATTCATTCATTGGGAGGAACACTTGTGTAGAAGCCAAAATATCTAGCAATGGCCTTGCTTTACCACAAACTGGCTGTGTCACCTCCAACGATTAATATAACCTCTTTGGGCTTCAGTTTCCTCCCATCTAAAATAATGGATAATTGGCTTAACTCAGAGACCTTCAGATTATTTTAAACCATGAAGAACAGCAATAAACACATCTTACATCACAATCCACAATACTCATATACACAACTAAGGCAAAAGTTTCACCAAACAATACTTACAATGTTATTTTCTATTCTGTTTGATTTTTTAAAATACTGGCTGCAACCTACTTAAACTGATTTTCCATCTCTCTGAGAGGCTGCAACTCAGTTTGAAAAACACCTTATTAGGTTTTTTCTATTCCCAAATCTGATGATCCTGTGGTCCTTGGAGTGTGGAAAGGAGAATTTAGCTGAAGGCATAAAACCAAGAAGGTTTGGGGTATGGAAGTGGCCTTACACATGATCACAGAGCATGTGGACCCAAAACAGCAGGCTTCAGCAGGGAAGCCCCAGTAAGTCGTGGTCACAGATTACTCTCTTTTAAAGCTATAAATGTATCCTTCATATGGAAAAAAATCCAAGAGATACAGAAATAAAAAAGATTATTAAAAAGTACAATGAACAATTGTATATCAACAAATTGAATAACCTAGATGAAATGGACAAATGCCTAGAAACACACCCTAATAAGACTGAATTATGAAGAAATAGAAATTTTGAATAGTTCTGTAACTAGTAGGGACATTGAATCAATAATCATAAACCTCCCAACAAAGAAAATCCCTGGACCAGATGGTTTCATTGGTGAATTCTACCAAACATTTTAAGAAGAATTGACTCCACTTCTCAAACTCTTCCAAAAAAAATGAAGAGGAAGGAATACTCTCTAATTCATTCTATAAGGCCAGCATTAACGTAATATGAAAACCAGACAAAGATGCAACAGGAAAAGAAAACCAATATCTGTTAGGTATATTGATGCAAAAATCCACAACAAAATACTAGCAAACTGAATTTAGCAGCATCCTAACAGGATTATATACCATAACCAAGTGAGTTTATTTCTGTAATGCAAAAATGGTTCCACATAGGAGAATCAATCAATATAATACAACACATTAACAGAATGAAGGGGGGAAACTACATGATTATCTCATCATGCAGAAAAAGTATTTGACATAAATCAACACTTTTTCATGATAAAAACCTTCATAAAACTAGGATAGAAGGAAATTACCTCAATAAAATAAAAGCTATCTGTGGAAAGCCTGCAGCTAACATCATACTCAATGGTGAAGGATTGAAAGCTTTTCCTCTAAGATCGGGAAAAAGACAAGGATGTATGCTTTTACCACTTCTTTTCTTTTTACTTTTCTTTCTTTTTTTTTTCTTAGAATTTTTATAAGAGTTTATTTGAGCCAAACCTGACAACATATGCCAGGCAACAAGATGTCAAATGCTCCCACCACTTCCTTTCAACATAGTATTTATTGGAAGTTTTAGTCAGAGTAATTAGTCAAGAAAAAGAAATAAAAGGCATTTCAACTATAAAGGCAAGTAAAATTACTTCTTTGCAAATGAAATGATCTACATATAGAAAACCCTAAAGAATACTTGCTAGAACTAATTAACAAATTTAACAGTTGCAGAATACAAAATCAACATGCAAAAATCAGTTGCATTTTTTTACACTAACAATAAACAATCCAAAAAAGAAATTAAGAAAACAATTCAATTTACAATAGCATCAAAAAGAATAAAATGCTTAGAAATAAACTTAACCAAGGAAGTAAAAGATTTGTACACTAATAACTATACAATGTTGCTGGAAGACATTAGATATAAATAAATGGAAAGACATCTCTTATTCACATATTGTAAGACTTGATGTTGTTAAGATCTCAGTCCTATCCAAAGCAATCTACAGATTCAGCTCAATCCCTATTATAATCTCAATTAAGTTTTTTTGCAGAAATAGAAAAGTTTATCCTAAACTTCATGTGCTATCTCAAGGAACCCCCACCTCCAAATAGCCAAAATGATATTGAAAAAGAATAACAAATTTGGATATCTCACACTATCTGATTTTAAAACTTACCACAAAGCTACCATAACAAAAACAGTGTGGTATTGGCATATAAACTAATGGAATAGAATAGAAAGCCCAGAAATAAACTTTCCCATATATGGTCAAATGATTGTTGACAAGGGTGCCAAGACCAATCAAGAAGAAAGGAAAGTCTTTTCAAAAAAGGTACTGGGAAAATTGGATATTCACATGCAAAATAATGACATTGTATCCTCATCTTATACCATATACAAAAAAAATAATATAGATCAAAAACCTAAATGTAAGAACTATAAAACTATAAAACTCTTAAAGAAAACAAGGGCGGGGGAAAGCTTTAGGGCATTGGATTAGGCAGTGGTTTCTTAGATATGATACCAAAAGCACAGGCAACAAAAGAAAAATAATAAATTAGACTTCAGAAATTAAAAACTTTTATTTGTAAAAGAACACTCTCAAGAGAGTGAAAAGGCAGACCACAGTATGGGAGAAAATATTTGAAAATCATATGTCTGATAAGGGATTAATATTCAGAACACATAAAGAACTTCTACAACTCAACAGCAATATAATAGATAACCCAATTTGAAAATAGACAATGGACTTGAATAGACATTTTTCTAAAGAAGATATACAAATGGCCAATAAGCATATGGAAAGAGCTCAGTACCACTAATTGTGATAGCTAAGTTTACGTGTCAGCAAAACTGAGCTTAGCATACCCAGATAGATGATAAAACACTGTTTCTAGATGTATATATGAGAATAATTTAAGAAAAGATTAACATTTGACTCAGTAGACTGAATAAAGAATGTCTGCCCTCCCCAATGTGGGTATCTTCCAATTCCTTGAGGGCCTATCTAGAACAAAAAGGTGGAGGATGGTCATATTTTCTCTCTTTCTTCTTGAGCTAGGATGTTCTATTCTCTTGCCTTCTGACATTGGAGCTCTTGGTTCTTAGGCTTTTGTCATCCAAGATTTATACCAATGGACCTCTGGTTCTAGAACTTCAGCCTCTAACTGAACTATACCACCAGTTTTCCTGGTTCTCCATCTTGCACGTGGCAGGTTGTGGGACTCTTATTATAATAATAAGAGCCTCTTATTATAATAAATAGATGATTCTCTGTTTCTCTTGAGAATCTTAACTGATTTGTGTACGATTAGTGTTCAAAACCATAATGAGATACCACATTATACTCATTGGAATGGCTATTATAAAAGAAACAGAAAATAACAAATGTTGGCAAAGAAATTAGAACCCTATGCGCTCCTGGTGGGAATGTAAAATAGTACTACCACTATGGAAAAGAGTATGGTAGTTCCTCAAAAAAAATAAAATAAACATAGATTTACCATATGATCCAGCAATTCCACTTCTGGGGATATACCCCAAAGAATTTAAAGCAGAGATTCAAAGAGATATTTTTATATTTCTCTTCATAGCAACATTATTCGCAATAGCCCAAAGGTGGAAACAATCAAACTATCCATCAATTGATGAATGAATAAACAAAATATAGTCTATTCCTACAATGGAATATTATTCAGCCTCAAAAAAAAAAAATGAATGACACATACTACAATGTGAATGAACCTTTTTTTAATTAAATGGATAAACCTTGAAGACATTATGCTAAGTGAAATAAGGACACAATATATGCCCACAAAAAGGCAAATATTGTATGATTCTACTTATATGAGGTACCTAGAATAGTTAAATTCATAGAGACAGATAGTATAATGGTGGTTACCAGGGCCTGAGGGGAGAAAGGAATGGGAAGTTAGTGTTTAATGGGTATAGCATTTCAGTTTGGGAAGATGAAAAGTTCTGGAGATGGATGGTGGTAATAGTTACATGACAATGTGAATGTACTTAATGCCACAGAACTGTATACTTTTAAATGATTAAAATGGCAAATTTTATGTAATGTATGTTTTACCACAATAAAAAGGAAAAGAGTCAATTTTGATTTCCCACTTACCATCCCTCGCCCCCCTGCCAAAAAAGTGCCAGATGGTCAGATTTAAAGGGAAAAAAATTTAGTCATGTTCCACGTCTGCAAATAACACTGTTGGCATCATAAAGACAATCATTTGGAAAATCAGGTGACTTTTTAAAATCTTTAGTGCATCCATTTCAGAGTCAAGCAGAGTCAACTCAGGAAAATTTTCTGTCAATATGGCTATTCATTGACCATTCAGAAGGAGGAACGTACAATGATTTATCAGGTGTAAAGAAGCCTGAAAATGCATGTCATTAAGCCTACAAGATTTGGAGCTGTCCTACGACTCTGTTCCACAAGATAGATTCACTAGAGCCCCTTGATTACTAGCTTGCCACTCAGGGTGGTCAAGGGGTTTCATAGGCCTGAGTCCCAGTGCCTGTGCTCACCAAAGGCCTCATGGAAGCAACTTCCAGGGCCAAGTCAGGGAGGTCAGAACACCAGATATTATGATTCAAAGTGTACTTAGTGTAAGAAACAAACTACATCTGTGTACTCATGTCTCTGTGTGTAGTCATGCATATGCTGTGGTTGTGGTTTTTGTAGATCTAGGCTGGGTGACACTGTCACAAAGGAAAGGCTCTCCCTTGGCATGTTTACTGCAGTCAGGCTCCGCCCACAAAAGAAAAATGTTATCACCCTGCTCAGAGATGGTCAAACCTGAATGATTGCCTGATAGTGACTAAATTAGCAGGAGAATGACAAATAATGTATTCATTAACAATAAAGATTTCATTTTAGCAAATAAAAGAAGGTTCAAGAAAAAACAAGGCTTGTCACAAAATTGAGTTCCATAAAATTTGTTGTTTCTTTTAATTGGCCTACTGTCTCCCTGCTTTCACTTCATGACATCAGAAGGAATAGTGCATGGCAAAGGGAATTCCTGATGTTTGTACTCATGATGATTTCCTCAGTGGATAGCTAATTGCCAGGCTGAGCTAATGCTTTAAGAGTACAGAGAGTTATTATGCAACTGTGGGCCTTTGTTCTTTGTAGCACCCAGAAAGCCAGGGAGAAGAACTTTCTATGAAGAGTCTCATGGGTAATGCTTGTTTTAGGAATCTTAGGAAGAAATCTTAGGAAGAAATCTGAGATAAATGCAACTTTACTTAAGCCTCTCTCATCTTTTTAGCCTTTCCATTCAAAATGCCACTTTTTGGATAGATGATATTGTAAATAGACAAAGAAATGAGGAAATTTCAGTGAAGTCATTTATTTTAAAAGAGGTAATTGAAAATTATCTTTACTTTAGTTGTGTATAGCAGCAGGTAATTGTTACATGCAATGTTAAGAGCCACCATATACTGAATACTGATGTGCAAGGCAGTGTGCTAAAGAATTTACATACATTGTATCTGAGCCTCACAACAACCTCAAGTAAGGAAAATGAGGTTTGGAGCAACTAAGTAAGCTGTCTCAGGTCACAGATTGAAGAGCAGCAGGGCCAGGATCATGGCCTAAGGCTTTCCCACTTCAGAATGCATTTGCTATTACAGATCTACACTGGTTATTGATAGAGGTGTCATCCATCTGGGTAATATTAAGTTGTCATCAGATAATCAGTCATTACCTTTCTTGTCACAGAGCCTTCGTTCCAGGGAGAAAACTGGAGAATAAGGAACATGCATATAAGGCACTGCGTATACAGAGAAGGCTCCGAAGAGTGGATGCCCTTCTTGTAAGCTTCCAGGACAGTCCCCTGTGTGTCCTGCTCAGTTTTAATGTGTGTCTCAAGTAACTGGTACTAATAATAGATAAAACACGAGTGATTTGAGAATAATATACCTTACAAAATAGACTAGAATTGATTCAAAGTTACCCCTAGAGTAATGTCTCCCTAACTCATTTGCATTCCAGAACGCTTTCTTGAGTGGAACAAAGGGGTTGGAGAAATAGGTTAAACCTGGGGATTGCACAGACCCCGTGCTCCACCCCTACCATCTACCCCATAGGAAGGTGTGGCACATTACTTGTTGGGTTATGTGTGTACATTATCTCACGTGTTGCAATGGAAAAGGATTGAGATCCACTGCCAGGAGGTACTTAGTAAATGTGCAGTGAAGTAACGAATGAACAGACAGTGGATATCTCCCATCCTTTCAGTTGGTATTCTTACAAGGAAACAGCTATAAGGAAGGGAATGAATTTAATCCTGTGTAAAAATATTAGCAAAATTTTGTTCTTATTGCTCAAAATTCTGTAAACTACTTTTAAGTATTATCTTATTTCACAACTTATTCTGAGTATAAATTAATGTAACAATATAAGCATTGCCAAGAGCATTAAAGCCTTCATTGTTGGGATAAAGTTCCATAATGAGGACCCAGAACTGCAGCCATTTGAGTAGATGCCATAAGATGAGTCTCCTTCTCTCTGAAAATGTCATCACTAGTGTTTGGAGATGAAGAAACTGAGAAGTCTAGACAAGAAGGCCCACATCTTTGAATTCAGCTATGTGCAGGCTCTTCAGATGATCCAAAGAGCCGGATCTTAGTCAGAGGACTTCACCTCACCAGTAAAAGCAAGAATCAGCGGGCTCCACCAGCAGCATGAGAAATTCAGTGCTAATAAGGGCGATATGGCGATAGTTAGCATGGGGCAGACTAGAAAAGGGTGTCCAGAGCTGGTTGTGACATGAGTGCCAGAGCAAAGCAGTTCCTTTTCCATCAAGATTGCTAGGATCCAGCCTTTCTAGAATTCTGGTCATATTCTAGGTCTGGGTTCTTTACATATCAGCAGAGGCATAGAACTGGAATGACAGCTTCTGGACTGTTGGCCCTAACCATTTCTACCACAGCATCTTACAGATCTCATAGTTTTAATGACTCTATGAACCACCTGAGTGAAAGACCAGAAAAATAAGTGTCCTATAAAAGTGAATAAGTTTGAGGTGGGAGGCAATTGTCAGTAAGTAGTTAAAGAAATTACATCATTACTGAAATAGTAATGGTAGCAATAGAGGGAAGTGGAGTGGGGGTGACGGAGAGTGGCGACTTGATGAGGCCACAGCAGTACGGAGGGTTGAAAGATTTGGGGGAGAAGTCAATGAGTTCCACTTTAGACATGTTTAGTTTTAGGAGTTCATTGGAGTCCAGGAGGCCCCCATGGCTAGACCAGTCTGGAGCTCCTGGGAAAAGGTGGGACCAAAGACAGACCCATCCCAATGAGGATGGCCCTGTAAACTGCAGAGGGGATGAGGTAGCCCAGGGACACCTCAATGAGAGGAGAGGGGCCCCAGACAGGGCTCTGAGGAATTACAACATTTAACCACAATGCAGAGCTAGAGGTACCCTCGCCCCCAAGGAGAAGGCAAAGTGCCCAGAGAAGCCAAGGTGTGAATGAGGAGGGTGATGTCACTGAGGTCAACAAGAGAGGAAGGTTCAGTGTTACTGGCAGGCCAAGTAAGAGGAGGGCCAAAAAGTGCCAAATGAATTTAGTAACAAGAATGTTGATGTGAATTTGGTGAAATATAAGATTGAGTGTGCACAAGTTTTAATCTCTTAGGCAGTTTTTCAAGTTTTGTCACTTTCTAGGGGAATAAAGCCATTGAGGATGGTTATTTTCATTTTCAGAAAATGTGCAACCCGCCACTTCTGGGTCACTTCCCTCTCACTTCATTTGATGGTTTTATTTCTGGCTGTTATGCTCCACACTGTGCTTTAATCTGCTGTTTTCACTGTTTCCTGGTGCCAGTTCTCTAGATGGAAGGTTAGAGCTGACAGTGCTGAGCTCCAGTCTGTAGGAAGAAAGAGAAGGTAGGGCAGAATTATTAGTCTTGGAAACAGCTGTGGATGAGTTTTTATGTTGTTTTCAGTATGAAAGTTGCTATAACAACCCAGAATTCTAGTGATTGTTTCACTTTGATCCTAGCGAAAACTCTAAAGTGCTGTGCAAGCTACCTTGGGCCCAGTAAAAGGTGTGGGTCAGCTACTTCATTAGGTTTGATTAGGTCTTCCACCTGTCGCCAGGCCAGAGCCGTAATGGTCCATTACATAATTTTATAGTTAAAGCTTAAGCCCAAACTTCCTCTTAACACTGTTCATATTTTTGCTGCTATGTTCATGATGTCCTGTGGGTATCTTAGGAACAGGTTGTATGTATTGGACAAATACCCTGTTTAGCAGCAGAGGGGATATTTGTATTAGAATACTGGCCTAAAAAAAGAGCAAGAGAGACTTCAGGATGTTTTACCTCGCAGATCTACTTATGTGCCCTTCAAGCTCTCACGAGGCTCAGTGATCACACAGGGTCATGTACAAATATTCCTGGGAATCCAAAAATACAGACATCTGCTCCCAACATAGTACTTATTATCTTGATTATAATAACAGGCCTTTTGCTAATAGTCCAAAGGACCTGTGCTAGTAGTCAACAATTTAGGTTAAAAAGAGATAACAAATTGTAGTGTTTCATAAACAAATTTATGGTGTTAAAAATGATCCTTAATAATGCCTACTGTTTGGTTCCATCTGCCTTGGGGATATATGGACTGAAGAATAAATTGACAAGAAGATGCTCGAAGGGCATTCAGGCTTTGGAAACTCAGTTTTCAGTTTGAAAGCCAACCAGTGTAGCTGGGCAGTGATTTTCTTCTTCTTCTGCTGCTGCTGCTGCTGCTGCTTAACTCGAAGCCAAATCACAAAAAGGCCTTGACTGATACTTGGCCAGGTGTGGTAATCCACATTTGCATGGGGTAGGCCCTGGTATAAGAGCTTAATTCATCCAGACCCTACCCAAATCTAGGTAGTGATTGAATATGGTTTGATGACATTTGGAAATGTATTTCAAACACAAAAGTGTATAGTTTAAATGATATTTACTTCAAATCTATTTCAAATCTGGTAGAAACCTAAAATTTTTAACTTTTTAGTCACAATTATCCTTTTAGATGTTTGATATATATATGAACAATTCTTCATTAGTCCCTGTTTTAAACAGATTTGCTACTGTCAAGGAGAAATATGGTTCCCTGATTTTAGGTGCTGCTGTATGAAACTAATAATTTTCTTGCAATCTCTCCCCCACCTCCACCCCACCAACCCATCCCACCACACCACCACCAGGAAGGGTGCCTGTGGCCTTCAGACAGCTCTGGTTCTCGGCCAGGTGCCTCAGAGGTAAGGAGTTGGACAAGGGAGGGGTGTGGGTGGCAGGAGGAAGTTGCTGAACCCCATGTGCATGGGAGAAAGAATGAGAGAAATAAACCATTGCAACAAAATTGATGTAAAGGTTAAATGTATTACAGCATAGGTTAAGAAATAACACATTTAAATTAAGGTATATACTTATAACTTTGGTTTAAAAAACAGGAAAGGGGGTTTTCCCCTACAATCTCCTAGAAATTATTTGTGCTAGTCTAAAGCTCTTTACAGAAAACAGGTTGAGAATCACCGATCTTAACATGATCCCATAGCTGCTAATAATGAGGGGTGGCAGATGTGGGCACCGTTTATAAATATAGCATGATTCATTTCCACATCTTCAAGTTTAATAATACAACTTTAAAAATAGCAGTTTTTTACCTTAAAGTTAAAAATATATTGGAAAAGTCAATGGATGTGTGTGTGTGTGTGTGTGTGTGTGTGTGTGTGTATAATCTTTCCTCTAGAAGAATGGATGGTGGAATAGATGAGAGGATTATGTAAGAATTCACTTTGGGAAAAAATCTATAATCATATTTACTTTGGAATACAAAACATTTTTTACATCAGTTACTAAAAATAACTACAAGAAACTTTTATCTAGAAAAAAATTACTGGAAAAGTTTAGAAATCAGGAAGAAAAAGAAGTCACTTGTTCTCTATTTTTCTAAGTAATTGACAGGAAACTAAGCTTTTATAAATAATTTATAATTTGACCCAGTGCCTACCTGTTCTAAGTACCATCATGTGAAATTATAATTTACATTTACAATGAAAACTCTGAGCCACTCCTCGTCCCTCTGAATCATAGATATGAGAGCTAGAAGGCACAGAGAAAGCAGGTGGGCCAGTCCACTTACTTTATAGGTAAAGGAGTTGAGGCCTGGACCAGGTGGTGGACAGGACTAGAGGGCTGTCTACACAGCCCTTTTCCCCTGTGTTACTATTTACTGCACTCGAGAAGTTACTATTTTATTCTATGTGAAACAGTGGAGAATGCATACATACCATATGCAATCACTACCATTAAACCCCAAATTTTAATTAATCACAATTCTCCACTATTGAACCATCTTGGATAAACTATAGTTTGGTAAAGTGAGTCGTCTAAGTCATGAGGAATAAGAAAACTACATTTCCACCCTCCCCCGTCCCCAATAGTCTTTTCTTGTTTTGTTAGCGGAAAAGGTTTTCAGATGGGTGAGAACACAAACTAAGCACGAATTTTCTTGATATCATCATGGTTGTGATCATTATTGTGCCAAGAATGTTTTCAAGCTTTTCCTGTTTTCCTTGCAGATCATGTATGCCCCACGCTCTAGGGACAGGTTTACTGCTCCGTCCTTTATCCAGAGGGATCGGTTCAGCCGCTTCCAGCCCACCTACCCCTACGTGCAGCACGAGATCGACCTTCCCCCCACCATCTCCCTGTCTGACGGGGAAGAGCCGCCCCCTTACCAGGGACCCTGTACGCTGCAGCTCAGGGACCCTGAACAGCAGATGGAACTCAACCGAGAGTCTGTAAGGGCCCCGCCCAACCGGACCATATTCGACAGCGATCTGATAGACATCTCAGTTTATAATGGGGGCCCGTGCCCACCCAGCAGCAATTCGGGCATAAGTGCCAGCACTTGCAGCAGTAATGGGAGAATGGAGGGGCCACCCCCGACGTACAGCGAGGTGATGGGCCACTACCCAGGAGCCTCTTTCTTCCATCACCAGCACAGCAACGGGCACAGAGGGAGCAGACTGCCATTTCAGCAGGACAACTCCGGGAGCACAGACAGGAAGCCTGGGAACCTTGTCTGACCCTCCAACATGCACTTGAGTTGAAAAAGAAACTGATGACAGAAGGAGGCTACATTGCCCCTCCGCTCCTGAGCACAGTGTTGTTCAGTTTTATGTGCTACAACTAAGTAAAACCAAATGTGCAAATGTGGTCTTTGTTTCTGATTCCTTTCAGGGGAATTGCATGCAAACTAGACGAGATAATGCAACTTCCGCCCGGTCTGACCCGTCTGACCGTAAACAGTGTTTATTTGGGGGCAGGTGTAGCGAAGGGATGGTTTTGGCAAAAGGCGGTCATGGAAACACAGAGAAAGGCATGCTTTGAAGATATCATGAAGTGAAACCCACAGAGGTATTTGATTTATTTAATTATGAAAGGAGACTGCAGAGAAAGAGGCCAGAACAGCCTGTTTTATAATTAACTGAATAAAGAAGGAAGCATTATTATATATTCTCATGGGGAAGAATTGGCCAGTTTGCTTTTTATTCCAAGGTGTGGAACTTTTATTTTATTTTAAAAATATGTTTCAAAATTCCTGTTTTTGTGCCAAGGTATAAAGTAGAGAAGTTAGATGAATGCAAGGAGTTAATTTGTGTTGTTATGATAATGTGTTTTTAAAAGTTGCACTATCTTAATTGTTTCAAATATATATGAGAGAACTGTGTTACATGAAGTTCTGTATGTTGTCTTTTCACCCGTGGATTATTATTAGGCTCAAGGGATACCCCGGAATGTTCCCCACAATCACGCAAGGAAAGATATTTAGGGAGGTAGCCTAACATATGCTAACTTACATAAATCAAGAAAGTCGTTATTATTTTAAGAATTTGCATTAGATAGCAGTGCATCACTGAAGCATTTGAAGACTTTTGGATGAAAGATAGGAAGTACTAAGTTCCGGCATTTCTTACTTGTTGAGTTACTCAGCTTGTCTTAGGCTGCATATTTTATTAAAAAATGAACCCAACACAAGCATTTATGTATCCAGTATCATAAAGTGCTGCTCTCATCCTCCAGCAGTGCAGTTTCTTCAATCATTTAGGTTTGTTTCACTGTAGCATGAAACATACTCAGATACATACATTATTTTATGCAATAAATTATTTAAAATGCAAGGTGGTTATTTTTAATATTGTTGAAATATATGATTTCTCAGTGTATTCTCATTGTCTCTCTCCTTTCCTAGATAGTTCAGTTCAATCCTGGACGGCTGATCAGTGTTCGGGAGACTCTCAGCAGTCCCTCCCCATGCAGCCGCCTGGCCTTGGTGTGAGTGATGCCGGCAGTGGGTTCTTTATGTATAGGAAGTCCCTGGAATTGACAAAAGAACGCCACATTGCCGAGCATGATAATAAGCCATTACACTTCAAAAGTATTGGTGCAGCATTCTTGGAGGAATGCAGTGCTCAAAACCCAAACTCCTGTGGGAGTTCACTCAGCTTTTACAGTGGTGGCCAGAACTGGGTGGTCAGTTACAAAACAGTGCATGGCAGGGGTGTGTGTGTGGAGGGGTGACTTTAAAAGCACAGGATAAAAAGCACAACATGCAGTTAAAATGCAACTAGAAACATTTTAAATATTGTTAGTCCTAGTTTTAATATTGCTGAGATTTACAAAAATTTGTCCTTATGTAAAATAAATAATTTTCTTTTGCAGAAGTAAGCATTTGGGGTTTATAACAGCACAAACTGATAATTTCAAACGATACCGCACCATGGGAGGGCTTCTCTGTAGCAACTTGCCTGCTCTGAGCAGGTTAGGTCCCTTTGGCCTCTGTACGTAACAAAATGAATTGGAATGATGACTCAGTGACTCTGATCTCTGCATTTTTAATGCCAAATAAGCACATGTGTGTTCATTTCTGTCTCTGGGTCTCCAAGGTGAATTTCCCAGTGAGGTGACTTTGTGCTGTTGTCTGAAACCTGAAAGACTGGTCTGAACTGCAAGTCCTGTCTGCTACTCTCTGCTCCTTTCTGCTGCTTCTCTTGGCTGGTTGGTAGGTCACTGGTTTTGGTTGGGTTTTGAGGATTGGAATCTTCATTAGATTTATTCATTTCACCCAGAAACATCCACAGAACTAGTCAAACTCTTGGAGAAAAAAGGTGAGCAACAGTTGTCATTTATATTCCAGGCTCTCTTTGGAAGCGTGTATGCTGAGGGTTGCAATAGGCATTCCAAGACTGGGCAGAGCCCTGGGAGCCTTGACTCAGGACCAGAGACTCAGGTCTTTCCCACTGCCCTAGAGCCTCCTGACGGGTCAGCTCATTGCCTGGATCACAAGCCTGTGCTTGAAGGAAGCTGGCAAACTTTGTGGAATGAAGCCTCATTTCTCCCAGTCAAGGGAAGATTAAGAAGCACTTGTTCCAGTCAGCACTCCATTGGTGGGGATTCAGGGTAGATTATTGGTCAGGTGTTCTCTCAGATGCAAAATGACAAAGTTAGTTAATGATGCCATCATTCCAAACCTTGCCTGCAATTTTGATAAAGCAGGTGAACCCACCCTATAGCTCTAACTCAAAATGGTTTTACAGTCCTTAACATTCCTACCTGCTGCAAAAATGAACAAAGGTCAGTAACTTGTAAATTCCTTAGTCATTTTGTAAGTATACAAACATTTTGCAGATGTCCACAGTATTGGCAAAAATAATTATTTAATTCAAATAACTTTAATCATCCTTCAAAAGAAAGGTTCCTCCCATTCAGCCACTCTAGAGAATTGCCCTTTAAGTTAAATAGTTATTTAAAGACAGAGACATATGAAACCATGACTTGAATTGTCTTGAGGCTTAGCCTCTTGAGTCCCACTTAAAGTAATACAGTCTTCAGGCATATATTTGCTTTTTCAGAAAGTCTAGTGTTCTTTAGATACTGAAGCAGTCCTTAGTACAAAGGAGATTTTGCTTAAACGAATTATATATTTAAAAAGTTAATCTATTTGTTGTGTTCCTGACCAAAATTTAGTGTTAAAGAAGCTTAACCTCCTGTACTACATATACACATATCCTCCTGTACTACATATACACATGGACACACAAGCTACAAGAAATTTCAAGATAGCAGAAGACAATATTTAAAACTTACAAAGATTTGTCATGAGGATATACATATAGCCACTAATTTTAGCTCAAATTTATGGGAGAGGAAATAGAGGCCAACAGTAAACTGGAGGCCTTCTAATACCAGCATAGGAATGTGGTACACGGATGAGTACGTCTTGAACTTCTTAGTATTTCTATTTGATCTTCTTCACCTTCATCTTCATAGGAATGAGAAGGTGTCAAGAGGCAAGCACTTTCAGAAAGCTTCTCTGATCTAGAAGAATCCATTCAAATTCCTGCCTTCCTCTCAGAACCAGTAGTTGCATCCTGACAGGGGTGATCCTCTATCTTCCATCCAATTGCTCTTTTCTCTAGGAAGTCCTTTATGCTAAGAGTCCTTGTGTGGTGCCCTTCAGATACTGGCCCATAGCCCTGAGATACACCCCGTCTAGCCCCAACCCCTCAAAAGCAAGTCCATCCAATGTCGGCATACACTCCTGCATCACTGAGCCGCCTCACATCTTGTGTTTGTTGTGCTGGTGCTGGCTTCTTGAGATTTGCTACTTAAAAGGGCAACATTAACTGCACATTAATTGGTATGCTGTTCATTTTTCTTAGAATTTTGAAATCTCAACAGTGTATGAAGGAAAAAAACCTAGGAAGGATACCTGGTTTTTGTTAACTTTTTTATTTTGTCTAAGTGATTAAAAACAGAAATATGCATGTGCTTGGCACTGAGCCTTTGTACTGTGACATGTTTTCCCAAGTCTGCCTCCTCGCTTGCTGCCAACATCCCCAACCCTAGTTGAAGGGCAAGGACGCAGGCTCCCGTGCTGCTTACATTCGCCTAGATTACCATTCCTTGGCAAATTTAGATAAAATTACACGATTTAGTGACAAACTGGCAAGTCTCCCCTCAGTGTGAGGAACACGATATCTAACAGTGGCACACCAAAGTCACAGATTAAGAAACTTTACTTTTCATCCCAGGTCACAAATGATAGTCTCGGCAGCTTTGCGGCACCTTTTATAGATTCCAACGAAGCCCTGCTACCAGCTGCCAGAACCTTCTATCCAGAGATCAAAGATATGGATAGAAAATGGAAAGTACTCTCCTGACTTGTGATATCCTACATTTTTTGGGAATCAAGCTTAGGTTACTTTACCTACTACCCATAGTGCTACATCTTTTGCATAATTCAAGTTTATCGTTTCTGCCAGGGTTAGACAGTCATTTGCTGCTGCTGCTGCTGCTGCTGCTTTCTAGGTTGGCTGCATTAGAAAGCTGTCGTGTGTGAGTGGATACCTTGCTAAGAAAGCACTGTCTTCCTTTCATTCTTTTCTTTCTTTTGTCATGTGTGCTTATTTTTGTGTAATGTGATGAGGCTTTAAGAGCTGTACAGAGATACATGCATATTATATGAATCCATATCACTTCAGAGGACTCTGCATGTCTGTAGTTTTTAAGCAATCAAGTAGTCTCGTGTTCTGGTTTTAGCAGACATAGGAACCAACCTCCCACCACTGTTGCACTCTGTGCTCCTGCCTCTGTTGTGCCTCACTTACAATGGTGCTTCTTCAGGTGTCTGTCTTTTCTTATGTTTTATTTGTAAGGTGCTGTATATAACTTGAATATATTATGCACATATCCTACCCAATGGGTAGAACAAACATTGTTAATACTGTAATATAGTGTATAGATACCAATTTTAACAGAAATGGCATAGAATTTGTGAATGCCTATGTGCTTTGTCCTCTTTTGTAAGGAAATTTGCAAATGGATGCATACAGATAAAAATCTATGTAGTTTATTTTCCTATTAAATATCAATATTATAATGCAAGGGAAAGAAGTCTGAACAAGCAAGCCACAGTTATGACCAGCATATGTATAGCAATTGAGAATTGCATCTTTGCTGTGAAAAGTTTTTAAAAAATTGTTTTTAAAAATTCCATAGCATATTTGGTTGTCACTAGATGCTTCTTATTTTAATCTCTTTAGTAATGCTCAGTTGGACCAGTGTTAGTTATAGTCAGAAAAAAAATGTTGATTTTTCACCTTGCTTTATGAAAAGACATTATGTCATGTTGTCAAATAATGAAGATGTAAGACCCCAGAGAAAGTGCACATTTTGTTAAAATCGCAAAAATTAACATCCAGAGTATGTAAATTGGCCTGCTGCAGAGGACTTTGTTCAGTACAGAGGCGTTTATGAGGCATCTGTGTCCCAAGTCTTTCTGTGCCTTTTTCTTTGAAAAATCAAAGCTGTGGAGCCAATGAAATAATAGTAGAATTTGTAGGGAAAGAATATCTGAGGAAAAATGAATCCACTTGAGAAGATGCCATTCTTTGAAAAAATGTTGTTATGGGTTATCAGTAGCAGAGAATTAGCTATCAGTCAGTGAGTGAAGAATATTATATCCATACTTTTTGGTATCTCATGGTGATTTTGACCCAGAAAATGAAATAGGTTTTGCCAGCGGTTAGGAATTACATTTGCAGTAGCCTGTTATGTCACACCTCTCTTATATAGTGTCTGCTTCCAGCTCAGTTTTTAGTGTCTGACTGTGATCTCTGCATTTATCTTCAAATATTCTAATATTTTTTAAAAGGCCTAAACAATGTGTTCACTAAAATCACTATTGAATCATGGGCGTATGCATCCTTTCCAGTGTTGTCCAGAAAGGCAATCAGAGAAATTTTGCCCATCTGATCCATATTTCCACTGTATTGTCACTAGAGGATATTAATTCTAGCAAATTCCATGGTTTTTATTTGCTCTGTGGTGTATGTTCTGATCTTGAAAATCACAATAGATTCATAGTCTTATCCTCCAGAAAACAAATTATTACCAATTACCCTTAAAATAAAAATGCTTCTACAATGCAACTCATTGCTGAATGGACGAAAAGTCAGCCCTTCTTTTATTATGTTTTAAAGGGGCCATGAAAAGATTGTGTTCTCTACCCAGTCCAGCCCCACTGCCTGCCCCATTGTATCCTGCAGGGGCTCCCTCATGATTTAGATTCAAGAACAGAGGGTCACTACTGTCAGGAACAACACTCCCACTCCTCCAGATTTGATCTCTTGGGAGAACTGTTGAGCGTGGGTGTTATCTGAGAATGTTCTGGACTCAGAGGTATCAGAATTTGTTACCATACCATTATTCTTTCTGCAGAACTAATTGAGGCTTAAACTTTACTGTTAATGATGCTGGTACATTTTAATGTGCTTGTTGGTATATTGCTACTTTTCATTTCATGGCTTTCAAAAATCAGGTTTTCTAATTTATACTTGTCTAGTTTAAAACTGTTTTAAACTATGTACACTACTATTTACAGCATTTAGTTAATTTAATTTTTGTTATAAATTAGCCTACCGAAAAAGTTCAACTGTATTTGAACTTTTTAATAGCTGTTCATGTGAGCTATGATAATCAGAGGCCATTAAAAGTCTTTTTTTAACAATCATTTGTGCTTAATTTTCAACATAATTCCCAGTTATATAAAGAAAAAGATTTCCAACTGTTGTGTATCTGCCTCTTTTAACTGAGCAATGATGATGTAGTTCTTAGACCTAAGGTCTGTAATTGCAATACTTTTAAAGAAAGATATTGCTCTAAGTGCTGTTAAAGTTATGAAATCTGCTTTATCTGCTTGTTCTTAATGCTATGGTCTAACCATAGCACAAAATTATTAAAAATAATCAGTGATATACATATGTCTACTGGTTTTCTAATCTTTCAAAAACAAAGCCCATCAATGGGTAGCGGAGTGGGTGGGGTGGGGGGTGGAACTGCATGTGTTTTAAAGCCCATCTCAAAGAAACATTTCTATGATCCCCTAGCTAACCTTTTCATTCAGCATTTATTCACTGACTTTTCAAAAAATCATTATATTCTGCTATAAACAACTCTGGTTAGATCATGTATGATTCTTTTTTCAATTCTGTGTTCTTTACAGGACATTCAGGGATCATCCTCAGCTCTTATCATGAGAGAAGCCACTGAGAACTGCTTCACCCAAGCTGAGGCGCCTGGGGAGAAGTTTGTAGTTGTCAACTTTCTGGATGTCTATCACAGAGAAACTGAAGTCAGCTCAGCCCAAAGCATGAACAAGATTTCTAACAGTGAGAACTGTTCAACAGCAGGACAGATGCCCTCAGAGGTTAAGGTCCTTGTCATTGGAGTTTTTAAGTCTGTGATAATGTAACAAAAAGACTCTAAGTTTCTTTCACTGAGAACTTAGAATAGTATTATATCTAAGCTCTAAATAACTATATGGATTCACAGATGACATGATTGTGTATGTACAGAACCTCAAAGAGTCCACCAAATTACTAGGTGAGTTTAGCATCGTTGCAGGAAATGCTTCGTTTTGCATTTCTATGTGTTAGTAATAAATTTTGGAAACTGAAATCTTAAAGATACCATTTACATAATTGTATGGACTAAAAACTCTAGGCATAACACCCATTTTAGATTCTGAATTAATTTCTTTAAGGTATTTTAGAAATAGAGTCAGCAAGCTATCAGAAGGAAAATAGCTGTAAGAGAAGGATTTCTTTTTCTTAAAACAACAAATAGTCACTGATAAACCACACTGTGCTCTGGAATAAATTCTATAGTCTTAGTCAACAGATCATTTGAGGAATATTAAAGACTATTCCCCAAACTTGCTATCCTTGGATGAAGCTAAGACTAATGTAAACCTTCCTCATGGAGAAAGTTCTGCACAGAAGAAATGAGGGGATTCAGGGCTTGAGATCCCTTTGTGATGATTCTATTCAGTTAAACTCTGGGGTCTGCTTGTTACAATAAACGGCAGAGAAACCCTCCCTCCCCCTCTGCCATGAAGAGTCTGTACCAAGTGTGTTCTGATAGCTCTCAGTATAGGGTCTCCTGAAAGCAAAGGCTGAGTCAGGGATCTAGATGCAGGTAGCTTATCTGGAGCTGTTCCCAGATGAGGAAGCAGGTAAATGAGCAAGGAGGGAGAGAAGAGTAAAGTTGCTTGCACTGGTTTCCACTCTAGGAAAAGGGAACTAGTTTGGCACCAAAAAATGACAGTGGCTGTACCTTTAAAGGATAGGAGGTGGGGACACCAATGTACGCTGCTGAAGGTTGCCCTTTAGGATGATCTTCCCCGTGCTGTTGTTGTGGCCGAGTAAGCTCTGAAGACTTCAGAAACCCTGAGGCAGAAAAACACAGACAACAGGTGCCTGAAGGGACCAGTGTACACAGGAACTGTCCGTCCAGGCTAGAGCTGAAATGATAGTGACCAAGGAGCACTGGAATGGAGCTCTCACATCTCTGCAACAGTGTACACTACACCCCTTGAAAGTGTCAGGTGCTGCTGGCCAGGGAGAGAAACGTCAAGTTCTGGACCCAGTTAGGGTTACACTCAATACAGGACATACATGGAGCCCAATAATACATCCTCTCATTGAAGATGGTCTCCGGTTCTTCCTGGGCTTCCTCATTCCCCAACCTGGGAATGTGGGGGGCTCTCCACTGGATTTCAGTGCTGCTGAAACATGCCTGCACTGGACCTCAGTCCTCTCCAACTTTGGGCCCTCTTTGTGAAACAGCAGAGCTGCTGACTGCTCAGCAAGTCAACTAGGAGTCACATTCGTCAGGCTGCCCACTCCCTGCATCCTCAGCGGAACATCTGACATGCTGGATGTGCTTGAAAGAATCCTCCAGAATCTTTCAGAGCCCACAGTGAGCCTTTGAATAAATACCATATTCTGACTCTGTGATACTTGCAAAGGATAGTTTGTAATGTATCTCTTACTTAGAACATCATAATTAGATTTCTCTGATTATACTGTTTTGATGTCTTGCTTTGAATGGATTCTAATTAAAATACACATTTAAAAATAGCAGCTGAAAAGTTAAAACTTTGTATTTATAAATTTCTTTGTTTTAACGCCATGTTTCTGTCTGGACTTCAGCTTTTGCCCTAATAATGCGAACTTCATTCACTCTATTTTCCACTCTCACTTTTAAAAAATGTCAATAGTGCAAAAGCTAGTTTTAATCATTTGAACATAGCATATTGGGGACTGAAATAGACTTTCAAAAGGCCTTACCAGGAAGCATTTATATAAATTTACAAACAGTTGTATATAGTAGCTCTTGTATAACTTGTTTACAAAGCCATTTGCATTTATACAATTGTACTGTCCCTATTGTTACCAGACATCTGTAATCACAAAATGTTCTGGCTACACTAGCAAACAGTAAGCATGCTTTGAAATCTAAGGACAAACCTCCAGTTTCTTCTCATTGTGGTGGGGTGGGCCACTGCATCCCCTCACCTGTTCTCCGCCTTGAGTTGCTGTCTGAGCAAGGACTCCATCATGCCGGACACTGGCATGAGACTCACAGGTGATTTAGCATCTGTCCCACTTCTGTGAGATTTCCTATTTACAGTTAAAGGGCAGACCGGCTTTGGAGCCTACACTTGGGTGGGTCATATATTAGCTTGATCTCATATTAATGTCCTTGATGGGCAGTTGTCTTTAAATGTTACCTACACAACAGGAACACGGATGAGGAAGTCTGGAGGAGGGCATGTACTTGCCACACAGGGCCCTCAACAAAGTAGGTAGCTGCTATTGCTTTGCTATAACTTTCATATTCTAGGTTTAATTTTAAAAACATTTTGCCAAATTACTATAGGCTTGTAAACAGCACCGTGCCCTGGAATACTCTCTATATTAACCACTGCAACTTCAAATGCCAGGGAAAGAAACGGGCACCAATTTTAAGCTCTAGTAATTAGTGCCATGCAGGATTGGAACACCCAACATCAAGGTAATGAGTAAATCACCAGACCTGAAACTTCCCTCCTGTAGGTTTTAAGTAAAATACATTTGTTTCTTTCTTCATTATTCTAGTCATACACAGAATTTTTGGTTAATGAACCACACTGTGGAGAGGGGAGGTTAATATTTCTTACAGACTTAGTAATAAAATGTGAAATTCTGAAGAGAGAATAAATGGTTAAAAATGTTGATTCATGCATTGTTACTTAGCGTTTACTTCCCCAGTTTAGGCCTGAAGTAGACCCTGAATAAACAGCAGGCTCCAAGCACTGGGATCCTGTACTTTAGGGCACCTCTGCCTTTTCACTACTAGAACCTATGCTGTGTCCTTCACTTCTCTTTGCTGATTTTGGCACAATCACTCTCTTCTAAAATACTATCCACAAGCACTATCTTTTGCTTTACCGTCAACCTCCTCTAAACATACGTGTTCTCCATTTCTCAACACGTACATTTCTTTCACCATTTGCTATTCTCCCTCTGCAAGGGTTTCAGCCTAAGCACGGTTAAAGGAGAGATGGAGGAAAGATGCTGCAACCCACCCAGGCCTCTGCATTCAGATAGAGCGGCTGCTGCTCACACAAGAGGAACACATTTGGTTCTCACCACCCTCACTGTGTATCTGTGAAGTGTGCATGTATGGTACCCACATGAGTGACAGAGGGACATAAGGCAAATGCAGCACAAGTTTTAGCCTATCAGGTCCATTAGACAACTGTCCCCTGCACAGAGCCTACATAACAAGATGACACTCTGAAGAACATAACTTTCCTCTATAACACTTCAAGGTATTGCAGAGCTGCTCACAAGGTATATGAAGTGCCAGGGTTTAATTGGTCATTTTCATGGGATTCAGAGAAGCCAACCTCTGTCCTTTCGTGAAAACCAAAATTCCTACTCAGGGATCTGCTGAACTTCTCAGTGCTAAAATTTTCCACAAATGCCAGTTTCTGATCGCTTCAGATGTTCCAGTGATTAGCCCCACTAAATGAAAAATTCCAGTCTGAGCTGCTCCAAGTGTACCACAAATATAGAATCAGACATCATGACTGCTATCATGACCCTCCACACAGAAGCAATAGGAAAAAGCAAACTTACTTTTTACCAAGGGAACAATGGGATATTTTCTGAGGTCAAATCCTCTTTGGATGTATAAAATATTAAACACGTATAAAGATTAGATATAATTACCAAAGTTTAGATTACTTGCTCTCTAGCATAGATTTGGCTGTTTGAAAATAGCTACTGCTTTGCCAAGGTCAACCTAGATAGTGACAAGACACTAGAACTGAAATGGCCTACAAGCAAACCTTCCCCATCTTGCAGTCTGAGAGGAAAATGAAGCTGGAACATGAGAAATGAATGAATGTTTCCTTTCCATAATCATAAATGAGATAACAGAATAGCTACTCTCTCTTCTTATCATTCTAAAGAAAAAAAAAAAAGATGAAACAGTAGAACTTAACAGAATTAAAGAAAAATTATGAAATTAAAAGCCAAAAGATGGAAGGTACAAGCAGAACAGAAAGGGTGAGGGATATTAATTGGCTTTAGCTCCAAAACTACAAAGAATCCCAAAGTCCCCAAGCGTGGACTTGCTTTATCTCAGTGTCTGGATGAGAAGAAAAAATACTAAACTGGAAGTTGAGATCCGAATTTCAGATCCAGCTCTCCTGTGCCTTTTTCTTCAACTAAAAATATTGCCTTGGTATTCTAAAGTGACTCACTAAAGGCAAAATTCTGTATCATATCTCTAAAAGCCTAGAGTTTATGAATAAGAACTCCTATGAATCTAAAATTCTCTCAACGAAAGTTACATTCAGTTTCTGGACTAAAGTGTTTGATAATATTTTCAGCTTTTGGGGGAAACTATGACTTGTCCTTTATTTCTGACCTTATTTCTGTGAGGAATGCAAATTATACCTACCACATCTTTAATAGGGGAATAAAAAGTGCATGTTGATGGAGCACCATGGCAACCTAGCCCCGTAATTCTATCTCCAGACAGAGCTGAAGGGTAGTCAGAGCCATTGGCATTTGAGGACTTCACAGAACTCACTTTTGACACCCCAAATGTAAGAGACAAACAAAGTAGCCACTATTCTTAGAAAAGTAAAGCAACAATGACAACTAAGTCACCACATTGTGTCTAAAGAAAACATTGACTCAAATTCAATAAAACAAATAGTCAAAATAAGGTTCAATCATTACAGAATCTCAACTCTGGTACTTAGAGGTGCAAGGGAAGATAAAGAATCACTATTATTTTATATACCGTATGCTTAAACTTTATGGCATTATTATAATAGAATAAAAGGCAGACCTTCACCATGTATTTGAAGAGTCAAGGAACAACTGCATATTTGTTGTCCACTCTTCCAAAGAATGGGCCGGGGTGACCTGCCCACTAGTCTGAGAAGGGGAACTGGTGTGCCACTGCACAGAGTCAAGCACGCTCATGTGCTAACTCGCCTTTTTCCGTCTTACTTCAGAGTTTTCTAATATTTAAATTGGTCAAAATTCAAAACAGAAAAAGCTGGACAGAGGAAGAAAGGGAAAGAATGAACACAGGTTCTATACAATCCTCACTTTCAGGCAGAACAAGGATATGTTTTGATTTTGGCAGCATGTGGAACGTTTTTTAACTGTCCTGACTTCTGCTCTTATGGACCATGTTGTGCCAGAGAAAACACAATATGGAAGTGTTTTCTATTTGGCCTTATTCTCTTCAAGCACTCTTATCTATAAAGAGAAACTACATAGTCTGAGACTTAACAGCCTGTGTACCTCCCCAGAACGACTATCCAATGAAGTGATCAGAACAAAGAAGAGGCTTAACATTATACTTTGTCCGGAAGGTTTCTGAAATTAAGATGCATTATCAAAATAGCCAGATAATTGTCACAAGATAATTATGACCTACAATTATTATTGTTGTTGACTGTCAATGATGCATAGGGAAGAATATAGCTTGATTTTTAAAGCCTAGCCTTGAAGCAGCAAGACAATCAGAAACTTTTGTCTAGTTAAAATAAGCCAATTGATACGAGTCACAAAGGAAGAATCTCGCAGAGGGAAAAATATCTCCAATTGCCCTACACAGCATTTCTCAAATGTAAGTTACAAGCTCGAAGTACAGAAGAAAGATCTTTCCAGAATCAAAAGTCCAGGCAAAAGTGCATGGCTGACAATGCATTCTGGGAACGAGTGGGTCACCTACTGTTCAAGTCTCTAAGGGGATAATGAAGTCTTGACTCTATTGTACCTCTAGGTACATGATGCAGAATCTTTTGGAATTCCACGTAATACTAACTTGATACTATATAACATACAGATGGACCAAGAGACTAAACAAAGTTCATATGTGCAGAATGAATAATTAAAAGTATCCACCTCTGGTTCTATAGATGTCTGGTTCAGGTTATTAATCTGAAGGTGGCAGAGAGGCCCACACTTCTTTGTATGAAAGCTCCTGTGCTACCTGGGCAACAAGGCCAACATAACCTGATGCATTGCAGACCATGGCACATATAAAGTCAAGTAAGCAGTAAGCTTTTGATACTGAAAAATACTTCTAACCAACTCTGGTCACATTTAATCTACTTTAGGCTGTTGAGAGTGGAAAATTTTCAAGTGAGCCAACTAGCTAAGTCAGCTACAGGGAAGAAGTATCTTTAGATACCAGAAGTTGTCTTACTTGCTTGGGTGTGGTTTAGGAGGTGTATTGTGTAAGATATGAAGATGGCCAATGTCTGCTTCTGTAATCCACTTACTTGTTAACCAGGGAGTGGTACTAGGTGATGTATTGTGCTAATGGCCAACTTCTGCTTCTGTATCTGCTTGCTTGTTTTAGGCTTTATAATTGCCTCACTCTCAAACCCTGGGGCTGATCTCCTCTAACCCTGCCTGGTAGAGAGTCAGTCGCCAGGGGCTAATAAAGGCTCATAATTCACCTCAATTGGCTCCGTGGGTCTATGTTATGGTTCGCGCCATAACATAGGCCTTATGGAGACTCAGTTTTGAAAATCTGAAATGAAGGTCCTCATTTAAAAAAATGAACTGTAGCCAAAGAATATGTCTACACTACCATAAAAACAAGTATTTTCAGAAACTCTTTAATAATTCAGAAATGTATCTCATTTTGTAAATGTATTTCAAAAATACCATGAAAGTTACACTCACGCTTTCTGCCTCATTTGTTCAAACCACCTTCTGTTCATTTCATAACCATCACCATGTTCTACAGCGGCCTTGTTTATAATGTCTGAATTGGTTAAGAAATCCTGAAGATGGCCTGAACCCAGTGGAAAGAACACAGGAAAAAGCTAGATGGGTCTAATATACAAACGTGTTTCTTTTCTTCAAACACTTCCTGTGCCCCAACTATTAAGGTCTTTTAAATTCCTGGAATTATCTTCTAAGATCACTGAAAAAAAGACAGCAAATAGCTCCATTTCATCCTGGAGCATAAAGGACTACAATACTATCTTTCATTTGTATATAAATGAGGACAGATTCTGTAACAACAAATAAACCGAAGATTATATTTGAAGGCATAATTTTATTATTTTCATTAGTGGGAGCAAGGTAATCTCAATATACGCATTCTTTTTCTCTGCTGAAATCTGTAAACAGCACTTCCTGTATGCAAAAGGTTTCCGTAAAAGACATTTTCTGGTACTTTAAAAGGTTGGCTTTGCTATTATTCGTGAATAAACTAAGTCTCTCATCTAATTCTTCTTTTCAATTGCTAATTTGCTGAGCAAACTCTTTTCATTCACTTTCTGTAAGTTAAATCTCAGTCACAGATCCCGCTTTACACTGTCAACACATCCTACTTAAATAGACATGTAAATCAGATGGGGGATGGGGGGGAGAGAGCTGTTCTGCCTCTTAGCTCACAGAAGTTATGGCAAATTAATCCAAAGGATAAGGTTTATTGTAAATGAAAGGGGTTTACTATATATATATTGCAAACTGTATGTATTTACTCTCTATATAGCATGACATTTCACTTGATACAACATATTACAGGTGTCTCTTTTTAAGCTATTTGTAGCTTGCCTTAAAGACTAGATAGTGATATGCTAGCAACAGCATTTGACGTGATACAAATATTTCTGATGCCAAATAATGACAAAAGAACTTCTCACATTTCTGGTGAACTTTTTACTAGAGAATTTCAAAGCACTCGTCAGCATCTTACTTTCTATAACTGGATAAACACAGCACAAAAACTGGATGGTAACAGAACTCAAATGGACTAAATAAAAGGTGGATATTCAGGAAAATCAAATTTTAGTATCAGGATTATCAGTGACTTCTAAGAACCCACAATTTATCCACATTAGAAAACATGCCCCGTGCAATGTGCAGAATGAAAGGAAATTATTTTGGAAGAGTTCCATATAATAAGATTTTAAAATATAGGCATAGTCTCAAATGGTTAAAAAAAAATAATATAAACAAAAAATTGGTTAATATCTCAGCATTTAATAATATCTCAGCATTTAATATCTACAAAAATGTAAATTTAATAAACATGCTAAAACATGTCAATTGTATTTAGATTTAAAAATGTGCTGTCAATTTGAAATTGCATGTTCAACTCTGCATCAGGAGACAAGCCATTCTGATAAAGACTGCATGTAGCAGAGCAATAGCTCTTGTCCCTTCACTATTCCACGCTACCCAACCCCCAAAAAAGACTGATTATAAGCATAGCATATTAATTTAAAAAGTGTTCCAATATAATAATTAAATATATCAAATGTAAACACTTTTTTCTCCTTTATTCTCTAAATTTGGCTAAATTAAATACTAAATACAAAACTCCTGCCAAACAGCAGTGATTCCTGCTGGATTGGTTCTTGCAGTCCCTGATAATCTAGACAATCTAGAAAGAGGCCATTCCCTCTTCTAAATATAAATTCAAGAGTTAGAACTGAAGTAAAAGCAATTAAAGCAAAAGGAAAACAGACAGAGACATCCTCAAACACATGCTCAATCACATCTGCAACTTTCATCTCTCACAATGGCTGAATTTCATTCCAAGCAGATAATATAAAAAAAATTCAAGTAAAATGCTCAAGCAAGGGTACTTCAATATAAGGGGGAAAGCAGCAGTTAGAATTTGAAAATTTACTCCATAATGAGATCAATATTAACTCTGGAACAAAGACATTGGGAAAGAGCGCTGACTTGTGGAGACAAAGGCCTGCCACACAGCAGGGAGACTGAGTTAACTCCATGACAAGCTGATGCCATTTTCCATCCTTCCAAATCTGTTTCTGCTTGACAAGCACAAGCTTGAGTCACTGCTTACGATAATGTGGCTTCAACAATAAACTTAAGGTATATTTTGACTTTTCCTCTGAAAAGTTAGTTGAAGAGGACACAAGTCACAGTTTTGTGTTCCAGGTGAAAAAGTACTATGGCCATATATATTTGCTTTAAAATTTCTGATTATGACAAACTTCAGGTAAAAATCATTTTTAAATGGTCAACTTTCTAATTTACATATAACCATGTTATTTACATATAGATGACCCAATTTTTATTCAACTTTCTTCAAATAAAGTCTGTATTTTAACTGGTATGTAACTTACATACTTTTTATCAAAACATTAAATATCCTCTTATTCACAGGCAGTTTTGATGATAATAGTTTGTCTCCGCATTGAACACTGAATATAGTTAAAACCTCAATGAATAACATAAAGATGAAGACCCAATGTTAGCATTCTGTCTAAGCCGCATCAGTTATTCAAGGAGTCAACTGCCTCACCTGCCTAAATTACAGCTGCAACAAAACATAAAGCAAATATGATTCTGAAGACCTTGAAAAAGAGCTCTGACTTACAAGGCATTAACTACTGCTTAATGTTGCTATTGATGTGAAATTCTTACATTGAGTTTTTTTCTTTTCAAAAAGCACTGATTTTTCTACTGATTTAATGTTAAAAAGGGATCTTAGTTCTTTAACCCTCAGAGAATTAGTATATTTAGGCAACTAACCAAAAATATCATCTTTGTCCACATTCTCCAAAGGGTTAAAATGTAGGAACTGTCTACAACCTGTTATATAAGGCACCCTATTCTACTTTCTTCTTAAAAGAAACTTTTTCTTTGGTTTCTTGTAATTTTTCAGTGAGTCTATCCTTCGTTTCTTCCATTTTCTCTGTGAGAAGCTCTTTTGTCTCTTCCATCCTGTCCTGCAGATACTCCTTAACCGGAGGTGGTGTTGACATGTAGCCACGACTACGTAAATACTTCACAGTGAAAGAGGTTCCCCCCAGAGTCACGGTGTACCGGGCAGGTGTTGCAATCTGAAGGAAAAAGCAAACAGGCAGATCGATACCTGATTATGACTACTGTCTTAAGCAAAAACAATATGAAATTACTTTACTGCTTCACAAGGCTAATGTAGTTACATCCTCCATGGTTCTCCCTCCTAACAAGGGGTGTGTGCATCTTCTGTACACTCGTTTTACAAATAGGACACTGATCCAGGATTACAGAACGTTCGCAGTGGCAGCACTGAAGTCCGTGACCGCATGCTAGTGAACCAGGCAGGGTGGATCCACTGGGAAATCAAAGAGGGCTTGGGACCACTACCAGCAACAAAGGTGCACAGGTCGTCTCTATTCTTTAAAACCCTGACACCCCACAGAACTATCAAGAACACTAGAACCAAACTACTTCAGATGGTGAGAGGCAAGCATGAGCCAAATGTTTCTTCTCTACTGAATCTGAATGTTTCACGTCCCATCTTTCTTTTGACTTTTCCAGGCCTTATGCTCTTTCCTCATTATAATAATCTGCCTTGGGTCTGGAATCCCAACCAGAACCTCTGCGAGGCCAACATGTGGTAAAATGGCACATGTGCTGCAGGCAAAACAGGTTTAATTCTGACTTGATTTAAGAACTGAAACTAAATAGTAGACAATATGGTCAAAGAGAATCACAAAGCAGAGAGTCTGCATCACGTTCTGAGGCTTTTGCATAAAAATTCATAGTTGTAACAGGTGTGCCAGATACCAAAACTCTCTGAAAGAGCTGTATGGCTCTCTATCCCTAATTTCCCTCTTCATTTTCTCTTGAACTTACTCTAACCAAGCTTTCACCCCTCTCCTTTCCACAAAAACTGCTCTCATCACAGAATAGAGGCCCCTGAGCAATAAGAACCACCTAAAATAGTTTTTCCAATCTACTCCTCGGTGTACTTCTTCCGTTTGGCTGCCAGGGCCCCCACTTCCCTGGTTTCCTTCCATCTCAGAGGCTGCCCATTCCTGTGATCCTTGCCGATTCCTCCTCATGTCACCTACCTCTGAACATGGTGAGACAGCATTCAGTGCCTGGACTCCACCTCCCTCCCTCCCTCAGCAGTCCTGTCCAGTTTCATGTCTGTAATGCCATCTATATATTGGTGATTCTTAAATTTAGACTTCCAGTCTCAGCCTTTTCCCTTGATTCCAGTATATATAACCACCTACTCATTTCTGCCTGCATGTCTAATAGAATCTCAAAATGTCATGTGTTCAAAACTAATTAACCTCTTGATGTTCAATTGTCCCACCCCAAACTTGCTCCTCTCAAATCAATGTGCACCTCAGGAAATGACAACTCTATTCTTCAGTTGCTCAGGCCCCAAACCTGTAAGATACTTTCAAAATATATCCAGAATCCACCTACTTCTTACTGCCTCTCCTGCTACCACCTTGTCTTAGCCGCTATCAGCTTGCACCCAAACTGCTGCAATGACCTCCTGGGCTTCTACCCTTGTCGTGTGAGACTATTTTCAATATAGCAGCCAAAGTGATTTTGTTAAAACAAATCATATATTCAAAACTCCCCAGTGACTTTCCATCTCCTCAGAGTCAGGCTGCCCTGATCTGGCCACTCTGTTGCCTGTGGCCCTTGCTCACTCACTCCAGGCACATTGATTCCTTGCCATTCCCATACACTCCAGGCATCCTGCAGCCTCAGGACCTTTGGGTTTCCCCTGCATGGAATGTTCTTCTCTCACACAGCTGCCTGATTAACTTTCTCACCTTCTTGCAACTCTCCCTCTGAAAAACAAACCAATACCAAATGACAACACAAACACCCCTCCATCACTGATTTATTCTTTCTTCTTAGCACTTACTGTCATCTAAATACACTGTATTTTTTTTAACTTTCCCTTCTTTGTCTCTCCAACTGCCCACTACCACAAGGGCAGGTATTTTGCACCATTTTATTTAATTACAGTATTCCCAGTACTTGGAATTGGCACTTGGCACATAGCAGGGGCTCAGCAAATTTTTGTCAGCTCAAACAATGGTATATTTCAAGGACAGAGTTATGAGTGTACCCTAGCTAATGCCACAAGGTCATACTCCTAAGTTTTTTTCCACCTTGCCACACCTCTCTTTGGGGCTTTGCCTTATTGAAGCAATAGATCTCAGTGTTTGTTTCTCTACTTGAAAAACTGTGTGTTACAGTAAATATCCAAGAGAATCCCCCTCCATATTTCCCACCTCACAGAGGAATGGTGAGCTAGAAGAAACACTGTTGACATGACAATCTACCTATGTGTATAGCTTCACATTTCAATTCCAACCCAACGAACATGCACTGAGCATTGATTTGCCTACAAAGCACAATACCAGGCATTCTGAAAATACAAAGAGAAAGAAGACATGATTTTGAATTTCTGGGCACTCATAATCAAATAAAGAAAACAAATATTAAAAAATAAAAGTAACACAGAGACTGTGACATGAACTACATAAGAGCTACACAGATGCTATGGGAACATGAGATAAGAAGCAATTATAATTAGAGAAATGGTCTAAACCATCATCATAATAGTTTGATTAAAGGTAAATTATACCCGTTATAACTAGAAACTTGATAATTTATAAATTTAATAAGTTCTAATGTTGAAAAACTCAGTAATTAAGCTTTAGCCCTCTAGTTAAAATATAATAAAACAGGAAATCTCCCAAGATTTCAGAGGATTCTAATGAGGAAATCAGAATAAAACTTAACTTTTGAGTACTATTATAAAACCATAATTCTAAGTATTTTCATACAATAGAAGTAAAATAACATCTAGTTTCTAAATGCTTTCTGCTTGTTTTCTTTCTTAGGATGACGCCACAAAGGACCTCATAATTATGTCAGTTGAGAAAAATGAGATTAATATGGCTAAATTCCACAATTTACAATGAGTCTTCTCTTCCAAAATAAAGACCAATAGGTATAGAAACTATTCAGAAAGATGTACTGTCTAAAGCCAGAAAACAGTTATAATGACTATGAACTTTTAAAATGAAACATACATAACATCTAACAAGTGTAAGGTTTATCACATAAAACAATTTGAATTAAACTTTGCTATTTTACTTATTAAGAACATGAACTATTATAAACAAAATAAACGCTAAATTTCACTAACAAGTCAGGTGGCATGTGGATCTCTGAATAAGGAAAATTAATACACTATTAATAGGAAAAATGTTAGAGACAACTTCTACCCTGGAAATTCAAAAGTTTCACATGTGATCACAGCAGGTTATGAATGATCTACCTATTTTCAAAGCACTTCTTTCTAAAACATCATCTTTACACTTAAAAATTTTAACTTTAATCATTAGACATATAAGAGATGAAGTACAATAGTTTAAGTTACAAAAGAGAACTATTGGGGTTAACGCGGAGTTTTCCAGGGAACTGAGCAAATCATCAGTTAAGTGTGAGGAGCAATCCATTTATAATAGTACCTACCTTAAACAAGGCATATGCTGTTAGTGCATTTCCACTTTGGGAATTTTTCAGAATGTTTACTACGCTGTCAGGTAACCCAATAAGTTCTAGAAAAGGAACGACATTCACTCCTCTAAGAAAGAAACAGAAAGTAATTTATACATCTATATACACACACACACACACACATACACACACAAACTTTTAGGGATAAATTTTTTCAAGACACTAAAACCAAATTTTGTTTAAAAGTCAATTCTGCATTATCAAGCACTTTAATTTCATTCTAAAAATACAATATGTATACAAACATCAGTGTCGTGTTGTATCTTACTGTGCAACTTCTGCTTCTGCATACAGACATCCGTAATTAGCATATTCAGAAAAACAGATGTGTTTATCAGAGCAAAATTAATAGTTATAACCTGAGAAAAAGATCGGAATCATTTACCTGATCATAGCTTCCTCAACTAAATACCACTTCCTTAGAATGCTCTAATTCAAACTTCAAGACCTAAGACTGTTACCTCTAATAATATGTCCAACTATACTATTATTATAAAAACAAGTGATATAACATTATTGTATTATTATGCAAGGAATAAATAATTCTATGGGTTTGATGAAAACTTCAATTATTCTAAAAGGATAATTCTATGCTATTATCAGACTTAAAATGCAGGTGAAGCAGCAATTACCATAAATTGCAACAAAAGACAGAAGGCAGAGCAAGTCTCTAATCTGAGCTGTTAAACCCTAATTTATTTTTAGTGTCCCCTTACTATCAACATTTTGTTAAGCTGACATATGCATGCACGTGCACACTTTACACGTACATGCTGTGTAGTTTTACAGATACTGTGATCTTTCACCTCTAAAAGGCTTGTTTTGTGCTTCTCCCACATAAACAATTATCACGCCCATGAAATTTAACATATACCATAGTATACAGTTAATAAAGTAATATGTTATTTAATATTAAAGTATCCTTAATTGTCCCAGTATATTCCGTAACGCTATCCAGTCATATCTCTCTCGTCTCTTTTCCCCTAAAAATGCTCCCCTGAACTTCCTGTTGAGGGAGGCGGGATGTCTTTCTTGATATTGAGATGTTTGAAGCTTTCCGGTCTGTTGCATGGTAGACTGTCCCTCAAAATTTGGATTTGTCTGATTGTTTCCTCATATGATTAGATTCTGGTTAAATATTTTTCAACCAGAAAGCTGCACAGTTGATTCTGTGTTCATTTCTCTGCACCAACAGGGGCCATATGATGTCAGTTGGTTCCATCACTGGTAAGTATGACTCTTAGTTAAGGTAAGGTCCACAGGTTGCTCATTGTAAACGTACTCTTTCTCTTTGTAATTCAGAAAGGGAATTGCCTGGATCCATCACTATTATGGTAGTTGCAAACTCCTGATTTATTTTTAATATTAAACAATAATTTGGTCAACTAAGGAAAAGTTTCCCTCTCTGTGACTTCACTATAATAATACTAAGAAACTAGGGACTACTCTCAGTAGATATGGCTCATCAGCGTAAAGGAAAATTACCTATTATCTACAAGAGGAAACCAGATAACTGAAGCAAACTTTAAAGAATTTAATGAAAACATCAATTACAAATCCAATCTGGTTTTTTCGATCTCTGTCAGTTCCTTTTAAAATCTTTCTTAGAATCCCATTAAAGCAAGACTTAGTACTATAAAGACTATTCTATGGATCTAATAAGTTACTATGTCCAGTAACATCCTACCACAACATGGTAATTATATCTTCTAGTACCAACACAAATATAAAAATATTTCATTAATTATTTCCTAATTCAGACTAAGCCCAATATATAAAATCTACATAGTTAACAGCAATCGTGAAGGGGGAAAAAAAGACATTCGACCAGACAAAATTGGTTGATTTTGTTAAAAATCTTTTTATAAAGATCAAACAGTAGTTACCTTTGTAAAATAAAGCAGCAAGCATCTGGCTCCACTTATTTCTAAAGCATTAATTTGATCGTTTTTTTAAAAATAACTTTCATTTTCTTTGGAATTGTTAAATATAAAGCATTAATGAGGGTCTGATTCAAACAGTAATATCCACTTTTTGTCACTTTTTATTCTGAACTTCCCACAGCCTGACAGAAATCTCTGCTTCACAAACTGCGAGCTTTATGGATGTTTCTACTGAAGCAGAAACAAATAAGGACAAAGGTATATTCACAGTCTGGATAAAGTACAGTAAAAATCAGTCAGGATTTTGCCTCTGAGTGGATCTGTACCTTTAGGCCCAAAACACGAGACAACTAAACATAAGGACAAAATCATTATCATAGAACTACATTTGACCAGAGTACTTCTCATTAGAAGATATAAGATATCTGCAAGCTTTTGCCAAACAGAAGTGACAACAAAGCTTAGCTTAAAATAAAATCGGTTAGCATGCACAATTTAGATCTCCCCGAAATAAAATGTTTCAAAAACCTGAGATCTTTATCACTGAGTTAACTAAATAAAGAATGGCATTTTGCTTTATCGTGACTAGCAAGGCAATAACGCTAGTTGTCAGAGTGACTAAAACACTGGTCAGTAATGCAGTGTGACTTGAAATGCCCAATCTTCAAGTTACAAACTATTTTTCCTTCTTTCTTTTAATAGTAAGTAAGTAACAAGCAAGTAACAGAGAACTTTTTCAGCTAAAACTAAATAAAATAAATCCAGCCTCTTGTCAGTTGCATTGGGAAAAAACAATAACTGTATTTAATCAACTCCAATTTTACAATAAAATCATCTCATAATAAAAGATATACTGCCATTCGAACATATCCTAAATCCTTATTTTCTAATTATTACTTGTAATAAGGTCCTCACTTAGAACAAATTAAATTTCAATTTCTGAAGTATTAAGAATTTAATATAAAAAATATTAAGGACTGTTCTGGGAAGCAACATATCATACATAACACAAATTAGCTTTGAGATGCTATAACAGAACTAGACCAGTGGTCACAGCTGGGCAGTAGTAAAGGGTCTGGCAACTGAATTTGCATGCTGGCAAACAGCCAAAAGACAAGTTGTGATGGGGAAGGAATATGATTTTAAAGTGGACAGTCTTACCATCATGGTTACACACAAGCATTCTGCAGGAAAAGAGGAAGGATAAAACTGCATTCTGCAGGGGATGGCAGAATGTCACTACAACTGCCTCAGATGTTAGATAGCACTGAAAAAATCTTAAGGATAATTAGTATCACTAGGTTATTTGGGGTCTGCTTTTTTAGTTATAGAACTCTTTAACGAAGGAAGTCAAGGAAAAGTAAAAGGAACAAAAGTACTCTTTTTAATAGTACAGATGAGACTCTCAATATTCAATTAATTAAAAACTTAGATCTCTCCTTCTAAGGCCAGGAGGCTGAATTCTTATCGAGGGCAACCTAAGGAAGGCAGAAGAAACAAGTATTATTCATGCCATCTTCCACAATACCAAACCAGAAAGATCCTCAATAGCTCAAAAGAGAAAATTTTAAATGTAAAAAGCCATTAATTAAAAGTAGAAAAAATGAATGTCTATAATAATTTTTATTCAAAATGGTGTATATGATTTCATGCTGTTAAAAAACTAAAGGCAGTTTTGAAGACTTCTATAAATATTGTACATGTCCACAATTGTCATATGTAAACAAAGAGATTATTCCATAAAGTATTCTATACAAGGACCTTCTGTGAAGAAAGGAACAATTCTTAAGGAAACTAATGATACATAATGAAGAAGAATATAATTTAATAACAGAAACAAGAGAGAGAAAAGATATGGAGAGAAACAGAACAGCATTAATTATACAAGGTTAAAACCTTTTAGAACTTTTGTAAAGAAACATCTCTAATCCCGTGTTTCCTGAGAGTAAGTACAATCTCTATTCCTTTATCTTTTAATTTAGTAAATAATAAGCTTTTTCTAAGAAGTGAGCTTCATATATAAAACTACCATATTTTATTAATACTTTAGTATCAAGCTAGAAAATGTAACCAAATGCTGAAAATCAGTGGACTTTTGTAAAGTATAAAATAAATCTAAACCCATTAGGAGAGTTTACCAAAATGTCCATGGTCTACATTGTGCTGTCTCATCTTCCTCAGGATAATAAGTTCACTGGGCTTGGTCACACCCAGACGACTACAAGAAAAGCCCACACAGCAGGTTCAAAGGAAAAGGCACAGGCTGGCACTTGATAGGTTCTGCTAGAAGTAGAAACAGACTAGAAATCATTGGTAAGCTGTTTCTATGTGTGCTCCTGCTGCTCCTAGAACAGTATGAATAATATAACTTACCTTAAAAGAAAGGAACAGTATTTAACAAAAAAGATACATTTAGAATTCTATGTTTTACAATATCTGGAGGCTAGGCCTACCAAATTATCTTTTTTAAAAGTTTATTTTATTGTGGTAAGAACACCTGAGATCTACCCTTTTAACAAAATTTTAAGTGTACAACAAATTAATTATGATCAGAATAAAAAATATTACTTTGACACTTATCAGATAAGAGTAACATTAAAACATAATTCTGCAATTTCTTCAGTTTTGCATCTATAACAGATATTAGCCAGGCTTTGGTAAAAATATCTTAATTTCCCATTAAAATCAAATATATGGAAAAATAATATATCTTTTTATTTGTGAATACTTTAAGAAATATGTCAGTACAGAACTTATGGTGCTTCCCAATTTCTAAATTTGATTTTATTTCTGTGCTCTCCTAAACGCTGACAGATGAACACAGTGATTAAGAGCATGGGCTTTGAAATAAGACTCTGAAGTTATTCTGGGAAAAACTAAATGATTTTGACTTATTCTTGCTTAATCTGTTTTCTCAATAAAATGGGACTATTAGTATTACCTGCTTCACAGAGTTGCTGTGACAAATAATACAGTTAAAAAAATTTAGAGTCTGATGTATACAATAAGCAAATGTTAGCTATGTTTAAAATGTAAAAAAGTTATGAAAAAGTCACCCTCTTTTAAGACAATAAAGCATTTAAAAAAACTTTTTAAGGCTTTCATTGGTACAATTAAGATTAACATTCTGATAAAACAAGGAAAGATGCTCAATCAAGCAAAAACTTACTTTATGGCTGCATAATAAAATGTTCCAAACCAAACACCAGAAGTTATTAGATGCACTGGAATCAAAACTTTTCCATATTGTCTAAATGTTTTCTTGAACCGTTGATAAAGACTAATCGATTTGTCTTGTAAAGGATCAGGTTCTTCCTTTTTTTCTGAAGGAGTTCCTGGAGATGTGGCATTGGATGACATAACCCTCTTGGACAAAATATCTTGCTCCCACTGTTTATGGTGAAGGACCCCAGGTTGGGGTAAATGAGGATCAAATGGCTTCCTTTCCTTTGCAGTGCATTGGACAGCAGATAAGCACAGCCATTGTTTTTGAGGGCCTTGTACCAAAACTACTCTGGATTCGGCTTTATATAGAAGTAATGGTCCCTTTATAATTTGACAGTGACCAAAGAGACCAGTTTTATATGGTTCCATGCATGTCCTATGTGCCAGTCGGAATACAGTCTTTGGTACATTCCATTGCATTTTGAAGAATGGTGATTGATGAATTTCAGCTTCTATAGAGATCGGATTTAAAAAATCAGATTATACAGATTTCCACTTTAAACCAATCCACTTAAAAATAAATCATTAATTATTAGGAAGTAAAAGACAGTCATTGCTACTAAATTCACGAAATTAATGTTAAGGTATATAGTTCTAATAAAAATGCAATTTTAAAATCTCATTAAAACACATCATTTAAATATGATAGAGTAACCGAGCCCAGGAGACATCATGGAGGGTAAAGTTTTGAGACTATTTCATTATTACAAAAGAGATATTTGTAGGGCTTTGTTATTCTACAAGAAGCAGTGTAATATTACTGAAAAGTCATAAGATCTGGAAGCAAAGACCTGGGCCCTAACGTTTTGGGAACATAATTCCATGCAATTCCCTTTCAGAAACCAAGCCTAAGTCCACTAGTAAAACAAAGATCATTTCACAGGGTTGTTACAAGAATTATATGAAATTTCTGACGTAAAAGTGTTTTGTAAACTAATAATAACAAGCATCACATAAGTGTTAGTTGACATCTATATCATTTTATCCTAAGATGTCTTTAGACTAAATTACATAAAACTTTAAATCACGTATGTTATTGGCTGGTGAGAAGACAGATAAATTTGCCAGATAGCTCAAACACTTTGTCGGAAAGATAGTTATAATGTAATTTTAAAAGAATATGGACTTTAGAATAAGATGGACCCAAATGAGTTGACAGTGGTATTATTTTGAGCTAATTACTTGGCCTCTCTAGACATAAGTTTCCCCACTGTAAAACAGAATTATAGTATGCATTACTATACAGCAAATCAATTTCCTTCTCTCAGTATCAGGCGGTGCCACCTGACTCCAATCACCAACCCCATCCCACACTAGCTACCTTACTCCTTCCAATATGTTAAGATGGTCCTATTTTTTAAATTGTATACTAAATAAGAGTCAAGATATGAGTTAGCACTCCAGTAAATTAGCACGGCAATAAACACAGCTACTCCATTTTACATGAATATTTATTATTTAGGTATAAAATTGACTGTAATCATATAAAAATATCCATTAATGAACTATCCCCCTATAAAATTAATTCCCTGATTCATCTCTCTCTAATTAACAATTAATATCAGCTCTTCTCTGGCTCTCACAGATAATCCAAAAGCACAATGCAAATAAATTGGGAAATAAAACTGCAAATCTCTCAAATCAAATAGGTTCCCAAGAAGCCTTTAAAAGTGATTCTGGAGATTGCTACAGTCAAAAGGAAAGTCAATGTCAAGTAACAATCTGAAAAATCAGACCAGTTAACAACCAAAGAGAAAAATCTACAGAGTTAAAGACAGGTGCTTCAAATAAAGAATGATTTAAATATTAAATGACTAAGAAAGGCCACAGAGAAAAACGATTAAGCCCTTAACTATTTTCACAAAACTGACTTCTTTGTTGTGAAACTCTAAAATTGAGTAAAGGACCTATTATTGTACTCTTCTATAACCTATATCTTTATTTTTATCTATAAATGTATTCTATGCCTGCACCAAGGTGAAAATACCAGGTGGCTGTCTATTCTGAGTTAGTTCAGTTGAAATTATAGTCTAAAGTTTGTCAAATATAAAGTTTAGCTTCACTTTTCACACACCCAAAAATTTCTTTCAAACTTTTCATTATGAATTTTTGGTCTCTATTTTAGCTGGATTTCTTTTGAGGCTTTTCTCCTGCACCATTACTTTTGAATGATTCCTGTCCATGGCTTTAGTGAGGGTCTTCGCTGAACTTAATAGACTTTCATTTTTCTTTTAAACCTATTTCCTTTACAGGGCAGTTCGGAAGTTGAAGCTGCCAGAAGTCTGACTGTCAGATAACTAGATTATTATGTATTTGTGTGTGTGAATAAAAGAAAAAAGATTAAAACAAAAAGCTTCTTTCCAAGCTCCCAGTTTGTATCCTTTCTCCTGGTTTTGCCAACTACCTCCTCCCATTTTAAAAAATTATTTTTATCCCCTTCCACTTACTGCCTATTTTTAAGAACATCTTTACTGAGAGATATAATCCACATACTATATAATTCACAATTTAAGGTGTAGAATTTAACGATTTTTAGTATATTCACAGATGTGCAACCATCACCATGATCTAAGTTTAGAACATTTTCATCACCCCCAAAAGAAATCCCATATCCATTAGCAGTCACTCACCATTCCCTCACCCTCCCAGCTCCAGGCAACCACTAATCTACTTTTTGTCTCTCTTTATTTGTCTATTCTGTATATTTCATATAAATGGAATCATAGTATATGGCCTTTTGTGACTGGCTTCTTTTATTTAGAATGTCTTCAAGGGTCACCCCTGAATTACTACTTGGACTAAGATTTACCTTTGTTCCCTGAGAAACCTCTGGGCTAGTGGCTTCAAAACCAGGCTGAATCATAGGAGGTCAGGAATGTTTCTGGGGAGTGGAGGTGGTTCGAAAATACAGATTACTGGTCTCTATCTAGACCTAATAAACCAGAATCTCCTGTAGCCAGGTCATACCTGACAATATAAATTTGGGGATCATTTCTCTAGGTTAATTAGCCTCCTTGTGCCAGAGGCAGCTTGATACCAGATGTATCATCCTTCATCATCATCATCATAATGGTAAGATGTTTTTGAGCTCCCTACCATGTGACAAGGGCTCTGTAAACACTTTATATATATTAACTCACATTATTCTCATAACCCTATGAAGAAGGGACTACTGTCGACATTTTATTTATGAGGACACTGAAGCACAGACAGAATAAATAACTTGCCCAATGTCACTCAAATGGTGAGTGGAGGAGCTGGGGTTGAAATTAGTTTGATCCCAGGCTCATGCTGGGTCGCTAAGCTGTACCTCCATTTCTAGACGAGACAGTGCCAATTTTGAGTAGACCAAGACATATGGTGAAAGCTCCCTAAGGAAACATAGGACCCCAGAAATGAGTCTTAAATTTTAGATTCAATTAATATTGAATTATTTAAATTTAAATGGCAATATGTGGGCATTGGCTACCATATTTGGCAGTACAGCTCTGGACTCCAAAGGCAATCAATCACAATACTGATGATATATGCCATAGGACTCATTAGATTTCTAGACCCAATCCTACTTCAGATAAGTGCAAGTAAAAGTAGAGGGCAGGTAAAGACTGAGTAGTATCATAAATATTCATTCCAGAATATTCTGGAATGAATATTTATGATTCAGGCTTCAGGAATAACAAAAACCAAGGCAACGTAGGAATTATCTTGTCTCACAGCTAGCACTTGTGCACGATAGCCTCAGCTCTCTGGCAGCTTCTGCTTCTGGATTTCAATAGTCTGTTCGTGTTTACAATTAAAGATACAAGTTTTTGGTTATTGGTCAATAATGGAGGTGCCATTCCTCATAAATCCTACCCAGATCAAATCTGCTACATCTGGACAGGTGGATGAGTGGACATGAAGAAGTTGTGAACTAACAGGCCCCTAAAATTTTTCTGATACAAGTGGAGAACCTGGAATGATGAACAACTTAATTTTGAATTGCTTCCAATCAAACACAGTAATTTCAGTAACAAATTTTTAAATCATGAGACTTAGCTTATTTCTTACACAAAATTACCTGTTATTTTCCTGCTCCAGCAGCATGAAATTTTCATACCTATAGACAGGGGCAGTGTTCTAAATTGCTTACTGCTTCAGTTATGGAAAAAAATGAAATACATCACTAGCTCCAAGTGAAGTGACAAGATTCCTCTCCCATTGTGGCTATCCTTTCACTTCAGAATTATGTCACTAAAGCCTTTAACACTGTAAGTGGCTGGAATATGATTAATGGTGCCTAATTCTAAATATAAAACCCTACCATGTATGTATGGCAGGGACATAATGAATAATTTCTAAGTAAAGTTTGATTCTCTCATGACTTAATTTCATGAGGCACTAGAATTTAACAATTGAGAGCTTAGAATCTGAGAGGTAAGATTGACTGGGTTCAAATCTTGAAAACACTATAAACTATGTAACCTTTGCACAAGTTAATTAGTCTCTCTGTGCCTTGATTTCCAATTTGTAAAATGAGGTTAATAATAGCACCTACTTCATATGGTTGTTGTGAGGATAAAGTAAGTTAGAAGCCTCTCATGTAGGAGACCTAAGGCAGAGAGAAGTAGGGTGAAGACACAGTGGTCAATAATAAATAAGGAAGCAGTGGAAATGGGAGAGAGGGAGAGAGGGAGAGAGGGAGAGAGAAGCTGACTTAAAAGAATGAAGGGGAAGGTAGAATGGATTGGAACAAATGCCAATGAGAAAGCACAAATATCAGAGTGCTGCTGGGATTCTAGAACAGCTATATACTGAAATTCCAGTTCCATTAGGCCAAATGAGTTAGTTCATGAGATTCCTTTCTTTCATCTATATCTTTACCAAACCCATGCTGCTCAAGATTATATGAGCACGTTTCTGTTCCTCACACATTCAAGCAGCCACAAAAAATACAACTGAGTATATAAAAAATTAGCTAATTTATATTCCACTCTTATAAGAAATAAAAAATGACTAAAAAGTTAGAGTTGGAACAACAAATTTCAATAAAAAGATGTGGTTTTCTACTGTGTGAATTCAAATATCTCTTTTGTCAAACAAAAGCTTATTTGAAAGTCCAACAAAGAATATAAATAAAAGCAAAGTTGCTCAAGTTAAAGCACAAGTGAGAGGAATAGAATCTTCTGGTTTGCCTCCATCTCCTCCAGTCCATTGGGCACAGTCACAGAAGACCTAACTGTGAAAACAAAATCACAGTGGATGAATTCTCTGTATATGACGATCCTACTTCACTAACTGCCATTTTCCTGCAAGTCACAGCACAGGCACTAATTCCTTCTGAAGCCCCTGAATCCCGCAAGCTAGACAAGAACCTCCATTGAAAACTCATCAGATATTGAAATTTCCTTTTTCTCTTTCTTTTTCTCCATGGACTCTATGTTCCTGGAGGGCAAGGAGTTTGTTGTGATTCCTGGTAGTGACAGGGACTAGTGCAAAACCTGGCATCTAGTGGGTGCTCAATAAAATTTACTTCAGTGAATATCGACAACTTGTCAGTTTTCCTTTTCCCCTCCTTAACTCCCCCCCCACCCCACTTTCACCCCTGACCTGTGGATGTTGCCGTTTCCCCTTAAGAACTGGATTTCTGAAGGCGGGGCATCTCCCCCACACGCTTGCGCACACGCGCCCCTGGGACCTGGCAACTCCCCCCACATTCGGGGGGCCTGGCATCCCCGGCACACTCAGGAGGCCTGGCGCACCCGGGGTGTGGTCCCGTGGTTCCACCTGGGGCGTGAACACAGGACCTTCTGCATGTAAAGCAGACGTGCTAACCACTAAACTATGGAGCCACACCCAACTTGTCAGTTTTTAAGACTCAACTTATCTCTAAAAAATTACTTCTGAAATAAGAAGTTTTCTCAATTCCTCCATCCAAGCACCTTCAGCTTGGGAAGTTTTGGGCACTAAATGTACAAATTAACACTATCATATTAGGGAATTTAAAATAACTGATTAGTATGTTAAAAGCTCAAATAGAAAAAGTAAAAAACAATATTCAAGCACTATGGGACAATTTCAAAATGTGCAACACATGTAATAGAAATCCCAGAATGAGAAGCAGACAAAGCAGAAGAAATATATGAATACGAAGTTTGAGAATTTTCCAAAATTACTAACAAACACCAAGCCACAGGTCCAGGAAGCTCAGAGAACAAGCAGGATAAATATCTAAAATCCATATCTAGGCATATCACATTCAAGCTGCAAACGACAACAACAAATCTTGAAAGAAGCTAGAGGGGAAAAAATACCTTATGTATTTGAGAGAACGAAGATACAATTAGAACCAACTTCTCATCAGAAACCAGGCAAGAAAGAGAATGAAGTGAATATTTAAAGTTTAAAGAATTCTATATCCAGCAAAATTATCCACCAAAAGTGGAAGAGAAATAAAACCTTTATCACGCAAACAAAAAACTGAAGGAATTCCTTGCCAACAGACTTGCCCTTCAAGAAGGAAATAACATAGAAACTTGGCTCTACATAAAGAAGGAATCAATAAAAATAAAAATCATTTTTATTCTTAATTGATCTGAAAGATAACCTTTTAAAGTAATAACAGTAACAATGAATTAAGTGATTAAAAGCACATGAATAAATAAAATGAAAGTGTTATCACCAGGAACAAGATGGAGGAATTGAGAAAACTCTATAATAAGGTACTTGCAACTACACATGTTAGTAGGACAGTGTTATCTGAAGGTAGACTTAGATTAAATAAATGTATACTATGAACTCCAGGGAAACCCATGATATATTTATTTTAAAAGTACAATTGATATATTGAAAGAGAAGAGAAAATAGAATCATATAAAATTCTCAATTAAAACCAGAGAAGGCTGAAAAAGGGGGGTGGGGACAAGGGCAAATGGCAATAAAAAACATTTATAAACATAGTAAATATTAATCCAAAAATGTACTAATAACATTAAAAGTGAATGGTCTAAATATGCCAATTAACAGACAGGTTGTCAGAGTAGATTTTAAAAAAACAGGGCCAACTATATGTTGTTTAAAAAATGCTCGTTTTAAAAATAATGACTCAGATAAGTTATAAGTAAAGGTATAGAGAAAGATATACTACATTAACATTAATCAAAAAGAAAAAAGCTGGAGTAGCTATATTAATTTCAGACAAAGCAGACTGCAGATATTCCTTGATTATCAGTGAAAAAGAGGGGTACTTCATAATAAGTAATGATAATGTAAAGAAAACATAATCCTAAACATGTATATACCTAACAAAAGAGAATCAAAATATCTGGGATAAAACCAACAGAACGAAAAGGAGAAATAGATATTCACTATTTTAACTGGAGACTTCAACACCCCCCTGTCAGTACTTGATGGATCAAGCAAACATGAAGTCAGTAAGGATATAGTTTAAACAAGTCTTTTAATGAACTAATTGACATTTATAGAATACTCTCCATTGAGCAACATCAGAATATATGCTAATGTTTACACAAAGCGTGCAACAAAATAAACCACTTTCTGGGCCATAAAATACACCTTAACAAATTTAAAAGAATAGAAATCATACAAAATATGTTTTCAGACTATAATGGAATTAAACTAGAAATCATTAACAGAAAGATAGCTGGAAAAACCCTAAATATCTAAAAATTAAACAACATATTTCCAAATAATCCATTGGTCAATGGCTAAGAAGAAATTTTAAAATATTTTAAAGTAAATGGAAATGACAATACAACTTACCATATTTTGTAGGATATAACAAAGCAGTGCTTACAGGAAAATTTATAGCATTAAACGCAAATACTAGCAAAGAAAAATGATTTAAACTCAACAAGCTAAACTTCCACCTTAGGAAACTAGAAAAAGAAGAGCAATGTAAACCTAAAACAAGCAAAAAACTTAATAAAAGTCAGAACAAAAATCGATGAAATTGAAAAAGGGAAATAGACAATAAAACAATACTAAAATCTGGTTCTTTGAAAAATATCAATAAAATTCATAAATCTCTAACTAGCCAAGCTAACAAGAGAGAAAACACAAACTACCAATATCAGAAATGAAACAGGAGTTATGACTAGTGATTCTATAGACATTTAAAAAGTAATAAAGGTAAACTATGAACGACTCCATACCCACGAATATGGTAACTTAGATGAAATGCACGAAATCCTTAAAAAACAAACTACGGACTGGGGTTTGACCAGGGTAGGGTCTGCACCTGCATCTGGGGGCAGAGCCACTGCTAGGTGGTGCGCCGGGCCTCGGCCCCGCCATCCACCCTGGACCTGGGCAGGCAGGGACCAAGGTCAGGGGACGTAGGCGCCTGCGGCTGACCCACAGCGAAGGGAGCTGGCAGCGGTAAGCCGCAGCCGGATGGGCAGGTCCAGACAGGGAGCAGGCAGCCGAACTGGGACCCTGCACCGGAGCGTCAGGAGTTAAGAGCGGCGTTTCGCAGGGCCGCGTCGGAGCCCGGCCGGAGGGTGAAGCTTGATTTCGGAGGCGCCCGGAGATGGGCCATGCCTCATGTGGCTTATGGCAGGTCCGTGGGGTGCTCTGCTAGCCTGGTGCCGCCGCCATTGCGAGGGCTACTGCAGCGTGGACATCCGTGACCTGAGCAGTTTTCTGGGACGGCCTGGCCTTCTGCGCCATCCTGCACCGGAACCAGCCCGACCTGTTAGATTTTGATTCAATTTCCAAGGACAATGTCTTTGAGAATAACCGTTTGGCCTTTGAAGAGGTCAAGGAACTGGACCCCAATGGCATGGTCTCCATGAGTGTCCCCCAGGTGCCTCTGCATCATGACCTATGTGTCCCAGTATTGCAACTACTTCGCCAGCCCTGGCCAAGCTGGTGTCTCACAACCCAGAAAGGGCCTGGCACCCTCCTCCCCGTTACACGAAGCATCTACTCCAGTGGAACCAGGAGACAGGTAGGGCTCAGGGTGAGCTCTCCTCCAGCCATCCCACGGAGCAGGGCGGCCACCAGACCCCAGCAGCACCTGTGCCGCCTGCCGGCAGCATGTGCAGCTGGTGCAGTGTTACCTGGCCGAGGGCAAGCTGTACTACAGGCACTGCTTTCGGTGTCGGCAGTGCTCCAACACCCTGCTCCGCGGGGCTTACAGAAGTGGGCCTAACGTAGGCACCTTTGTGTGCGCGGAGCCATGCGCCAGGCTGGCCTCCCGCAGGTGGTTGGGAGCCAAGCCTGGGCTCCCTCCACAGCCAAAGAGCAAGAGCAAGAAGCAAAAGCAGCAGAAGCAGCCAAGGATGTGAACGGAGGTGGCCCTAGCCCTAATGCGGCTGCAGGAGCTGAGGTGGAAGTGCCCAAGGCCAGGACCGAGGCCCGGATCCAGATGCCCCCACCAAGCTCCCGGTTTCTGGCAAACCACAGGAACTGGCCAGCACCCCTGGCTGGCCGCCTCACGCCTGCACCCAAGAAGGCCTCCAAGACCACCGCCCCAGTATTTCCCATGCCCTAGCCCAGGTCCAGTCAGTAGCCTGAGAACTTGGTGGTGCAGGGTGGCAGCAGCAGCCTAGTGAATGGAAAACTGTACAAAACTCCACCCCCAAGCCAAGAGGGTCACCTACGCTGTCAGAGAGGACACCAGCCCCCAGGAAAGACTCCTCATGGATCACTCTGGTACCAGCAGAGCCAAAGAAGAAGCCAGCTTCCCCCACCCCACCTCACCACCCCCAGCAGTAGCTCCGGGCCTCCATGCTGGGACAGCAGGAGGGTGGAAAATGGAAGTATGGAGGGGGGTGGTCCCTAGAAGCCTTGAGGTGGCTGGCATGGAGCCCAAACCCTACAACCCCTTTGAAGAGGAGGAGACCCCCCCACTGCACCCAGCCTGGCCACCAGCCCTGCTCAGGCCCACTTGGACTCCATGCCCAAGTCCTTGTATCCCTGGTATGGCATCACCCCTTACCAGCAGCCCCAAGACCAAGCACCACTCTGCCCACGAAGTGCCCAGCGCATCTCCGCTAGCTCTCCAAACCTCCCAGCTCTCACATTCGGAACCACCCTCAGCTACCCCATCGCCAGCCCTCAGTGTGGAGAGCCTGTCATCCTAGGGCTCTAGCCAGACCCCAACTGGGGAGCTTTTGGAGTCACTGGTTGTGCTCCAAGAGCTCCTCAGAGTCTGCTGTTCATGCCCCTGGACCCCTGGGACCTCTGCCAGTCTGTGCCAACTGCTCCCTGTCGTCTTTTGGGAAGTTGGTGCAGCCCAGCATGGACAGGATGCCTCGTGCCAGTCCTGGCCTTGCCCCCAATACTAGGGGCAGCCCGGGTCCCTAGCCAGCCAAGCCCTGCAGTGATGCAACCCCCATCCCTCTTGTTGGTTGGAGACAAGAACCCTATGCCTTGCCCTTGAACCTGTTCATCAATTGCAAGGTCCAGACTGACCAGTACACCCCTGAAGAGGATATCTACAGGGAGGTGGACACCACTGAGCACCAGCTGGATGCCTTGGAACACCATGGGGTCCTGCTGGAGGAGAAGCTGTGTGATGGAATGAATGAGGGCCATGAGGACGACATGCTGGAATATTGGTTCAAGCTCATCCATGAGAAGCACCTGCTGGTGTGGCAGGAGTCCGAGCTCATTTATGTCTTCAAGTAGCAGAACCTGGAACAGGATCCAGGCCGATGTGGAGTAGGAGCTCTGGTGCCTTCTCAAAAAGCCAGAAAAGAACTGGCCGGGGCGGGGATTGGGGGCGGGCGGAGATTGTGACCCTCACTGAGCAGCACAATGTCATCAACTGCCTGGATGAGGACCGAAAGAGGCAGGAAAAGGAAGATAAGATGAACAGAAGAAAGAGTTCCACAAGGAGGCTGAACCAGAGGGCAGAAGGAAGGGGAAGTTCAAGACCATGAAAGTGCTGAAGCTGCCAAGAAACAAGTGTGACACCAAGAGCAAGTCCTCTGGGGACAAGAGCTAATAGCAAGGGGCTTCCACCCACCCCCTCCTAACGCAGCCCCTGGGCTGTGATCCACTGGACGGGGCGCCCCCACTTCCCTTTAGGACCAGTTGAGAGGAAAGATGACTTAAGGGGAGGCAGCCTCTGGACGATGGCCTCTCTCTCCTTAGGGTCCTCTGGCTGGTCTGGTCTAGAGTTGTCTTCTCTCTTCTCTGGCAGCTGTGGTTCAGTCCTACCCAGTCTGATCCTGATGATTCCAGATGCTATGACAGATACAAGGAGTAAGCAGGGTCCTGGGTCCAGGGAGTGCCAGCAGCCAAGCACACCTGCCCCTGATCTGGCCCAGCCCTTGCCTGGTGGGCAGGTCCTTGGCCCTTCTTCCTTCTTTATGATGGCCAGGTGGGATTTTTAGTTGTCAAGAGTTCTGTCCTGAAGGTCCTTCCACCACGAGATCTGCCCACGGTCTGCCTCTGGTCTGGATGTCTTGCCTCAAGGATTCTGACCCTCTTGGCAGGTCAGCAAGCAAGGCTTGGCTGCACTGGCTTCTTCTTGTCCTGGTCCTGGCTCTGAGTCTCTGTCTTCCTTTCCAGAGCAGGCAGCCCTGAATCTGTTTTTCCTCATTTAAGAGCTGTATTTATAAAGTCTCTGATTCAGTTTGGGTTAGTTTCTGTGTCCTCAGACCTGAATAGGCCTGATGGACAAAACCCTTACTCTGTCCCTTGAAGTTCTAGGTGCTTCCCTGATCTTTCCTTGCTCTATGGGAAACCTCACCAGGACAGGGGCCTCTGATAGCCATGGTGAGTGGGTGGGTTCCCTAGTGTTCAGTCTCCCAGGGAGAGTCTCTGGGAGGCCAGCCCCAGTTGCAGTTCTGATGCCTGATCATCAGCCAAGGGCCTACCGCCGCTTTACGTAGTTGCTACTCTTGGTTGTTTAACACACTGTAGTCTGACCCCTCATTGAGGCTCCTGGCCCCATGGTGTGTGTGGTAATCACCAGTCTGTTTCCTCACACTCTTTTTCATTCTTTCCTGACTTATTCCCACCGAAGGACTGATGGCCACTCACCCCATTGGCTGTGGTAGGGGAGGAGCCAGTGGGGACACCACCTTTTCCCCAGGACCAGCAGTGTTAGTCAAAACACTGTTGCTATAAGATATTTCTGGGGGCACTTCTAGGAATCCCTTCCCTCAGCACACTTCTGAGGAAAGATCACACTGTACTAATTCATGAGGATTTTCCTCACCAACGATAAATGGAAACAAATTCATTAATGTACAGACATACACACACAACCAAAACTCATACAAGGAGAAACAGATGACCAGAGTAGCCTTATGTCAAAGAACTTGAATCAGTGATTAATAATCTTTCAAGTAAAAGAAAAATGAAGTACCAGGCCCAGATGTTTTACTAGTGAATTCTACCAAAGGGAAAAATACTACCAATTCTCCACAATCTCTTCCAGAAAATGGAAGCAGAAGAAAGACATCCTAACTCATTCTACGAGGCCAGCATTACACTAATACTAAAACCAGATAGAGATGTCCAAGAAAGAAAAACTGCAAATCAATTTCTCTCAGGAACACAGATGTAAAAATTTTCAACGAAATATTAGTAAATCCAATCCAACAATGTTTAAAAAGAATTATATACCCCAACCAACTGGGATTTAATTCAGATATGCAAAAGTGGTTCAACATTTGAAATCAAGGTAACCAATCATTACAAGCTAAAGAAAAATCATATCATAGGAATTAATGCAGAAAAAGCATTTAACAAAATCCAACACTCATTCATGATTTTAAAAACTCTCAGCAAACTAAGAGTACAGACAAACATCTTCAACCTGATGAAGAACATCTACAACAGAACTATTGCTAATCTGACACTAAATGGTTAGAAATTGTACACTTAGAATGGGCACAAGGCAAGGATATCCTCTCACCACTTGTATTCAACAACATACTGCAAGTTCTAGCCAGTGTGACACTAAAAAAACAACAAAACAAACAAACAAAAACAACAAAAAGGAGGGCATATAGATTGAAAGGAAGAAATGAAACTGTCTTTATTTGCAGATGGCATGACTAAGTAAAATATTCCAAAGAATCTACAAAAGGACTCTTGAACTAACAAGCAACTATAGCAAGGTTAGAGAACATGAAGTAAATGTATAAAAGTCAATTACCAGCAATAAAATATAGGAATTTGAAGTTTTAAAAAAAGCCAATACCACTTATAAACAGCACCAAAACAACAACAAAACAAAACATCAAACCCAAAACAAAAACTTACGTATGAATCTAAAAAATATGTATAAGATCTATATAATGAAAACTATAAAGCTCTGATAAAAAATATCAAAGATCTAAATAAATGGAGAGGTATTCCATGGTACTTCATGGATAGGAAGACTCACTAGTATTAAGACGTCAATTTTTGCCAATATGATCTATAAATTACATGTTATAATCCCAATCAAAATTCTAGCAAGCTACTTTGCTAGAATATCAACAACATGATCCTAAAATTTATGTGAAAAATACCAAGAATAGCCAACAGAATACTGAAGAGGGCTAACACTACCCAACTTAGACTTACTATAAAGCTACAATAATCAAAACAGTGTAGTTTGGAGAAAGAAAAAGACACTTAGATCAATGGAAACAGAATAGAATCCAGAAATAGATGTACAAATATATAGTAACTGCTCCTTGACAAAGAAGCAAAGGCAATTCAATGAAGAAAAGATAGTCTTTCCAACAAATGGTGTTAGAACAATTAGATGTTCACATGCAAAAGAAAGAACCCAGACACAGATCTTATTATACCTTTCACAAAACTTTACTCAAAATGGGTCATAGGCCTAAATGTAAAATGCGAAAATATACAATTTCTAGAAGAAAACATGGAAGAAAATCTACGTGACCTTGAGTTTGGCAATGACCATTCATGTACACTACCAAAATCACAATTCATGAAAGAAAAAATTGGTAAGTTGGATGTCATTAAAATTAAAAACTTCTGCTCTCTGAAAGACAGTATTAACAAAAGGAAAAGACAAGCCATACACTGGGAGAAAATAGTCGCAAAATAACTGGACACATGTATGCAAAAAAATGAAACTGGACCACCTTCTCACACCATACACAAAACCACTCAAAACAGATTAAAGCCTTAAATGTAAGACCTGAAACTATAAAACTCCTAGAAGAAAATAAAGGCAATAAACTTTGACACTGCTCTTAGTAATATATTTTTTTTCTGATATATCTATTTCCTTGTACAAGGGAAACAAAAGAAAAAAATAAACAAATGGGACTACAACAAACTAAAAAGTTTTTGCACAGCACAGGAAACCATCAACAAAACAACAAGACAACCTATGGAATGAGAGAAGATATTTGCCTATGATACATCTGATGAACGGTTAATATCCCAAAAAAATATAAGGAATTCATATAACTCAACACCGAAAGAAAACTAACAATTGATTAAAAAATGGGTACAGGACCTGCATAGACATTTCTCCAAAGAGGACATACAGATGGCCAATAAATATATGAAGATGCTCAATATCACTAATCATCAAATACACATTAAAACCACAAGAGATATCACCTCACACCTTTCAAAATGGCTATCATCAAATCGAACAAGTGTTGGAGAGGATGTGAAGAAAAGGAAACTCTTGTGCACTGTCAATGAGATTACAAATTGGCACAGCCACAACGGAGAAAATTTTGGAGGTTCCTCAAAAATTCAAAATAGAACCATCTTATGACCCAGCAATTCCACTTTTGAGTATTTATCTGAAGAAATCCAAAACACTAATTTGAAGAGATATATGCGCCCCTATGTTCACTGCAGCATTATTTACAATAGCCAAGATATGGAAGCGACCTAAATGTTCAATAGACAACTGGATAGAGAGCGAGAAAAAAAAACGGCATGGATGGTAAAGGCTCTGTTCATCCCTCTGGCGACCAAATCTAAGTTGTGACAGAAACAAGGAGCAGCAGCAAGGAAAAATCCCCTGGGATCTAGGTGAACAAGCCATACAACTAGGGAGATATATAAGAAATCACCCTGCAACAGCAGAAGATAGGACGGGGTGAGGACACGGGGCTGCCTGGTCTAGAGCGGCTGAGTGGGACTGGGAAGAGGCAGTGGCAGCTGCAGATGCCTCTTAAAGGGGCCGCGTCCGCGAGTGAACATTTGTGGTGATGGACCTGCTCCCTCTGAGCGTCAGCACTGGTTCAGCTGCACAGAGGATACCAGGGACTTACAGGGGCACATGAGTTGTCGGAGTGAGGGCCGAGGCGAGACTGGCTCTGTACAGAAGTGCTGCCGGTACCAATTGTTCCTCTGTTGAGCCGACTCCGCACTCAGTGTGTAGATGCAGTGCTGCCATAGCGGAGACATCATCAAATTGGATAATAGAGGTCACTCTGCCCAGAGGATTCCCTGAAACTCCGCAAACTTCAACTCCCGGCCCTAACAAAGCCACATCCAGGTGTGTCCTTGCTTAGTCAGGTGCCCCTTGCTGAGCAGTGCCTAAATTCACACTGGAGGCAGCTGGCCTTAGTTTCTGGTGTGGCCTTTTGAGGCAACTATAAGCACAGCATCTGTGGATTGCTTGCTGAATCTTAACAGGTGACCCTGGAGGGGCACAGGCTGAGGCTAAATGGCCTGCAGCTGAACCCCTCTCAGGTCTGTGCCACTGGACACCTACCACTCAAAGCCACACTAATAAGACTGTTAGACTTAGGAGGTTTGCTTAGTACATAGAAACAGACACAGAAAGGCAGCCAAAATGGGAAGACAAAGAAGCAGAAACCATATGAGAAAACAGAACAAAGATCCAGGAATAATGGAGTCAAGCAATCTCACAGATTCAGAGTTCAAAACACTGGTTATAAAGATGCTCAAATGAACTTATGGGAAATATAGATGAATTCAGTGAGAACTTCAACAAAGAGATAAAAAAAACATAAAAATGGAAATGGAAGTTAAAAAAGGAACCAGTCAGAAATGCAGAACACATTATCTGAGATGAGAAGTATATTAAATAGAATAGAGTGAATAAAGAAGAGGATCTAATGACTTGTATAGAGGATGGGAAAGCCAAAGACATTCAGAATGACAAGAAAAAAGAAGCCAAGACTATAATAATAATTTAAGGAGACTATGAAACATTATTAAAGGTAAAAATATCCGTGTCATAGGGGTACCTGAAGGAAAACAAGATGTTGAAGAGCTATTTGAAGAAATAATAATGAAAAACTTCTCCAACCTGGTGAAGGAAATAGACATACAACCCCAGAAAGCTCAGAGAGTACCCAAAACCAGGAACCCAAAGAGTCCCACACCAAGACATATCATAATTAAAATTCCAAAAGTTAAAGACAAAGAAAAATCTTAAAAGCAGCAAGAGAAAAGCAGTTACTTACCTCTGATTTCTCAAAAAAAAAAAAAAAAAAAAAAAAACTATGCAGGGCAGAAGGACATGGCACAAAATATTTGATGTGATGAAAACCCAGGATCTACAACCAAGAATACTTTATCCAGCAAAGCTATCATTTAGAGTCAAAGGACAGATAAAGAGCTTCCCAGACAAAAATAAACTAAAGGAATTTATCATCATCAAGCCAGTATTATAGGCAATGTTGGAGGGAATTCTCTAAGAAGAAAAAACATATATCAAAAAAAAGAATCAAGAATGGTAATAACTACATTCCTATCGACAAGTACCTCAAATGGAAAAGAATTAAGTGCTCCAACCAAAAAATAGAGTGGCTGAATGGATAAGAAAACAAGATCCCTACATATGCTGCCTACAAGAGACTCATTTCAGATTAAAAGACACACATAGACGAAAAGGAAGGGGATGGAAAAAGATATTGCCTTGATGGACCTAGAGAGTATTGCGCTAAATGAAATGGGTCGGATAGAGGAAGACAAATATCGCATGATTTCACACACATGTGGAATCTAAAGAACAAAATCAACAACATCAAAAGTGGAAATAAACTTATAGTTACAGAGAATATTTAGAAGGATACTAGATTGGGAGGGGGTTGGGGGACAAAATAAGACAAAGGGATAAAGAGGTACAAATGGATAGTTACAGAATAGACAGGGAGATGTAGAGTGTAGCATAAGGAAAATAGTTGATAATGTTGTAATAAATATGTAAGGGAGAAGAGAGGTGATCACTTTGCGAGTTATGTGGATCTCTGATCACTATGCTATACAGCTGAAACGGGTATATTATTGTATGCTAACTATAATTGAAAAAAACTCATTGAATTGTATAAGCAACTAATTGTCTATATGTCAATAAAGATGAAAAAATAACAACTGGATATTACTTGGCCATAAAAAAAGAATGAAATCTTACCATTTGTGGCAACATGGATGGACCTAGAGGGTATTATGCTAAGCGAAATAAATCAAAGATAAATACCATATCATCTCACTTATACGTAGAATCTAAAGAACAAAATAAAGGAACAGACAAAACAGAAACAGACTCATAGATAGAACAAACTGATGGCTGCCAGATGTGGGGGAGTAGGGGGCTGGGTGAAAAGGTTAAGGGATTAAAAAATACAAATTGGTAGTTACAAAATAGTCATGGGGATGTAAACTACAGCATAGGGAATATAGTCAATAATATTGAAACAATTATGTATAGTGCTAGATGGGCACTAGAATAATTTACTTTGTAAATTATATAAATGTCTAACCACTAAGCTGTAGACCTGAAACTAATATAAAATAATACTTTCAACTGTTATTGAAAAAAATATAATTCATAATGTTCAAAAAATAAAGAAAGAAAAGATAATAGGCCCCTCTATAATATATGTCCAATTTCCAGTTATCCTCACTGCATCTAAGGATCCCCAATTCAGCGGCAGCAGTTCCCACTGTAATTTCTGACCCATAGAGAAGAGCAATCATAGAGCTCTTCACGGATGCTGGGGCTCCTCTCACAAATTTACTTCTCAGTCATGTTAAAAGGTATCTCCTCTGAACTCCGTCCCCAAGGGTGTGTGAGCAGGTCTTACATGATAGACCCACTCCTACCAAACCACTCACCCTAAGCCTTTGGATCCTTTCCTCCACCATATAAGGCAGGTCTGGCATTTTAACTTCATTTAGTATAGGTCACCTTTTGGTCCATGCTTTAGCCAAACCACCAAATTGTTAGAGCCTTTTCTAACCCTTCAGGCTATAACAGGGAATCCAGAATCTCTGCGGAGTGCTTCTATATCAATAAATTTGGCCTGATCTAACTTTATGTTCCTTTCACTATTATTCCACACCTTTAATATCCATTCCCACACATATTCCCTAGATTTCTGTGTAAATTGAAAAAGAAAATCATGCAGTTTTTAAAGAATGCAGCACACCTCATGAGTCATCCTTTGCAGCTGAGCCTGGAGGGCCTGAAACGTTATAGGTCTAGAAGCAAATAAGAGTAGTAGGGGTTGTTCCTGAGGAGACTCAGCAGGGAAGAGTAGTAGGGGTTGTTCCTGAGGAGACCCAGCAGGGTCTTACAAGGCAATTATCTCAGGAAAGGCCATTAAAGGTTCCTCAGGCAAAGCAGGGTTAACTTCCTCAAATAGGAGCAGAAGGACTGCTTCTACTGGCAAACAAGACTGATAAAAATTTAGGGGTTCATTACCCCATTCCAAATTTGAGGATCTTATTCCTTCTCAACCAATGCCCTCATTTTAACAGCAAATACTGTTAAATCGGGACTTCATTTTACATTATAATTCAGCTACTTTGTAAGATGAGACTCGGGGTTTGCTTTTGAGCAATCTCAGCTCCACAGCCATAGGAGAAAAGAGTTTCTTTATAGTGGACACAGAAACTTTCAAGTCAATTATACAGAGCTTGAGCTGGGAAACTGCAAACCTAAGTGCATCCTTTTCTTTCCCCACCTTCTCCAGCAGAGTTAGGAGAAAGCAGTCAGTCCCAATATAATTGTTAATCTGACAAAAATGTTTTAAGTCATCAAATACATGATCATCCAGAACCCTTTTATAAGTACTTGAGTAGGAGTATCCAATGGTGACATTTTGTGTCTCTCTATTGTCATATCACAACCTGGACTATTAGTGCCCTCTCTTCACCACTGGAAATAGTTATTAGTGCCTTTAAATCTAATCAGATTCAAGAACCAATTCCAGGAACATTATAACCAAATCAGAAAAGTCATCAAGATCTTGTTCCTCTAGAACTACTCTCAGTACCAATATCTGAATCAGACAAGGTTCTCCAGAGATACAGAACCAATAGAAGAAAATATATACCTATATCTATGTCTACCTCTCTCTCTCTTTAGAAAAACAGATATTTCTAGCTATTAGAAATCTATTATTAGATCATTTATCTAAATAGATACAGATTTAAGGAATTGGCTCACGCATTTGCAGAGCTAGAAAATGAAATGTACGAGGCAGATATGCAGGCTGAAAACTCGGGCAGAAATCAATGCTGTAGTCTTGAGGAAGAATTATTTATTCTTGAGACACTTGAGTTTGAAATTTAGGCCTTCCATTGATTGGATGGATTGGATGGGGTCTACACATATTATTGAGGTTAAGCTCCTTCAAGGTCAATTGATTGTAGATGCTAACCACATCTTCAAAATACCATCACAGTTACACCTACATTAGTGTTTGATTAAGTTAGGTTAACATATAAAAGTAGTCATCACACATAATAAACTTAGAGATTTCTCAACCAAATTTTACTTTAAACTATAGAAAAGACTTTTAAACAAGAATATCTTGTGTGCTCCAAGAGGCAGTAAAATTTTAGGAGGGTACTTTTATCAGTGGACTGGAGAGACAGTGCTTCCTCCAAGAGTTTTTGGAGAAATAAATCTTCTATAAACCACCTCTTTCCCACCTTTAAGAACATCATTCTTAGTAAGCTATAACATTGCATCCACATTTTTTAAAGTGTTTATGTTTCAAAAATGCAATCTTCAACTCTATAACAGAAATCATGCTTTAATATTACAAGCCCAACTACTCTCGCTTTGAGAACTAATGACTTAAAAAGAGGGATGGTATCTACTAAATCTGTTGCTTGCCTTTACTCTGACCAAAAAACCTTAAATTACTACTTTATTTTCACTCACTAATAAAGTATAATCCAAACCAGGAGAAATCCAAACCAGGCAGGGTAAGTGGGTGAATGATGGCTCAAATAATCAAAACGGTGCATAAAGAAATCTTATAAGTGTGTTGAAATAATTCCTGTCTGACCTTTTTAAAAAGATGAATTTTTAAAAATCCTTTCTTAGCAATTCATTCATTCAATAAGCACCCACTATGTGCCGGGCACTGTTCGAGGCACCTAGGTTAAACCCCTGAACAAAATGATGATCCTGTCTTGGTGGATCTCCCATTCTAGTAAGATAGCATTCTTGTCCAGCTATTTTCCCTCTGAACACAACAGCCCAAGCATTAAAAAATATCAAAACATTTTCTGAAAGTCTACTATGTGTCAGCCAAGTTGCAAGTCCGAGTTTGGCCTCCTAGCAGACACTATTTCATTATTAACATAGAATCTGGTCTCTGAAGCTAGATTGCCTGAGTCCAAATCTCAGTACCACTAATTCCCAGCTGTATGCCCTTAGCCTAGTTATTTAATGTTCATCTATACAACAAAAATAATCCTAACTATGCCACTGGATTATATAATTAAATGAGTTCAAATGTGTAAAGCATTTAATCTGGCATACAGACAGTACTAAAATACTAATTATAATTTTAATTCTGTTTCCAGAAAACCAGATATTACACATGCAATATGGGGAAAATGACATCAATGATAACATCAATTTTTATCTGGTCTGTTTACTCCCTCTATTATTACCATCTTTAAGAGTTCTTCTATTCTCAGCTAAATTTACATGACTTCCAGTTTGTTTTATGAAAACTACAAAATATGAGCTCTACATCTCATGCATATCAAGTTATAGTAGTTTGTATAAACACACAGTTAAGAGGCATATAATGTAATGAGAAAATTTCTTAAAAAGTCAAAGTTAGACTCATTTTCCCTAAAATTAAAACAGCAATAACTCAAGAAACTTTAGCATCAGAACCAGCAAATAGGGACTACATAATTGCCTAGTTCTAACGCGTGGATGTATAAATAGTGCGTTCAATTTCTAGGTCCTATACATTTGCAGTTGTCAATATTCATGAACTTAAGTTCTCAACCTAGACTCACTGCATTATAATAAAAATACAAGTCATCTGAAATTGATGGCTCATCCTCATTTGTTAAAAATAGGCCTCATTCTTGATCCAAAGTTTATAAAAGGTCAACAACCTCAGAAAGGTTAATGTCCACATGTTAGAAGTGGCTCAATTGCAAAGTATATGCTGCAAATGCTGCCTTCCCCAAAGCGAAGTCTATTCATTAATATAACTATGCCTACTTACAAGTGGGCAGGCTAGTAAAACATATCTTCAAAGCTGCTTTTAAAGGGATCGTTTTTGTAAAGAATAACTCAAGATGGATCGTAAATCTGAACACGTTTTTTACACTCTTAAGGTGAGGAGGTGCTGAGGCACAATAACGTCAATATGCACACACATATTAATTATCTTAGTCCACATGTGCGGTTTGGACCTTAATCTCAGGTTGAAAGCCCTGAACTATGGAGCTTTCCAGTTTCAGTACAGTCGATACCTTCGACTCTCCAGTGGAAATCTGTGGGTATGGACAAAGAAAATGTTGTTTCCCCCAACCACTCCATAACAAAGTCCAACCAACACAGAATTCTACACCCTGAGGCGTTTCTCAACAGTAGGTATGGGAAGCTGCTTTCTCTTGAATCTGAGAGCTGAGAAAGGCCTCTCTGGAAGGAGGTACGGCACTGCGTCCCAAATACGGCGATAGGGAATGACCTGCTAGTCCCTAAGAAGTAAGATGTTGCTCGTTCTTAAAACAACTCCGAGAGCGGAGGTGCACAGGCCCCTCCTCAGCAGGCTTCCGAGGAAAAGAGTGGAGTGTGAAGGGTTACACCGCAGAAAGCTGAAAAGTCCCAAAGGCAGGATCTGCTAGGACACTGGTCCAACAGAGAAAGGCGGGGGTGACCTCTTTCGGCAGCTTCGCGGGGGGCGGGTAAGGGGACGGGAGAGTGTGGACCCCCGCCCTGCAGGCGGAACCTTGCCACAGCCCAAGGAGCGGTGCGAGCCGGGCAGCTGTCGGGTTCGCACCGGGGTCTGCTCCCCAACGTGCACGGGGTTGAAGGTGCCCTCTCCACCCCTCCCGCTGCCCCTTAGAGGTCTTAGGCCCAGGATACCTCTTAGGACGTTGAAACCGCCGCCGCTTCAACGCACAGGCCGGACAACAGTTTCTCAGATGCCACGGCGGTGTCAATCAGTAGACTAACCTAACCGAGCGTGGGCCAGGGTGCTGGAACCCGCAAGTCTGAAGTGGACGCTCGCCTCCCACCACCCACAGCCCTACCAGCCGCGCCCACTAGCAACGTGCTCGCGACTGCCAGAGCGGGCTGGCGCGGCCCATAGCACGCCGCTGCGCGCGGCACGACGGGACTCGTAGTTCCGGCGCGAAGGTCGCGCGACACTACATTCTCTACGGAAAGGTGCGTCACGTGACCAGGACACGCTCCGGAAGTTGCGTAACAACATACGCGTAGCGCGGCTCGCCGCTTCCGCAAACAGAACTGTGGGTGACTGTATTGGTGAGTATGGCGGTGGAACCCCGGCCCTTCCTGTCTTTGTCTTTAGGTCATCCACTGCCGTGGAGATGGAAGGGGCACTCCGACTTCCGACCTAGGATCGCTTCGTATTAGCTCTGTGCCTTCAGTACCCGTCGCAGGGGTTTACTGTGCCTTCAGCGCGGAGCAAAATAGGCAATACTTGTAGGAGTCGACGTGTGCTGTTGCTCTGCCGGATCTGGCGAGTCCGGGCCCCGAGAAACCTGAAGAGCTGCATCAGGCCGTACCGCAGGGCCGCACTGAGCGGGCGGGTGAAGGAAGGGGATGTTAGATATGAAGATGCGTCTGTACGTCCTGAGCGGCGAATCAAAAACCTAAGCCAGAGGTTTAGTTAAGAGCTAGGCCGCGCCAATGACAGAAGAGGGTGAACTTGGCAGAATTCTCTACTCCCCTCTGCCGTGTCTCGGGCTCCCAAGTTGACCCCGTCTAGCTAACGATTTGGGGCGTAGAGCTTAAGCCCGTTGGCCTTGGCTGGCTGCTCCGTGGTTCTCTGAGAAACTGGAATGACTGACACGTGGCTTGCTTCAGAGATGTGACTGGAGAGAGAGGTCGAAATGCTTATTTGGTCATTAATTACATATCCATCTCGATGTCAGTTGACTCTGTTCCCTAAGCTCCTTCCTGGAGGGTTGTGAAGTACAGTTCTTTTGCGTTTCTAGCTTATTCATTATACCACTTTGACGCTGGGTTTCAAACATTCTTACCCACATCTGCCATCATTCGGAATTTTTTGTAGTTTATTTTGACCAAATTGATTGTTTTTATGAAATCTTATTTGTGGAAATAGAGTTGCCTATAGATAAAATTCACACTTATTCCCAATACTAATTTCAGGAGTCAATCACAGCCAAAGATGATAAATCACATTGATCTATTTCAACTTAAAACGTATTTTTTGTTCCTTATTAGGAAATAAGTGGCAGAGAGAAGATAGGGATTTGATAATTCGGAGGGCAGTTTTACTAATCATTTTAAGTAGTCATTCTGAAAATTACTTTTTTGAGTGATTTTTTCCCCCCACTCATTCAGCTTCTATTTTAGCATGTCTTAGTATTTTGCTGCCTCAACTTTGGGTAATGAAAGTTCATTTTCCTTGAGACCCTTCCCAGTTTATAGTGACTTGTTTTTTCCTATTCCCTTAAGCAACTTAATTTTATGTTGTATTTCTTTACTCAAAAGGTTTTTTTTACCCCCTCTTCATAACTTACAGGTTCAGAATTTACTGAATCTCACTGATTTTTGTACTTCTCTACCTTTTTCGTTTGTGTTGAATAGTACAGCCTAACATTTTAATAGTAGCATGTAAGCTGTAAGTTTCTTGAAAGTGGTAGGAGTTCCATAAATTTGTTGAATGACAATAAATGGATCACCAGTAACAATTCCTGTCCAGTAGATAATTCACTTATTTCTCTTCCTGTCCCATTTTACACCTATGCCTAAGGACATTTGAAAGAGACTTAACAGTTATTAAGTTGCAGACTGAGTCTTGAAACTTCTTGTCCAAAGCCATTTCCACTCTCTTTACTTTCTACCTAATTCTGATGCCTATTACGAAATAAGGATTTCAGAAGTCAACTGTAAGTTTCCAGACTTTTCCTGTTCTTAATGCCCTTAGTGTCTCTGATTTTTTTTTTTTCAGTATTTCTAGGCCAAAATAAATACCTAACAGTACCACTTATAAGTATTTTAGTCCAAAGAATTTAAGTATTTATGTCCTGACAACTTAATTTAAAAAAAAATAATACAGAAACTGAAAGAAAAACTATTTGTGTTTAATCCTTAGTTAAACACAAGCTTTACCAATGGGATCTGTACACCTGTCAGGTACTTTAAACTTCTAAAGCCTTGAAATAAGATTAGACATAGCCAACTTCATTCCCTGTTTAACATTGATTTTCTTCGGTTCCACAAAAATCTCAGCTTCACAAAGTAATGTCATTGAAAGGAATGTAGTATAAGAACTAAGGGTATTGAGTAAGGATCAGAATACAAAAGGAACTTGTATACCTCTACTTCATTTGTTTGTTTTAATGCCAATAGTGAGTTTTACGGATAAGATTAGAAGTGTTTGGGGATTATAATTAATAGTCTCACATTAGCATATTCAGAAATTCATATTAATATGTATTAATTAACATTGTTTTCAATAGTCTCTACAATGAGATTTTTAAAATTTCCTAGTTGATCACTGAAATTAAATGGCTGGCTTCTGTTTAAAATTGTTTTAAAGTCTCAGCATTAGTGGTTTATAAGTAATATCAAATGTTTGCCATTTCAGTGTTAATGAAGTTGTATCATCTATTTAAGTAATCAAAAATGGAAAATTCTACAAAAGCAGAGGAATGTGAAAAGATCTCTGACGAGGCAAAAGCATCAATAGTTTCAGAAACAGAGTCTTCATTTGGTATTAATAAAAACACAACTGCTCTTGGGACTGGGCTTTCTGAAAAGGCTTCTATCTGTGGGCAAGTAGATACACCCAAAAAGAGAAAAATGGAGTCTGCAGAAGATCTTGTAAAAGAGAGTACTAGTGAGGAAGACACTCCATCCAAGAAAAGAAAACTTGATGCTGGAATTGTCCCAGAAGAGAAAGGTTCTGGTGACAATGAAGGCATTTCAAAGAAGAGAAGAATGGAAACTGATGATTTTCCAAAAGATGAACCTTCTACTGGAGACGGCACTCAGAAAAAGAGAAAAAGAGAACTAGAAGATGTTCCTGAGAAGCAAAAAGTATGTCGAATGTATTTTCTTTTATTCATAATGAGATATGTCAAATTGAAATGTGGAGCAGCTGAGAAATAACTCATTTTACATAATATTAATAACAAAAATATTCTTTTTAATTAGGTATCTTAAGATAGAAAAAGCTTTTAACTTACACTTTAATTATTTTTATTTAGGTGAAAGTTCTGATAATGAGATAGTTTGTATGTTATTTCAGAACTCATATTTGACTAGAACTTGAAAGCTAGTTGCCACCCCCTTTAATTCCCCGCCACTTCCACCCCTGACCTATGGATGTTGCCCTTCGCCTTAAGAACTGGATCTCTGAAGGCGTGGTGTCTCCTCCAACGTACTCACTGTGCACCCGGGGCCAGGCACATCCAGGGGGTCTGGCACACCCCCAGGGTATGGGCAAGGACCCAGGACCTTCTGTGTGTAAAGCAGATGTGCTAACCACTACACTATGGAGCCACCCCTGAAAGCTAGTTTTTATAGTTTGCTTTTTCTTAATGTTTTAAAAAAGACAAGAGTATGACTTTCAGATGATTTACCTTTTTTCATTTTTTATTAGGTGTTCATCTCTTTTTTGTATATGAAATAGTTGAGATTATCACTTAAAATGATAAATTCCAAAATCATACCCAGCTTTACATTCCTTTCTTTAATATAATTCTTTTAACTATATCGTTTCCAACTTTTTATTGGAGTAGTTACATACAATTTTAGGTAAGCAGTTGCAAAAGCCTGATATTTAGCAGAAATAGTATAAAGAAAGGGGCAGCAAGTCTTTTCATCTGGGAATACCATATTGTGAAGGAATCTGGATTTGGAAGGAAAGAGGACTTCAGTGAATGAGTAAAATTCTGCCATCAGCCATGAAGAAGAAAGTGGCAGATAAGCCATTCATTTGTCATTTGTAATGTGTGAATCCTTGTAACAAAGAGGAACTTGCATTATAAATGTGATTTTTAAACTTTTACTAGCAGCAGAACCCTTTTCTCAAGTGAAAATCTTAAACCTGATATGTAAAGTAGGTAAAAGATGAATCACTGGTTGAACAGGAAAGTGGGGGGACCTGAAACCCTTTACCTCCCATGGCGTTTTTGCTGAATGCTTGGCCTTTTAAGTAGGGACTACAAATTGAAAATGTTAAATTAGATTAATAGCAAATAACTATGGGAATCACTGACTCTGACTATAAAGTTCTAATCCCTTTGTATTATCTCATTTAATGCTCACCACTATTTTATAATAATATAATAAATATAACTTATTCCTGTTTTATTTTCTTATAGGAACCCCATCTATTGACTGGCATTTATTGAATTGAATAAATCAGAACTCTAGAAGAGTACTTGTTTTATTAAGACATTGATATCAAAATTATACAGATGAAAGATCAAGATGAAAATTTTAAACCTAGATATGTTTTTAAAAATAGGAAATGGGAAAACAAGTCTTATGTCTAATTATAGTTTAGTGGGATTTATGTGATTAATGCCATTGCTTAATGAAGTTTACCAATTTCAGTAGTATTTTATCCTTATATAGATCAGATGCTCTTTTAGTTTTATTTTTCCCATGTTCTGATTGTTAATTTTGTTCCTTTTCAGAACATAGAAGAAGGACACAGCTCAGCAGTGGCTGCCCACTACAATGAACTTCAGGAAGTTGGTTTGGAGAAGCGTAGCCAAAGTCGTATTTTTTACCTGAGAAACTTTAATAATTGGATGAAAAGCGTCCTCATTGGTATGATTGTTTTTTGATTTATGGTTTGGAATTTTTTATTTCATTTTATGACTCATTTTCCCCTCAAATGGTTAATCATACACCAGGTTACTACATCTTTAATTACCATTCATTGTCAAACCTTGGCTTTATAAAATTGGAGCCAAAACTAAAACTAGGCTGTTGAGAGAAATTCTTTTCATATTCACTTCTGGTTGACTACATAAGATATTAATGAGTATTTAACAGATATTAAGTTGAAAAGTTAAACCAGGCTTTCAAAAAGTAGTGTGTATGCTCCTTTTATTCTTAGAATTAAGGTTACCTAGTGCTATTAAGTAATTATTCTGTTTTATGCTAATAGTTTTGGAGTGATGGCATATTGTTAGATTAAACATTCAGGTTTCATTCAGTCAAGAAAATGGGCAGTATTATTATTTTTTATCTCTAGGCCTTTAATGAGTTGGTAAAGGTCATGTGTGTTGACTGTCCACTGAACTTATTTTTCTTGTATTAAATCTGAGGAGAAATAAAGTTTATGTTGAGGATTGATGAAGACATTCAACTTTTTGGAGCCAGCATTTTATCTATGGAAATTCACCTTTGAAATTAAAATGAAAGTCAGTGGAGGAAATATGATTCAGGATATATTTATTGCTTTGTATATCTATTACATTAAATATACTCTTAACGTGAGTTTAGAATTTGAAAAACCCAGTGTATTTTGAAGTTTTTCACAGTAGTATTTTGATTTTTGGTTTTTAAAAAAAATTTCATTTATTTATTTATTGTGGCGTTTTAGGTGTTCAATTAAACAGTAAGCCATATATATGCATTGCATTGTGTGTTCACCTCCCATAATTAGATTTCTGTCACCACGTATTTGACCCCTTTTATCCCATCTACCTCCCTCACATCCCCTTCCTCCCTACCCTCTGGTAGCCACTAGACTGTAGTCCATGTCCATGAGTCTCTGTTTGTCCTGTTCGTTTGTTGCTTTTAGATTTATATCCTACATACAAATGATATGTGGTTTTCAACTTTTTCTGTCGTTTTTTATTATGAAGGTTTTTTTGGTTTTGTTTCTTAAAGCTAGCCTCAGGAAAAGTGAGAATGCTTTTTTGATTACATTGGAAAGACTAAAGTACTAATTATGGGTACTTTCTACTAGTTTTGATGATAATTTACTGACTTTTAAAGATAAATTAGACATTCTGAGTAGTATTACAAGTGTCAACTAGGTTCATTTTTTTTAAGCACATCTTAATATTTCCTATCTCATTTTCGTTTTTTAAACTCATGTTTACAAAAATATGATTTATTTGCTTCTGCCAGATATCGAATAGAGTAATTTAATAAGTGTCAGCTTTCTTATTTTTTCTTTTTTTTTAAAGGTTAATATTATGTCATTTTTATTTTTATTTTTTTTTAGTGTTATGTCATTTTTAGCCTGTACTTTTAAGGTACTCCTTGGACCCTTGAAAGAAATTTCATTTCTTTCCTTATGCAGATCCTATAATGCAGATAACTTATCATTGGGTATTTTTAAATGAAGTGTCATTTATTCATGTATTTATTTATTAAAAGACTTAAGTCATACCTAGCAAAAATGTGTCTCAACACATCACGGTATTTTCCTTTTTCAGCTATTCCATCAACTCTCTCAGTGGGTGCTCTGCCATCTGCACCTGTCTTTTCTGGTCCTGTGTGGTATATGTCAAGCTCCCTCTCTGGTTTTTTTCTTTCTCAACACCCATTCTTTATCATTCGATTTCTCTTGTTGGTGCTTATAGCATAGTAAATAAAATAATTGAGTACTATTCTTGACTGTGATGAGGATATCTTTAAATGTTTCATGATGATTTCCCTTCTCTGTATGGAAATAAAGTGATTTTTATAAATCTTGTTTTTCACCTTTCATTGCTGTTTTTTATGCTATGTTTTTAAGATTCACAACAGAAAGTTAAATATGGACCACTTGTACTTCTATTGAAATTACTTTAAGATCCTGTGGACAGTAAAAGGCAGAAGCATTTATACAGAATATACTAGCAATCAAAATAGTACAGTCAAAATAGATCTAAGAATGCCATATTGTATCACGTTTTATAATTGCTGAATACTTCAACTGTAAGAATATTAAGATGTCTTTAAATATTTGAAGCATTTGGCTATTGATATTTGAAGCATTTGGCTATTGATATATGGGGACCTACTGGATATTATTTGTTGGCTATTAATGTGATTTGGTAGATTGAGATGAAAGATTCCATTTTTATTTCAGGATGTTTAAGAACTCTGATGATAGTAAAATTAAGAGGTGTGTATAGTTTTTGACCAGATCTTGTATTTCTTTTGGTGGTAAAACTGACATCTTTTATGAAAATCAAGCACTCTTATCCCATAATTATTTTGATTAACTTAAATGTATAATAAGCTGATCACCTAGCTTTGGAAAGAGGAAACTACAAAAAGTTATGAATATTTAGTTTAATCATGAACAATTGTTGAGTCTTGTATTAATTAGAATTTAAAATATCTGCTATTTAATGTTGAATCAGATTCTGAAGATAACCTTCAAAAAGCTGTCTTAACTTTCTAAAATATCAGATATATACCTTTTTCATCTTTAATGCTAGAGGATAAAATTAATTAACTCTTAGTCATATTTTGAAACATTTATGTAGAGTAATAAACTACTTAAATGAAAATATAATTCATATTACATTGTCAGGCAGCAGTTAATAGGTTATTAGGGGTACCAGGTTTTTAATAATTATGGAGAACGATTTATTATGACTTATTTCTCTCTTTTAGGGGAATTTTTAGAAAACTTGCGACAGAAAAAAAAACGTGATATCACTGTTTTGGACCTGGGATGTGGTAAAGGTGGAGATTTGCTCAAGTGGAAAAAGGGAAGAATTAACAAGCTAGTTTGTACTGGTAAGATAAATAATCATGTGGAAAAGAATAATTTTCAGTCAGAGAATGGAAAATAAAGATCTCATTATTATCAGCACAACACTAAAATATCTCAAGACAGTATATCTGGAGGCTACTCATGAGATGGGTGTTTTTAAACATAGGAGACTTTATTGATGGTGTTAGAGTATGGTTAATCGGCCTGGGATAACTTGCCCTTCCTGAAGCAATCAAAGATGATTAGAGTCATGTCTAAAGTACAAACTTGAAAAAATAGGACAATTTCATCAACAGAAAGAATAATACAGTGGATTGAAACACATCAAATAAAGGGAAGTGGGGAAATAGTTGATGACTATTTTTAAGAAAGTTTTTGTGTATGTGGTTGTATCAATTATAGAAATTAAAACTGAGAATTTAAGAAATATTTTTAATCCATTAAAAAAACAATTTAGTGAGAAGACTGGCATTTTAAAAATATTTTTTGCAAATCCCTTTAGTCTGAAATAATAAGAGACAACTGGATTCTTACAGCTGTTTCTGCATTCAGTATGTTGTGATTTGTTATTTTATTTGATAAGTGGTTATAAAATGAAGGAGTATTTTAATAGTCTTTCAGGTAATTGAGGATGTTCATCTTTGATACTACATCAAAACTTGACAAGCAGTACGTAGTTCTTTAAACATCCACAGTATGGAATCTGAAACCATATTGATGAACTTTATGTATTCTGTTACATTTAAATTCATTGGTCTGTCTTGCACTTTGGATCTTTTGGCCTGAGAGATTTTGTAAATTTGGAAATTAATGTTAACTAAAGTTATGCATATCTTCTCTACGTTGACATCAAGAAATCATATTTGTTTAATATCACCACCAATCAGAAAAATAATGGCAAGATACCTAACCCATGGTGGGTTGATGCAAGTTTTTCAGAATTGTAACTTTCACTTGAAAGTTCAAATTTTATCATTGGTAACAAATATGTCCGGTGTTTTCCTTGATGTGAAAGACTTACTTTGTTCATTTTCAAGAAAATTTCTGCTAAATTACCAAGTCCGAAAAACCAGTTTGTCTGTCAGTGGTTTTATTTCAAGTGAAAACAATTTTCTATGAAGAAAGTGGCCAGTACAGTTCAAAATGCAATCACATCAGTCCTGTTCAAACTTTTTTGTATAACAAATGTTTTGTTACTTTGCATTTCATCACATAGAATATTAAAAAGATATATTAAAAGCCAAGATTTAATCATAATTTTTACTGCTTTATCTAGGATATTCTTCAATGAAACTGTTTTTTACCCCCCATGCTTGTTTATAATAGTGAATATAATTATTACTAGTACCATTTGGTGCTACTACCTTGTATTTATGATAAGGTCCAGCATTTTACCTACCATTGCTTTTGCATCATCAGTGCAAATCTCAACATAAGGAAAAAGGAAATAACTTAATTTTTTTAAGTATAAATTTAATACTTCCAAACTTGGACATACAGTGTTATGTTTTATAATTCAAATTAGAATCAAACTTTCTGCTTTTCACTTTGAATAAGCATTTAAAAAGCATGATAGAACTTTTCTGTTATGGGTACCTACTGAGAAACCTATTAATGCCTTTTGAAAAATAATAGGACATTTACATTGAAACAAAGACTTTCTTTTTTGTTTTGAAGGAAATAGAAAGTTTTTGCTTGTACTAAAGACTAGATTTCATGCCAAAATTTATCAGTTGAGATAAATAATAGGACATTTACATTGAAACAAAGACTTTCTTTTTTGTTTTGAAGGAAATAGAAAGTTTTTGCTTGTACTAAAGACTAGATTTCATGCCAAAATTTATCAGTTAATGTTTAGATTTGTGCCCTCTTTGCATTTACATTTTCTCTCTGTCTTTGTTGACAGCTACTAATTAACCCCTTCCTCTTCCAGATATTGCTGATGTTTCTGTCAAACAGTGTCAGCAGCGTTATGAGGACATGAAAAATCGTTGTCGTGATAATGAATATATTTTTAATGCAGAATTTATAACTGCTGATTGTTCAAAGGTACAGTTTTTTAAAATTTTTATTTCTTTATATTTCTAGTTTGGGTAAATGATTTGTTTTAAAAATCAGCTCTTTAAAAATGCTTTGAAACATTAAAAACCTTAGAACACACGTTTTCAGTTTCAACTAGAAATTCTATTATAAGTTTTTAAAAATAATCCATTGAGTACTTCTGAGAATTTTTTAGTTTTAATAATTTGAACTTTTGAATTCACTTGTTGCTTTTCTGTTTGGATAAGATTTATTTTCCAGCATTTTGAAATAGAACTAAATTGAGGTTTTGTTCACCTCATAATTTATGAGAGTAGCTTCCCAACATATTAGAATCTGTTTATTTTTTTAACTTCTACCTGTTTCTGAGTTGCTTAACAACTGTGAAGTTTAAGAACTACAGAGATACTTGAATGGTAAAAGTCCCACCTTGATCTTTAGGGGTTTTGTCTGATACATTAGCTCATTAAGCTATTATAGATACCTTTATTCCTACACATGTTGTTTGCAGTTTTGAAAGTGAGAGGAACAGTGGTAGTGTACTGGGAGAACGTTGAGAACCTTAAAAAATACTAGTATATATATATTTTAAATGTCCGTAAGGCCAGCTTTATGGGTTTTTTTTTAACCTAAGTTATTCATTGTCATTTTAGTTTAGCTTTCAAGTAAAGCCAAATAAAAGGATCAACTCCTTTAAATGCCATATTTGATTAATATATTTTAACATGATTTCAGAATTCCTAGTTTTTAAAATTACTATGAAAATGGGGTTCAAATTCTGTTGAACAAAAGTGAAAATTATTTCATTATGACCCTTGTTATATATAAGAGAAAGAGTAGGTTGAAGACTATGAGGAAAAGGATAGGTAAGTTGAAGGGCATGTCTACTTTTATTTTAAGGACCCTAATTCTAGAAAATAATTTATTAAAAAGTTATTATGTTGTACTTCAAAATCTTATTTTAATTTGCTTCAGGAACTTTTGATTGACAAATTTCGTGACCCAGAAATGTGCTTTGACATCTGCAGTTGTCAGTTTGTCTGTCATTACTCATTTGAGTCCTATGAGCAGGCTGACACAATGCTCAGAAATGCTTGTGAGAGACTTAGCCCTGGAGGCTATTTTATTGGTACCACTCCCAATAGTTTTGAACTGATGTAAGTACTTTCAAATATATTGTGATTTACAAAATGCTCAGTATTAAGGTTATTTTCAAGTAGCAAAAGTTTGTCAAAAATTGAGTTTTTATAGAACATATGTTGATCTTATAAGGGATGAACATTTTGATAATGTATTTGAGTAAGTACTCATAATTTAAGTTAAAAAGACAGATTTATGGATGAGCCTTTAAAACATCTTAATGTGTAAGTTGAAAGCTGATATTACATTGAGCCAGAAGTCGTAGTGCTGGACAAAGTGCAGATTAGTTTCTGAGGCATAGAGCATTAACCAGCTGTCATGATCCGCGATGCCTACCTCTAGCCTAATTTTATTATGAGTGAGATTGTTAATAATAGTTTAGTATTTTGCTTCTTAAAAATAGCTCAAATTCAATTAAAAAGCTAATCAATTGTCTTTTTAAAACTGTATCATGTAGTTTTTCATATGCATAATCTGATCAAAATAAGTCTGAGCTAATAACAATTTTAATCCTTTTATTTTGTTTTGGGGATAACATAGAAGACGCCTTGAAACTTCAGAAACAGAATCATTTGGAAATGAAATATATACTGTGAAATTTCAGAAGAAAGGAGATTATCCTTTATTTGGCTGCAAATATGACTTCAACTTGGAAGGTGTTGTGGATGTCCCTGAATTCTTGGTCTATTTTCCATTGCTAACTGAGTAAGAATGTAGTTAATCTGTTACTATTCTCTTTTTGCCTTCAGAGAGAACAAAAAGGGAAAAAAATAGATATTTCTCATCATTCCTTATTTTATAGGGGACTCAAAGAAAAAGTATAATATTGTTATAAAAAAGAAAAAAAAAAAGACTAACCTCAAATCTAGGGTTAGTACCATACAGATTTACTTATTTAGTTTTCTTTTATTCCCGGAATTATTTTTGTATCCTGTGGGTAAGAAAGAGAGCCCATTACCTTCAACTTGTGGCAGAAAATACATGACATTGCATAAATAACCTGACATAACTGCTTAGTAATTTAGTAATATAAAATGAATCTTCCTGTTGACAGGGATGGATAGTTAAAATATTACATTCACTATAGCTTTGAAATCACCTGTGTCTCACAGGCAGTGTTGATAATAAAATCCCGATTCAGGAATCTGTTCACTCATACACCTGAATTCCTAGGAGTCCTGGGGACTCCATAGACACTGGGAAAGTTGGAGTACCAGACTTCATCGGATGAGATTTCAAAGGCCTTATGAGACACCTTGATCTTGGGGTTTTCCTTGATAAAGAGATTGGAAGAGTCAGCTAAAATGTAGGCCATGTCACAGTTGACTGAACTCAATTTTAGATTTTTTTAAAAACAAAAGTCTTTTTAACTGGAGGAAAAAAAAGCTTTATTATCTGCTTGCTTTTAGTTGGTGATTATTTGAGTTGTGTCTTAGCTTGTAAAATTAGGGGTATAGGATTTTCAAGAGTTCTATAATGTATAAGAAATTTATACAGTAATATAAGAAAGTTAAGTAGAGTGAACATGAGGAAAATACTATGCACAATTTATAAATACAATCTGTAAAATTAAAACATTTGAATCACACTTTTGTTCTTAAAATTAGTAAACTTTTAGGAAGTGTTATTGCTTTTCAGTTTTAAAAAAGAAGAAATTAAACATTTATAGTATGTTGTTTCATATGTTTAATATGTTAGCTTGGTGTTTTTGATTAACAAAGTTGGTGATTTTAGTTTTAACTTTTTTTTAAAAGCTGAGCAAGCACTAGCAGTCCTTTCTACTTAAATTGTATAGTGATAATAGACAAAAAGTTACAAATCATAACTTTATTTTTTATTTTTTTAGGCGAGGCAACCCTTGGTTGACCTCATAAATTGCAAGGACTTTGTCAGCTTACAATCCCTTATTTTTTTAATTTTTTTTTTTTTTTTCCCCTGCCTACAGCACCTGGTCTTCCCAGGTGGTCTCCCATTCAAGTACTAACCAGGCCCAACCCTGCTTAGTTTCCGAGATCAGACAGGATCAGGCTTGTTCAGGGTGGCATGGCTGTAGACCAAGTCATCACTTTAATATCTAAATTTTTAAAAAACTATTTATCGAAACAGGTATTCATTTGGTGAGACAGAATCCAAAAACGCATAGGGTTTTTTGAGATGCCATTTTGCCATTTCATTAAGAAACTGAACAAAAATATAATTAGCTCTTATATGGCAAACCAATTCAAATTGGTCAAATTGAGTTTCAGTGCTTTGCAATTATGACATTCCTTAGGTATAAAACTTGGTTTCATTTTTAAAGGCTTATTTTGGAGACTTATGATAGAAAATGAACTGCCTGGAATAGAAGAGACTTTTACCTTTACTCATACTGTCTTTCCATGAAGGGCTAACTCAAATTACAGGGAATTCTATCTTACATATGCCCTTTACATACAAATCTCAGAGGCCTGCAAATGTTTTCCTCTATCCTATCTCCTGAGCTGTCACCTCACAAGCCTTCCCATGTACCCGTTCAGGGTTTTTCCCCTTTTTTCCTTTCCTCTTTTACCTGCTGCCTGAAATCATCCCCACTCTCCCTCATGTTGTCTACAGATATATAGTTAAAAACTTTGACAAATAGTGAAAAAAGTCAAAACACAGTATAACATGGAGACCTAATATAATTGAGGATTTAAGGTAGCCATCTGTGAAGTGATGTTTAAGTCCGAATCTAAAGGATGAATAGGAGTTGGCAGGTTAAAGACTGGAAGGAAGAATCTTCCAGGCACAAGGGACAATATGTATGAAGGCCCTGAAATGATGCTGGAGAAAAGCCATTGAAGTATGCTTTATAGTTTGATGGAGAGGGTGTAGTGGCATGTTGAATACAGTGGGCAATGGAGAAAGGGAGATGACATGGAAAACTCCCAGGATGTCTAGCATGAATCATTAGAGGAATTTAGTGAAATAGAGTGCCAGAGGGACAATCTAGTGGGGTTCAACCTTGGATATGGAAACTTGGAGAATGCCTGTGGCACATCCTGGTGGAGATTTCTAGTAAGCAGTGGGACAAAGAGAGCTGAGCACAGATAGATGTTGGCATTCTGGGTAAAATCAGGGAGAGAAAATGAGTAAGGTGTTGGGCCACACTCTTCAGAACCTAAAATTTAAAAGTTGTGTAAAAGAAACCCATGAAACAAATGGAAGAAGCAGCCCAAGATGTAGGATAAAAATTAGTAGTGTATCTTGCCATAGAACTCAAAAGAAGAATCTTTTAAGGAAGTTGGCAGCTGTTTTCAATGCAGTTGTGAGTAAAATGGAATCAAAAGTGTTCCTTATAGATATACATTTCCATCTTACAGCCAGCTTTTCATTTTACTTCCTGACCCATTTGTTACGTTAATAGAGAGAGCTAACTGTGACCCATTGACATTTAAAAGGCGTATTTTCTTTTGGGCATGGTTAGTGGTATGTTGCTTGTCATTCATTTTGCATCAGTTTATTGTGAATATATGAAGGAGATGGTAGCTTTTTTATTTAAGCCTAGAAAATGTCACTTGTGTGAAAGTAAGCGATCAAGGAATTACAAACATTTTGGAAGCCTTTTCATTAAATAATCTTTTTTGGACAGAATGGTGAAGAAGTACAATATGAAACTAGTCTACAAAAAAACATTTCTGGAATTCTATGAAGAAAAGATTAAGAACAATGAAAATAAAATGCTGTTAAAACGAATGCAGGCCCTGGAGGTAAGTATTTAGAAAAGCTGTAAAAATTCCAGATTATGGTTAACTTCTTTTGATGCTGCTGAGATTCTTTTCAAGGCCATTTAGACACTTAATGTTAATATAAATTACATAGACTATAACTACTGTAGGCTCTTCAGCACCTAGGACAGAGCTTGGTACAGAAACTTTTCAGGGTGGAAGCTCATTAAGTAGTTGAATGAGTGAGTGAGTGATGCTGTCATCCAATTCTATGTAGTGCTGTTTTAAAATAGGATTTTTCAACCTCAGGACTATTGGCTGTTTGGACTGGATAATTCTTTGTTATGGGGGCTGTTACATGCACTGTAGGATGTTTACCCACTAGATGCCAGTAGCACCTCTGCAGCCAGTTTGACAGCCAAAAATGTTTCTAATTTGATTGCCAAATGACCCCTGGGGTGCAAAATCATTCCCACTTGAAAACCACTTCTTTAGAATAATGCCCTTTGGTTGCATCAGTAATTTAAAACCTTCCTGGCCAGCATCCAAGACAAGGTCATATCATGTATAATTTTGTTCTTTGGTGACTGTCTAGCAAGATTCCGATTTTTTAGACTATATTGGTGCTTTAGACATGTTTTAACTCCTGGACTCCTCTCTACTTACCCTAATGCAGTAGTGAAGGTAGTCTATACAAGCTTTAAACACAGCATACAGCCATTAATTAGTTTTTCTTATGTATCTTATCAGTGTTTTTAATTGGACAGATCATGAGCATTTTTGTTATTGATTAACAATCATATTAATCAAAAAGTCATTAAAAACTTTTTAAAAGTATTTTAAGCATACTCTTATACTCATACTTACCTCTTGAAGCAGCCACTTTTCCTATTTTTAAATGGGCAATCTGAGGCTTAGAGATGATAAATGACTTGTTAGCGGTCACTTGGTTATTAACGTTTAGATTTTCTTCAGTTTTTATAGGTGGTAGTCCAACAAAAGTCTCCTGTTGTAGTTACGTCCCTCCTCCTCCCTACCGCTCATTTTGAATGGGAGGGTCTTTAAATCTTTAATTGTCTTTTAAAACCAGTATTCACTAGAATGTTATATTCTTCTTTGATTATATTTTTTTATATTTTAGAATTAGGAATGTTTGTATTTGCTTTATAGTAGGAGGAAAGGCTTGTTTGTTTTGAGAGAGGAGAAAACCAGAGAAAGTGTGTACATAAGTCGCCACACACATACATGCATTTAGTATATCATCCTTACTTCTTGGTGCTTTGTATGTTCAATGATCAGTTGTTTATGCTTTCTCTTTGCATGTGGGTAATGAATTGATTTGTGTAATTTATTCAAAAATATATGTAGACAGTGAGATATGGATAACAGAGTCCACTTCAGGGATCTTATGACATATTGAGGAAATAAACATACAAGCAAATAATTTAGTACAGTGTCAGAATTGCCTTAATGAGGAAATAAAGTGTAGTGAGTATATAAAAGGGTCTTTAATGAAGAAAATGGACTGTAAAAGTAAAGGCAGAAGAGTGAAAGCAGAGAATGTTTGAAGAATACTGATAACTATGTTATTTCTTAACACAGTAGTTCTCCAGTCCTTCTCCTCCCTTACCTGCCCTTAAGGACATGACCTATCACTGTGGCTGGCTGGGGACATACATAAGCAGTAATAGTGTGTAGTTTGAAGAATTCCTTTGTTGTTTTTTTTCCTGCTTCTTCACCAGGTCACTTCTGCAGGCCTGTAAAGAGTGGGAGAGGACATGACCAAACTAGTGTGAGAACATGACTCAGGTAGCAGTATGAAAGACGGTTTAGAGGGATGTTAAGACCAAAAGCAGAAAGAGCAGCCAGGATGATATTACTTTAGTTCAGGTCAGATTTTATCCTGATCTGTTCTCTGATGTTTGCTATAAAAGGTCTTTTCCAAAAGCTGTCAGCCCTCAGCTGGCCCGGAATTTTAGCAGTAGAACCAGTAAAACTGCTCTACTCTCTTGGAGCAGTGTAGCAGATAGAAGGAAGAATGAAAAGACGTAAGCCAGCAACTGTAGTTATAAAGTCCTGACCTGTTTTCTTTTTTCTCACCTGGGAACAGTTCTGGAATAGACATACATTTTGGCAAGTTTAGTAAAAACAATCAGTTTTACAGCTATATAATCATATGTTATTTGGTCTTTTAAAGTGATCAGGGGAGAGAAACTAGATGTCCAGTGACAGGCAAATAATCATATGGAGGAGTCTCATTACACTGTTAACTTGAAAAAAATTACAGCAGAATAGTTTGGTCATTGAAATTAAACTTTTGAAGCTTTGTGAAGCAGTGAAACCACAAGACATGGGATTGAAGGTTCAAAAGAACTTAGTGATCACAAGTGTTCTGTTTTATATCCCTTGTGTTAAGATGTGATAAAGAATCTAACAGAATGGAAGTCCAAAAAGCCAAATACTTTTTAAACAACAAATAGGTAAATTTCTAATGCTTGAACTTTAGGATTTTTATAAAACAAAAGGGGAAAAAAGATAACAAAGTAGACATTTCTGGATCATTTTCTTAAAAATGCGTCAGGGAAGTTTAAAGTTATTCCTTGCTAGCTGGTTGGTTATAAGAATTCAAGGGAGTTTTAAAGAATATATAATTTATAGAGTAGATGGTTGTTATATTTAATATTCTATGTAACATGTTTTTAATTCACATGTATTTACAAAGCATATTCTTCATAGTGTAAAGAGAAATTAGTTAAAATGGTTTAAAAATAATGTTTGAGATAATTTGAATAAATATTTGGTCAGCATACCCTTGTGTGTGTGTGGCCCTTAAGATTTTGGAGGCTGGATTATTTTCCTTATCTTCTTAAATTCGCAGGGTTCTCTGTTGACTTGAGTTTTTCATTAGTATTGTTTCTAGTTGCTGTTCTTGCCTTCCATGGCTACTAAATTGCTATAATGCTCAAATTAATATTTATCTCTTCCTTCAGCTTTGTGTTGTAACAGAAAAAACCTTTGATGGGAGGCAGAGATGCAAGTGTTTGCTGCTAAGTAGTCCTTCGTGGTGATTAGTTTAGTCCAACTGTAAATATTCTATGATTATGATCAAAGTTGACCATAACAACTACTTTGTTAAAAGGGGATTCCCTCTAACCATTTTTTTCATATTTCATAAGTATATGTAATTTGTATTCCTGAAGTAATACTTAGGGATTATTGTGTTAATTATTTTATTTCAGTGATTTAGTGTGTTTGATTCTGGATTGTAAATTTCAGTGTAGTAACTAGAAATTTCACTTGCTTCCCTAGCCATATCCTGCAAATGAGAATTCCAAACTTGCCTCTGAGAAGGTGGATGACTATGAACATGCAGCAAAGTACATGAAGAACAGTCAAGTAAAGTTACCTTTGGTAAGTTCTCATTTTTAAACATTTTATTAAAAAGTGAAAAATACATATATGGAAACTTAGGGAAGTATTTCACTGATTTACAGAACTTGGGTTCACTGAGTTACAAATCAGATACACATTAGTCTGTTTCCCCTAAGTTATGACTTTTTATAACCATAGAGAATAAAATAAAATGTACTTAAGTGAACTGAGAATGGAGTGCTATATCATTATATCTTAACCCAAGTACTAATAACTCATGGTGTTCTGTAGATAAAATTCAGGGGCTCATGAACTTAGATGGGGAAAACTGAACATTTTTATTTTCACTGACTTCTATGTGGAAATTTATATTTTCTTGAATTATGAATGTAACAATACCACTGTTATTATCTGTAGGTGTGACTTTGTCATTGATAGAAATTACAGATATTTGGGTAACATATTTCTGCTGACATCATAGAATATTGTTTACATTCATCACTTTTTCAAAATTGCATTAGTTACTTGTCAGTATATTTTGTTAGTAAATGTATGTGCAAAGTGGCACATATATTACAATATCAAATGTTTTATAATTTATTTCTTTTACATGATATGTACTCTATTTTGTGATTTCATTGTGAAAACACAAAAATCTTATTTCTTCCTGCAAGGCTAATTGATGTTTTGAGATGGGCATTTTTATTTTTTCATTTTCCAAGTTAAATATACAAGATAGATGCTTTTTCCAGTTACACACACACAGATACCCTCTTTACCGAATTCACCCTTCGGCTGAGAATCAGTGGTTAGAGAATTTGGCAGGAGGGCAAAAGTGTTCAGAGATGGCGTTAAAGGTTAATCTCATTGATTTAGTTTGCATGGTCAGATCACAATATTTACTGTAAATTGTATATTTATTTATAACAAAGATAGGGTTGTTTGAGCACCTGTGTCCATTATTGAAAAATTGACCCTTGAACAACATGGGGGTTGAGGCTGCTGACCCTTGCACACTCAAAAATTCACGTATAACTTTTGATTCCCCCCAAATTTAGCTAGTAATAGCCTACTGTTGACCGGAAGTCTTACCAATAACATAAACAGTTGATTAACACATGTTGTATGTGTTATATAAAGTAAGCTAAAGAAAAGAGAATGTTATTAAAGTCATAAAGAAAATACATTTACAGTATTTATTTGAAAAAATCCACAGACCAGTGGACCCATGCAGTTCAGATCCATGTTGTTCAAGGGTCAATTGTACTTCCACGTTCCATCTAAAATTTTCTTTTTTGTTTTTATAATTTTAGGGAACCTTAAGTAAATCAGAATGGGAAGCTACAAGTGAGTATATCATCAGCGTAGGTTTACTGACATTTTCAAAGATTGCTTCAAGTGATCATTAAAATTTGAAAACTTTAGAATTTTTCTGACACGTATTAGGTTGTATGTGTGTATTTATGTTTACACAAAATTCCTATTATATCTAATCCCCCCTTTCTTGCACAGCTGTTTAGTGCCAAGAGAAAATATATGCAAGATGTTACTTAACATAAACTTTCACAAGTATTCTTAAACATTTTCATTGCCTACTCATTACTATATAGCCATCTGTGTATTTGATGTCTTTACCTCAGATTTCTATCAGAAAATTTGGCTTGTAGAACACTTCCATATATTTTATTTTAATTCTGGCCACTCTGACGTTGTCAGTGAAAGCAGAAGAAATAGAACATTTAGTAAAGGCGCGGTGAGCACAATATTTTACAGGAGTGGGGACAGGCCTTATAAGCAGACATTCTAAAGTGAGGTATCTATCTTTGGAAGTCAGAGGCCTAGAAAATCTGTAAAATCCTGTGGTTCTTCAGCAAATGGATATTGAGGAAGTCAGCTCCCACAGCCTCACTGTTAAAATTATGATAATACCCTTATGTTGCCACGAGGACTTTAAAGGTAGTTCCCACTGTTTATTGAAATATTTGCTGATTATGTTGAAGTCCCAAGTAATCACAGACAATCCATTTGGTAAACATTGAGTGTTGACTTACATAAAGTTCTATGAAAGGGCTTTGGGGGTTAAAAAAGTAAACAAATTATAATCTCTGCCTTCTAGAAGTGTTCTATCTAATGGAAGAAATGGACACAAATAAATGCAGTAGTTAGGCAAACAGTTTTAAGTGCTAAAGTTATTGTAAGGGGAAAATAGAAGGAGAGTTTAATAAAAACTTATGAAACCCGAAAAATAATACTTATTATTATTGAGTGCCCAGGTACTATTTTAAGTTTTTCATATATTATAGCTCATTTAATCCTTACAACTTTATGAATCGACTGCTATTTATTATATCTCCTTTGCACAAGCGAAAAAGCAGTTAAATAACTTGGGTAAAGTCACAGAGCTAAGGTCACTCATAATCATGGACTCATGGAAGCCCATATGGACAGACAATTTCTTAGGACTTGCCGAATTGGATAGAAAAGAAAAGGAAAGAAGATAAGTAGAGCCAACATTTTGAGCTTATTTGTCTCACAATATTGGTACCCTTAGTAGAAATGGGATTGGAGGATGTATTAGAGACATAATCTTTGACAAACTGAGATGTGTGTATAAACCTACACATTTCATTACTTTCCCCAAACTGGAAATAGAGTAGGTATCTTAGATATGCCACCCGTCCCATACAGTGTGATGGAAAACAACTTTGATCAAAAGTCGTGATGGTATGATGGCCATAGCTTAGAGCTGTATTTTTATATTAATTGTGGACTTTAGTGATAAAATACAAGTGAATTAGCTGGCCCCAGACAGTTGAGGAAGAGATGGCTTAGAGATGGGAAAAGCAATACAAGAAGAGTAGTATTCAAATGGCAGCCAATATCTAGCACTCTGGATCAACCAGCTCTTTGATAAGGTATCCTGTTCTAAGCTGGAGGGCTTTGTGGGCTGGCAAGCATCTTGCCTGGTGTCACAGTTTAATAAATACAAGCAGTTATATTTTGAACTCCTACTGGTCTAAATCATAAAGCTCTTTTTACCATGGCCTGTTGCTCCTCTAGAAGATGCTTTAAATGTGAATGGAGAGTAGAGAATTGTTGCTGATTTGCTTTAAAAGTAGTTCAAGATTTGCTTCTTTAAATCCCAGTTTAAATTCCTACACAAAAGGCATTTTATATATGAGTGAAACTTGGAATGTTTGAGTTAGAAAGGCAAGTTATTAATTTGCTTCTCTGAAGTCAGAAACTGCATCTTAGGGGTTTTAAATGACCCTCAATGAGGGCAGGACAGGAATGCCGAGTTGGGTGCCGTAAGTATAGGTATGTTCGGGGTGGGTTTGGCAGAGTTACACTGCAGTCTTGGAGTGTGGGACAAGGTAAGTAATGCTGCTCTCTTCTAAATCTTGTTATATATTTGCGAATGCTTTAGACTGCTTTGCTTCCTCATTCTCTAAAAGAATCTATAGTGTTGATTATCACCCTGCCTGTTTTCTGTCCATAACCACGCTTCATTTCACTCAAAAAAAAAAAAAAAAAATTGGGAGCTAGTAGATAGAAGCAGAGAATAGCATGACCAAAGTCATATTTTGGAAAGAGTGGTATGATGGTACTCCTGTGAAGATTGGATTGGAAGGGCAAAAAGCTGAAGGATCAGGAGGCTGTACGTAGTCTGCCATCCTTCATCTATTCCCTGATCAAAAGTTAAGGAGCAAGGACTCCCAAGTTATGTGGCCTGTTATGACTTGCTGGTTGAATGAATGGCCTAGTGCACACCTGGAACATTCTTGTGATGTTGCGAAGGTTTGTCATCTTTTCAAGTATTTTTTCACCATAAAATCTATTGGTATCTTATTAGAAAATATTATAGGTTTGAACTTCAGTGTGATTCAGAATGGAGAGATACACTTCTATGTCTTAGAGTGAATATTCATTAACGCAGGATACCTTATTTAGAGGAGAGTACTCTTGGGGTTGGATTTGTGCAGGAAAATCACAGTTGGGGCCAGATTAATATCTTAGAGTGTCAATTACCATATTATTTTTGACTCTTTTTCCTTACCGACCCTACAATAAAGCAATTCAATAATTAGAATTTTAATATTGACGTTATGTGTTTCCTATAATTCTTCTTATTAGTTTTTTCTGAATAAAAAACTTTACCTGTCTTACTCCAGATAAAAAGAATTAAGTCATAAGATATTTTAGTTTTAATTTTCTTTTATACTTTTACATTTTCTTATTGCAAGTTGTTTTTAGATATTTTTAGAGCTGTTGAATTGGTTTTCTCAAGGGCTGTGATGTCACTGAGTATTACTGTATGTAGACATTTGTTTTCAAATAAATATCACATGTGATCCCATATCTGCTTAAATGACTCAAAGTAATTTAGGAACTCTCAGAAATAATGGGATTTTTCCTCTCCAAATTTGCTTGAGAGCCTAAGAATTTTCACCAAAATGTGAATAAGACAGATTTTTTGTTTACCCTGAGGATATCAAAAACCACACTCTAACTTTTATTTACTTATTTTTTAGGTATTTACTTGGTTTTTGCATTTGAGAAGCAGCGGTGAGCAGTAGGCCAGCTGTGTTCCATCTTATACAGATTTGAATGATCCACCTTAGATAGATTTGACAGCTTTGTTTATTTTAATTATTCTAAATGTACAGATGGTGCCGAAAACTCCAGTGTATAAATTCAATACTTGCTGTCTGTGACAGTTGAACTTTTGTGTGTGTGTATATAAGAATGAGTTGGGACCTTCATCTTTAAAAATCTATTTTTAAGTAATGTTCTAAAAATTCCATTTGCCTCTACTGTCTGAGCTCATAAAAATTATACTATGACTTGCTAAAGCCGCTTAACTTTCCACAGTGCTCTGATCTGTTCAATGTTTACAGTATTAAATTTATTATAGTTGTAGAATTGATGAGGGAGCATACTGGTTTGTAGGTGTGTACTCTCATTTCCATAGTTAGGTTACATAGTGTTTTTCAAGATTAAATGGATTGCATTCTGTACAGTTGAATGTAAGTGTTCAATATGTATTGCTAAAGTTATAAGTTTAAAACTAATTTTAGATTGTTATAAAAGTTATTTACCTAGAATTTTATCCAGTTATTACATTTTGTTATAAATAGTAACTACTTTATTTGCTAATATAATGCAATTCTGGAACTGGATAGAACATTTTGGATACCAGAATAGAATTGCTTTGGATTTGGGGGGTTTCTCTAAAGAATTTCCTACCATAGCAATTAATGTTTCTGGTTATCAAGAATGTAATAAGATTTAGCTTTGTTGAACAAAAATGGGGTAGTTGTTTTTTCTCAAGATGTAATGAAAACCTCTCATGTAAACCTTGTTACACATTTTCCTAAAATTAGATACCAAACTACAGTAGGAGGATGTGACTGTTAAAAGCTGACAGACTTCAAATTAATTCTCCCCATGTTAGTTCTAGGTTACTAGCGCTATGTGCTATAGACCTGTTACCCGCTTTGGCCCAGAAAGAAGCAGTATCTATTCTGCCATTACACTGTCATACTTTGGACAGGTAGGATTCATCGTCTCATCACCATTTAGAATTTGTGTTTGCCATTTCAAACCATTACAATCATCAGCCTTGGCTTCTTGACTACACTTCCAAAACTGACAGCTAGGTGAACTATTGTCTTTACTTTATATCACTGTTTGGAAAAATTGCTAATTTTTAGATGTAGTGAAAAGTTTAAAGAGCAAAGGAGAGAAATTATTGCATATTCTTTTAAAAATTATTTTTAAAGCATGTTGAAAAAGGCATTACTTTCTATAATTATCCAGAGTACTTGTTTAAAAAGTGTAGTCTCTTAATTTGTTTATATATGTCATTGTTCATGATTTGGAGTAGCACATCTTTTAGAAGAACATGGGTTACCTGATTTCCGTTTCTTCTGCAATCTGTCAATCTCCAAACTGTTACCAGTTTACAAAAATTAAAGTCTTTTTGCCTTGGTGGTGGTTTGCCATAAGTCATTTGGGGAAATAAATAATAGTACTGCTGACGATGGTAGCTGCTGTTAGCTAGCTAAAGTTTTGTAATGATGCTAGGGAAGTGGAGATGGTGAGCTCTGAGTGTTAGTTACATAGCCAGGTTCATTTTAGTTTTGGGGAAAGTACCAGAAAGTATTGATGATTCAGTAGTGCATGAAAATCTGCTTTATTATTTCTTATCACTATTTTCATTTAATGGTCTTAGTTAATTCTAAGCAAGTAATAAAACATTTTTAGCCTCTTTCCACTGCATGGTTAATTTGGGGGAGAGAAGAATCCCCCAAAGGATCGAGTAATTGTTGGTAATACAAAGCAGAGCGAAAAAGAAGGTTCAGGACTTTCAGTGGGTAGAAAAGAGCAAAATAGCTTGAGTGGATGGAGCCGGGCTCTGGGGTTTAAGAAAGCTGTTGTATGTGCAGGAGAGGTGCAGAGCCACACCTGAGGATGTGGAGTTCTGGCAGTTGCCCTTTCCTGTGAGGTTTATTGGCCTTGTTGCCTTCTCCGCTGTTCCCTTTCACTCCCCGACATCTTGCTGCGATTAAGTGTCTGGGCAGTGACTCGCACCTTAAGAAAAGGTAGCCCCTACTCACCATCACCAAGGCAGAAGCTGGTAGGACTTCTCCACACTCATACCTACAGTCTAAATATTTGGTAATTTTCCATTCAAGACTTGTAACTGTTAGGAGAAGGAGGGGCATAGCTTTTCACTGTAGGGTCAGTGATGTAAGCTGTTCGGGGGAGTGCCTGCAGAGCTCTCCCAGACCTGCCATTCAGTTAGCCTCTGATGATGAAAGTAGAAATTAAGATCAAATCAGCTGTTTGTGGAAAAGACACAACCTGAGATTGGGAGGACTGACCTGGGAACATGGCTGAATTGTGGTATAACTAAAAATGCTCAAATTGAATTCTTTGAACCTTGACTGTACTAAAGGAAAAGCACTGTGTAGCCACAGTGTTCAGGGAGAGAAACTGGCCATTTCCAGCTGTATTCAAACGGGAGGTATCCTAACTTGTAGAAAGCTGGAAACCTGCAGGTAGTAACTGCTCTTTCAGTGCCCACCAACCCTCTGGTTCTAGTGTGACTCCCTGAGGAAATTTGCCTTCAGGGAGAGAAGGCATTGATTAGAGACTTTAACTTCTTTTAACTAATCTGTGTAATTGTCAGTACAGAGTTTCCTAGCTTTACCCCTTCCCCAAACTGTAAATTGAGGAAATATGATTGCTGTCTAAATTTGTGTTAATAACAATCGTATCAGAGCAGGTACAAAGACACAGGCTTTGAGGAAGGGTGCAATGTAATCATCAGTGGAGAGGCAGAAAAAAGCTCTCAGATGTCTAGATCTCCAGTCCCATTAGGTCTTTTGGGAATTTATTCTTCAGTCTTCATTAGCTTATTGCCCTTATGTTATTTTGATATGTCTTCTGTATTGGGAAAGGAAAAAAAAATCTCAGATCAATAACCTAAGATTCCACTTATATAATTGGGTGGATAGGTAGGGAGGGAGAAGCAAACTAAACCCAAAGGAAGAAGGAAATAAAGATGAAAGTGGAAATCAATGAAAAGTATTCTAATGAAGATTTAGCTTCTTGTGTAGGTGTGCCTACAGGGAGAAAATGCCAGTATGGATATTCTAGTTGAATATTATTTTTCACTGTTGATAAATTGACTTTTGTCTACCTCAGGCTTTGTATGTATCATGAGGCAGTCACTGCCAAGGTCTCTGGATCTTCACAGTAGAGGCCAGATGCAGGGAACAGGGCTCTATAAACAAAGCTGTACCAAAATGCCTGTGGCGTTTTCTGGCCCTTTGGTCAACTAGAAAGCATAGTTGTCACCACTTTCCATGTTTCTGTTATATCAAATACTACACACTTGATAAGTTTGTTTTTCTGCCCTCTGACATTACAGATTCTTTGAAGGCAATTGATGCAGTAGGTGCTACACTTATTTATAGACCTTTTTAGCAGATATATATTGGGCTGGGTACAGTCAACTCCACCTTGTGTCCTCAATTTTTCTTCTCCCATTTAGCCATGAAGCATGTGTGTCTGTTCCTCACTACAATACTGAACAAATATGGGACACCCACTAAATTTACCTGGGATCACTTACAGTCAGCATGAAGCCCTCTGCTGTGTGAACTCCTGGGTCCTGCTTCCTTGGGGACAGCATACCTTGGATAAAGCAAGTTGACAGCTAACATTTATTAAGCTATCTCATGTCAGTCCTTATAACAACAGGTAAAGATAGGGATAACCCTAATGATGAGGAAACAAGCATAGAGAGGATACAAACTTGATCAAGGCAGATCCAAGATTTGAACATCCCTATCCCTCAAGTAAGGTTCAATTGCATGTTATCTTCCTCCAGGGGTGTTAGAAAGGCTCAGATGACTCCTCACCCATCCACTGTCTGCAACTTGAAATGATAACTATCTCCCCTCTTTTTGGTTCAAAACTTTTATAATTATTTAAATGTTCCTTGAGAGGAGCAGTTACTTCTGAATAAGAGGCATTGGGACAGAGACAGCAGAGGACATTTGGGCACATGGGGGAAGAGGGGAGAAAGTAATCAACAGGCAGGAAGGCAAAGGTAGACTTGATTTCACATTTTGGTAGACCTCTTTTAGCAACCAGATCTGTAACAAATCTAGTTTAGTTTGTATGTTGGGGAATGAAGGAGTGCTTCACCTCCACTGTTTGGAAGTGGCAGTTTGGAGTTGAGAGTGTAGCCAAGGGGAATCCAAGAGAAGACATCATTTCTTCAGTCAGCTGATTATGCAGGCCGAGGCAAATCATTTTAACTTACTGAAATGTAACATGTATAAACAAGTCAGTGATTTTTCACAAGTGGACCATATGCATACCATCAGCACACAGATCAAACAATATCACTAGTGTCCTGGAAACCCTCTCATACTCCCATTACTAACTCCCCAAGGGTAAATACTTATCCAAATTTCTAAGAGCGTATATTAGTTTTGTTCGGTTTCAAATAGAATGAATAGAATCAAACTGTATTTTGTATCTGGCTTATCAACATTATGTGAGATTTTTGTTGCATGTGTTTGATCATGGTTCTCATAGTATAGTATTCCACTACATGAATAAACCACATATTATTTATCTGATGGATGTTTGATTCATTCCTAGTTTAGGAACAAATATTAATAGTACTGCTTCAAATATTCTAGTACATGAATTTTGGTGCACAAAGGTACACATTTCTGCCTAGGAGTGGAATTGTAGGGTCGCAATGCATACATTATGTTCAGCTTTACTGGGTACGGCCAGTTTCCCAAATGTTAGACAGTTTCCAGCTGTCTAACATTTTCGCCAACATTTGGGGGTGTCAGTCTTTTCCATTTTATTCTGGCACACATATAAGCGATATCTGTGTGGCTTTAGTTTTATTTCACTGATTATTAAGAGGATTGAACACTTCATATACGTTTACTGGCCTTTGAGTATCCTCTTGTGAAATATCTGTTCAACTTGCTTTTTTCTTCTATTGGGCTTCTGTCTTTTTTATTGACTTGTTAGTTTTTAAAAATATTTATTCTCGATACAAATTCTTTGTTGAATATATTATGTTGTGAGAATGTATTTGATGAAAAAGAAGCTCTTAATATAGTACAATTTACCAATTCTATATTAAATTACAATTTACCAATTGTAAATATTGCTAAATTGTTCTTCATAGTTGGCATATTTTGTTTAAACATCTGTCTACTCAAATATAAAAATGTTCTTGTATTCTTCTAAAATCTTTTTTGTTTTACCTTTCACTTTTAAATCTGAAATCATACTGAATTGATTTTTGTTAATAGTGTGAGGTGCGGTTTAAGGTAGAAGTTTTCCTTTATGGATTTCCAGCTGTCCCAGTACCATTTATTGAGAAAAACCTTCCCTTCCTCACTATACCACAGTTTTTCATTTTGTCTTATGTAAAGTGATCATATATGTGTGGGCATATTTCTGTACTCTGTTCCACTGGTCAGCTTGTTTATCCTTGTAGCAGTACTATCTTAATTATATTTGTATGGTAGATTTTTATATCAATAACAGGATGCAAGGGTAGCTTTATCTTGTTAATTTAGTTAATTGAGCAAAATGAATAATGGTACGTGATGAATGCATAAAGATAGGCAGCAGTGTGAAGAAATCTGATTTTATTCTAAAATCAGTGGAAAGCCACAGATTTCATATGAATGAGGTTATCTATTTTATGTTTTTAAAATATAACCCTGATCAGCAAGGATATAAAAAACTTGAATGGCCCTATCGACCAATTTAAATGTCATCTACAGAACATTTCATCTACCAACAGCAAAATCTACATTATTTTTAGGCATATATGAAATATGCTTCAGACCATAGAACAAATGGCAATAAAATTAAGGGAATAAAATCATACAAAGTATTTTTCCTACCGCAATCGAATTATATTAGAAATCAGTAGCAGAAGGAAATTTGAGAAGTCTACAAATACTTGGAAATTAAACCAAAAAACTTTTACTAATTGGTCAAGAAGAAATCACAAGAAAAATCTAAATATTTTGTGCTGAATAAAAATAAAAACACACCAGGATGTATGGCATGAAGGTAAAGCAATGCTTAGAGGGAAATTTAAAGCTACAAACACCTATATTGGAAAAGGAAAAAATTCTCAAATCAATAACCTAAGAATCCACTTATGTAATAGGGCAGAGAGTTGGGGAGGGGGAAGAAAACCCAAAGGAAGAAGGAGGAAAGAAAGAAAAAGGACAAACATTAGAGAAAAATCAGTGACGTTTTAAAAAATTAGTTTTTTAAAAAGATCAACAAAATTGACAGACCGATCATCAAAAAAGTCACCAAAAAATGAGAAATTCATCAAATTTATAATATTTAAAGGGATTATAAGAACAATATGAACAATTTTATGTCAACAAACTAAACAACTTAGATAAAATGGAAACAATTCCTGCAAAGGTGGAAATATCCCAAATACTGAAATTAACTCAAGAAGAAATAGAGAATCTGAACAGTTTGGAGTGATGAAAATTTTGGAAATAGTGGCGATGGTTACACAGCAGTGTAAATAATTAATGCAATTGAATAGTACACTTTAAATGGGTGAAATATATGGTACGTAAATTATATCTCGATAAAGCTATTTTTTAAAGTTTAAAAATAAGAAAAAGATAAAAAAAAAAAAATTGAGGAGTGATGTCAAAAGCATGGAGACACCAGAAGTTCCCCTGAACCCTCCCCTTGAAGTTACGAGTTGAACAGGGGAAGAGGGTAGAGAGAAAAGGCAGAGATGGGTGCCATGGGTCTCTGGAGAAGGGAGGAATCAGGTTGCAGTGTGCACTCTGCAGCCGTGAGGAGCAGAGAGATACAGTGAGTATTCTTGCTTGGGTGGCCAGCCCATACTGCAGCTGAAATCAGTGACCCTGGCAGAGGCGGAATATGGAGGTGTGGCAGATGTGGTCCAGCAGCCGCTATTGCCAGGCGGAAAACAAAGCCACAGAGCCTGGCTGCCTCCCCCACCCTCCCAGAGCTAGTAGTGGGCCCCAGAAGCAACTGTAGCAGTGAGTGTCAGGTTACAGAGCACATTATTTGCAGCCCTGAGAATAAGAAAGGCAGAAGAATTTCTCCCTGAGTAGCAGATGGACACTGCCCAGCTAATCCCAGTGACAGGCAGAGATACAGAGGTGAGGCAGCTGAGGTTTGGCAGTCACCATTATTGGGTGGAAAACAAAGCCACAACTGCAGGAGCTGGCCTCTCCCAGCCCATTTCATCCGCATTCATCACAGCTGGTCCCAGTGGGGCACCTGGGACACCTTGGTTAGTGAAGCACTGCTGGCAGCGTCTGGTTGCAAGGGGCTGTGCTGGGATTTAATAGGATCAGAACCCCATCATCCACCACATTCCTCCAGGGCGGTAGTGCCCTGAGACTGAGGCAACCTGCTCACACAGGAGACATCCAAGTCCAAGGGCATTTTCCACCACCCTGCAGAGATCTGAGAAGCTGAAGCAGTGCAAGAGAAAAAACAAACTTGTGATTCAGCGCCACCTGGTGGAAATCAAAAGAAAGACCTCTTATCAACCTATTAGAGAAGTGTTATTCTTAAAAAAAAAAAGCAGATTTCATTTTCATAAATGCCTCAGCAGAGGAATAATCCATCAAATACTATGAACAATCAAGGTAACAAGGCAACGGAGAAAGAAAATGAAAAAAAAAAAACAAAAAAAGACAAAAATATGTAATTTAAATGACGGAGAATTCAAGATTACAGTTCTGAAAAAACAACAAAATACAAGAAAACTCAGATAGGCAGTTTCTTTAACTCAGAAACAAAATCAATAAACAAAAAGAGTACCAAAGATATTGAAATTCTAAAAAAGAATCAAATAGAAATTCTGGAGCTGAAAAACTCAATAAAAGAGATGAAGAATGAACTAGAGAGCTTAGAAAATAGAGCTGACCAGATGGAAGAAAGAATTAGTGATATTAAAGATAGAATTTAGAAACTGTGCAGTTAGAAGAAGAGAGACTTGAGTGTTAAAAAAAAATGAAAGAACTTCGTGATAACTATCTGAGTTTATTAGAGCAATATAAGGATAATGGGTATACCAGGAGAAGAGAGGGAGAAGGGAAAATAGAGCCTTTTCAAACAAAAAGTCAATGAGAAATTCCTAAACCTATGAAGAGAGCTGGATTCTTGAATTAATGATAGAGAATTCTCAAGGTAGCTTGGGTAAAGAAGACAGTAACCTATAAAGAAATTCCCATTCAATTATCATCAGATTTTAAGAAGCAACCCTACAAGCTAAGAGAAAGTGAAATCAAATATTCAAACTAATGAAAGATAAATTACCAGTCAAGAAAAATATAACCAGCAAAGTTATCCTTTCGATATGAAAGAAAAATAAAGATTTTTCCAGACATACAGAAGTTGAAAGACTTTACCACCTCAAGACCTTCATTACAGGAAATATGAAAGGGGGTTACTCTACCTGAAACAAAAAGACAAAAAGATACGAAATTATGTATAAGATGACATATCGAAGGAGGAAATTGCAACCCTTATTCAGAATAGGATATTAAACACTTAAATCTAATGTAAAGGTTAAAGGAGATAAAAACATTTTAAAAGAGAGAAGAAGACAATAACTATTGTGATTCAGAAACTAACTCACAGCATAAATAGGGATAATTGACAAAAACAAAAAGGGAAGTAAAGGTCTGAATTTGCAAAGGAGAATGGAGATAAGATATTCAGAGGAAAAAGGACTATTGCATATAAACCCCCCCCCCTTTTTTTTGCTTAAGCCTAGTGGTAACTATACACACACACACACACAAAATCCAGAACTGGACAGATAACATTAAAAAAAAGAAGAAATGGAGGAAAAAAATTATAGCATAACACCAAACTAAAATAACAGACAAGAGAAAAGAAATAATGGAGACATAGAGCTACCAGAAAACAAAAGATAAAATGACTATATGAAATTCTTATTATTAATAATCACACTAAATGTAAGCAGACTAAACTCACCAATAAAAAGGCACAGAATAGCAGACTAAATTAAAAAACAAAACCCATCTATATGTTGCCTTCAGGAGACACATCTCAGCTGCAAGGACAAATACAGACTCAAAGCAAAAGGATGGAAAATGATACTCCAAGCAAATGGCATCCAGAGAAAAGTGGATGTAGTCATACCTCTATCTAACAAAATAGATTTCAAGGTAAAAATGATAACAAGACACAAACATGGACATTTTATAAAGATAAAGGGGACAATACATCAAGAAGACATAACACTTAAAAAAATTTAATTAAATATTGAACAAATGCAGAAATAAATGAACTAGGGGCTATTTTAACATGAAGATACAATAAACAACTTCAAATATTCAGAGGGCTGTCACATAAAAAATGAAAAGACTTGTTCAGTATTTCTCCAAAAGGCATAACTTGAACCAAAGGATAAATGTAAGCAACTAATAGGCTGCAGGATATTTGATCAAAGTGTAGCACTTATCGTAATAGCTTCTTTCCCAGTATAATGCATTCCATAGGTATGTTTCCCCTCTTCTGAAAGAATATTATAATACTTCTCATAAATGTCTTAAATAAGTTGCATTTTCATGGCAAGCCCTCCATGGACAGCAAAGGATGTACACACACCAACAGAAAAAAAATGTAAATTAACAAACTGGCTTACTAAGGAGATGACTTTTTGTTCCTCAGTGATATTTCAGCATTCTGTATTAGTGATTCTCAGGATGTGGGAGAAAAGAGAGCATATTTTCCAAAGAAGGTGAATCAGAATGCCCCACAATTCAGATACTGCCCCTGAGGACAGTCCTCCTCAACTCTGAAACGAATCATTACAACTATCAGTCGGCGATATAGATGAGAGTGTACTGTGTACTGGGGCAGGGAAAAAACGGTTGACAACTACTGTTCTACATGAAGCGAGAGAGCTATTTTTATGAGTTACTAGAGAATATAAACTGAATAATACTGACGGGCTTCATCCAAATTGTCAAATATTACAAAATGAGAATTGTTTCAATAACTATTCAGCATGATGTTTAAGGACTCACTCTCTCTCTCTCTCTCTCTCTGTCTCTCTGTCTCTCTCTCTCTCACATACATATATATAATATGTATGTGTGTGTGTATTTGTATATATATAAATATATATATTATATATATGTATAAATGTATATATTATATATATGTATAAATGTATATATTATATATATGTATAAATGTATATATATAAAAAAATATATATTATATATATGTATGTATATATAATCACATTCTCAGTAAGGAATGCTGAGGTGCTTAATACATCCAATAAATTGAAAATAAAATTTTTACATATCTATATTTTTCAGTATACAGGACTCTGAAAGTGGATCTTGAACTCACAATGATAAATCAATTTTCGAGGAAAACTACATAATCAGACAATCTGACTAAATGCTGTTCATTAGGGACTAGTGGAACTGAGGCAGGCTCTGATAAAGGAATAAACCTGTTAAAGGAAACATCCAAGGCCCCTGCAACTGCCTCTTTGGGCATAACCATTCTTGTAGAGTCAGATTGCCATCTTTGTTCTAATCTTTCACAGCCTCTTCCACAAGGAGCCCAACAAAAGCTGCAAAATCATCAGCAATGATTGTGATATGTGTTTGAGATGCCTTGTTGCATCTCTAAGTGATTTCATGGTTGGCTGGACCATCTCAAATCATTGGCAAACATTGATGGTAGCATAGATTCAAGGGACATCTGTCAGAGGTTCTGTCCTACTGACCAATTTTCCCCAAGTTCAGAATTTGCAGATTTTATATCAGGTGCTATTCTTTTCCAAAGGTATCTTGCATTATTCATGTCATTATGGACCAGATATAAAGTTAAAAGCTGACCATACATTGGGGTTGCAGCAATTCCTCCAGGAGTCTCGAGTTGCTGGTTCTCTCACTGATCCAACAACTTTTTGAAACTAATGGCACTTTGTGCCATCACAGCCATGGGCATCTTTCCAGTTGGTCCCACTGCAGCACCTTCCCAATAGCCAGACCAAGAAGACATAACATTTATATATGTATCAAATCAGGGAGCACCAAAATATATAAAGCAACTACTAACAAAACTAAAGGGAGAAACTAACAAAAACACAATTATAGTAGGAGACCTAAATACCCCCATTTACAGCTATGGATAGATCCTTCAAACAGAAAATAAATAAGGAAATATCAGCTTTAAAGACTAAATGGACATAATTGACGTTTACAGAGCCTTTCATTCTAGAACATAAGATTATACATTTTGTTCTCTAGTGCACATAAAACATGTTGGGACACAAAACTAGCCTCAAAAAATTGAATAAGACTGAAATCATACCAAGCATATTTTCTAACCACAATACTTTGAAATTGGAAATCAACAGCAAAAAGAATGTAGGAAAAACCACAAATATTTGGAGATTAAACCATGTGATACTAAAGAATAACTAGATAAAAGAAGAGATAAAAAGAAAAATCAAAAGATAGAGACAAATGAGAATGTGTGAAATTGCTGTTTTTTGACCATTGAAGTGACTGTTGAATTTGCTATAACTGAAAACAAAAATTGTAAGAAAAAGATTCCAATGATCATGCTGTGGATTTAATTACCAAGATGTTAACACCTCTCTTTCACCTATTGTTTTGAGGAACTGTTTGACTCTTCCCCCTCACTTAATGGCTTTCCTATGTCATAATAAACCTACATTTTATTCTGGGAAAACACACACACACACACACACACACACACACACACACACACACGACATATCGAAAATTTTTGGATGCAGCAAAGTGTTACTAATAAAAGCCTATCTCAAGAAACAAGAAAAATCCCTAATAAACGACCTAACAGTCCATCTTAAAAAATTAGGAAAAGAACAAATGAAGCCCAAAGTCAGCAGAAGGAAAAAAATAGAGCAGAATTAAATGAAACTGAAAACAAAAAGGCAATAGAAAAATTAATGTAACAAAGAGCTAGTTCTTTACAAAGATTAATAAAATTGACAAATCTCTAACTAGACTTACTAAGAAAAAAGAAGAAACTAAAAAAAAAATCAGAAATGAAAGAGAAGTTATGATGGACACCACAGAAATACAAGGGATCATACAAGAATACTATGAAAAAGTATATAACACCAAATTTAATAACCTAGAAGAAATGGACAAGTACTTAGAAGGATACAACTTTCCTAGACTGAATCACAAAGAACCGGAGAATCTAAATAGACCAATCAACAGTATGGAAATTGAAACAATCATTAAAAACCTCCCCAAAAGTAAAAGTCCAGGACCAGATGGCTTCACAAGTGAATTCTATCAAACATTCAAAGAAAATTTAATACCTATCCTTCTTAAAATCTTTCAAAATATTGAGGAAGAGGCAACATTACCCTGATATCAAAACTTGGCAAACACACACACACACACACACACACACACACACACACACACACACACACATTCAGACCAATATCTCTGATGAATACAGATGCAAAAATTCTAAACAAAATACTAACAAATAGAATACAATACATTAAAAATATAATGCATTACAATCAAGTGGCATTCATTCCAGTGGTGCAAGGATGGTTCAACATATACAAATCAACCAGTGTGATACATCACATGAACAAAATAAAGGATAAAGATCATATAATTATATCAATAGATGCAGAAAAAGCATTGACAACATAAAGCATCCATTTTTGATTGAAACATGCAATAAAATGGGCATAAAAGAAAAGGACCTCAATATAATAAAGTCTATACATGACAGACCTCAGCCAATATCATACTCAAAGATGAAAAACTGACAGCTTTTCCTCTGAGATCAGGAATAAGACAAGAATGCCCATTCTTACCACTGTTATTCAACATTAGGTACTGGAACTCCTAGCCAGAACAATCCAGCAAGAAAAAATAAGAAAAAGGCATCCAAACTGAGAATGAAGAAGTAAAATTGCAGACATGATTCTCTATATAAAAAACCCTAAAGACTCCATCAAAAAACTATTAGAAACAATAAACAAATATAATAAAGTTGCAGGATACAAAATCAATGTACAAAAATCCATTGCATTCTTATATATTAACAATGAAATTTCAGAAAAAGAAATAAAAAAAATTGCAACAAAAAGAATTAAATACCTAGGAATAAAGTTAACACAGAATATGAAGGGCCTATACACTGAAAACTATGTTATTAAAAGAAACTGAAGAAGACACAAAGAAATAAAAAGATATTCCATGCTAAAGGATTGGAAGAATCAACATAGTTAAAATGGCCATGTTACCCAAAGCAATACAAGAGTTAATGAAATCCCCATCAAAATCCCAATGGCATTTAAAAAAATATAGAACAACAACAAAAAATTCAGATTTGTATGGAACCACAAAAGGGAATAGCCAAAGCCATCCTGAGAAAAAGGAACAAGGACAGAGGTATCACACTCCCTGGCTTCAAATTATACTACAAATCTACAATAATAAAAACAGCATGGTATTGGCAGAAAAACAGACAAACAGACCAATAGAACAGAATTGAGAGCCCAGAAATAAATCCACATATAAATGGGCAAATAATTTTAACAAAAGACCAAAAACATACAGTGTAGAAAAGAAAACCTCTTCAATAAATGGTACTGGAAAAATTGAAAGCCACATGCAAAAGAATGAAACTAGACTTCTATTTATCACCATGAACAAAATTAACTCAAAATGGATCAAAGGCCTAAATATAAGGACTGAAACAGTAAACTTTATGGAAAAAAACATAGGTACTAAATTTTTGGACCTTGGTCTTAGAGAGGATTTTGTGAATTTGACCTCAAAGGCAGAGGAAGTAAAAGCATATAGATAAATGAATGAAACTATCTTAAACTAAAAGCCTTCTGCTTAGCAAAAGAAACAAAAGGCAGCTAGTCAAATGGAAGAAGGTATCTGTAAGCAACCTACGATAAGTGGTTAATATCCAAAAATATATAAAGAACTCATACGACTCAACAATAGCTAAGATTAGCCCAATTTAAAAATGAGCAGAGGACCTAAACAGACACTTCACCCAAAAAGACATACAAGTGGCCAAGATATATGTGAAAAGATGCTCAACTCCACTAACTGTTAAGGAAATGCAAATCAAAACCACAATGAGGTATCACCTCACACCTGTTAGAATTGCCATTATCAACAAGACAAATAATAACAAGTGTTGGAGATATTGTAAGGAAAAAGGAACCCTACACTGTTGGTGGGAATGTAAATTGGTACAGCCACTCTGGAAAACAGGGTGGAGATTCCTCAAAAAATTAAGAATAGAGTTACTATATGACCCAGCAATCCCTTTTCTGGATGTCTACCCCCAAAATTTGAAAACACTTATTCGTAAAGATATCTGTGCCTGAATGTTCATTGCAGCATTATTCACAGTGGCCAAGACATGGAAATAAAAATACATCATCGATAGGTGATTGGATAAAGATATGGTACATATATACAATGGAATAATACTCACCCAAAGAAAAGATGAAATATTGCCATTTGTGACAACATGGATGGATCTTGAGAATATCATGCAAAGTGAAATAAGTTGGAAAAGTCAAGAACCATATGAGTTCTCTGATTTCTCTGATATATGTCATTTCTCTGATATGTGGAATATAAAACTGAAAGCAACAAACAAACAAGACAAACAAAAACTCATAGACACAGACAACAATATGGTGGTTACCAGAGGGAAAAGGCATTGTGGGGGAGGTTGAAAATGATAAAGGGAGTGAAATATATGGTGATAGAAGGAGGTTTGACTTTGGGTTGTGAATACACAATGCAATAAATATGATGTATTATAGAACTATACACTTGAAATCTATATAATTTTATTAACCAATGTCACTCCAATTAATTTAAAAACAAAACAAAATCTGTTTTTAGCATGCAGTTCTGCAGATTTTGATTTGCTATTATTATCATCTATATTACATAGTTTAATAATTTACAAGAGAAAATGTTGATTATAAGTGAAGGAAAACCACTTCAAATGAACTTAAACATATAGGGCAATTAGTTTTCCAAAGCCAGGAGAATGTCGACCACCCAAACCACAGTTGGAGCAGGACACAGTTGGACCAAGAACCATAGAGACTAAGGGTGTGAATGGAGCCAAGACTCTCTTCTCTTTCATCTCTGCTTCTCTCAACGTGTTGGCTTTATTCTCTTGCACTACATATAGCCTAGCCTATTCCATGTGTGGGAAATATAGCTACTGACAATTTCTTTTGCCTCTTCAAAGGGACTGGCCTATACTTGGCTTTCAAGTTCACAAATCTTGATGGAAAAACAGGCCTCTTCCCTGCCCCACCAGCTGTTCCCAGTGGATAGAAACAGGTGGCCCTGTAGCGAGGTATAAGGGTCAGGGCCTAGGAGCAGGGACTAGAAGAGTGAAGGGCTTCTCAGGAGAAGAGACGGTGGCAGTCAAGCAATATCACAGATGTCTACTATATCAATCAGCACTTTAAGTATGTATTTTTCTAGCCCTTACAAAGAGCTCTATAAAATATCATGTGAAAGCTTTTTCTACCTTTAATTTATGGAGAGATACTGGAGATGTGGTAAATGGTGTTCATGTTAGTTCTGTGTGTGCCTAAATAAAATTCATTATTGTTTAAAAAAAGAAAAAGAAATTAGTACTTTAAAATCATCCTACAAAGAAAAACTCAAGTCTATATGGCTTCACTAGTGATTTCTAGCAATATTTAAGGAATAAATAATATTGATCCTTCACAAATTCTTCCAGAAAATACAGGAGGGAACATTTCTCCTCTCATTTTATGAGGCCAGTATTTGCCTGATGCCAAAGTCAGGAAAAGATATCACAAGAAAATAAAACTGCAGAACATCTCTTATGAATATAGATATAAAACTCCTCAACAAAACACTAGCACACAGAATGCAGTAGTATATAAAAAGGATTATATTCCATAATTAAGTACGATTATTCCTATAATGCAAGGATGCTTTAACATATGAAAATAAATATAATGTACTATATTAATAGAATAAAGGACACAAACACATGATCATTTCAAAAAAGTATTTTACAAAAATCCAACATCCCTTCTTGATAAAGCTCAACACACCTGGAATAGAAGGGTACCTCTTCAACCTCATCAAAGGCATCTACAAAAACCTACAGCTAACATCATACTTAATGGTTAAAGATAAAATTGATAAGGCAAGAATGTCTACTCTCACCACTTCTATTTAACATTAAACTAGAGGTTTTAGCCAGTGTAATCATGCAAGAAAAATAAACAGAAGACATCTAGATTGGAAAATATGTGAAACTGCCTTTTATTTGCAGGCAACTATACAGAGGATTTTTTTTTTTTTTTTGATTCACACATGCACAACGTCTTCAGTCTGATCCGTGGTGGATGTTTTTGGAGTAGGCGACCTGCAGCCTGTGTGCCCTCACACCGTCTTCTGTGAAAGCCTAAGCTGGCTGTTTAGCTTTCTCCCCTTGTCTCATAACCATGTCCACCAACAAGAATGCTAATTCACCAGCTGCCGCCCTCAAAAGATTTAAGAACAAAGGGAAAGACAGTATAGAAATGAGGTGGCACCAATAGATGTTAATGTGGAGCTTAGGAAAGCTAAGAAGGATGACCAGATGCCGAAAAGGAGAAATGTAAGCTTGTTTCCTGATGATGCTACTTCTCCAATGCAGGAAAACTGCAACAACCAGGGCATTGTAAATTGGTTTGTTGAGGACATTGTCAAAGGCAATTGTTGCAAATAGCAGCAATTTGGAAAGACAACTCCAAGCTACTCAAGCCGCTAGGAAACTGCTTTCTAGGGAAAAACGGCCACTCTTTGCCAACATAATCTGGGCTGGTTTGATTCCAAAAGTTGTGTCCTTCTTTGGCAGAACTGATTGTAGTCCCATTCAGTTTGAATCTACTTGGCCCCTTACTAACATTGCTTCCAGAACATCAGAACAGACAAAGACTGTAGTAGATGGAGGTGCTAAACCAGCATTCACTTCTCTTTTGGTATCAATCCATGCTCACATCAATGAACAAGTCGTATGGGCTCTAGGAAACATTGCAGGTGATGGTTCAGTTTTCCGAGACTTGGTTATCAAGTAGGATGCAGTTGACCCACTGTCGGCTCTCCTTGCAGTTCCTGATATGTCATCTTTAGAATGTGTTTACTTACATAATCTTACCTGGACACTTTCAAACTTTAGTCACAATAGGAATCCTGCACCCCTGTTAGATGTTGTTGAGCAAGTTCTTCCTACTTTAGTTCGTCTTCTGCATCACGATGATCCAGAGGTATTAGCAGATAGCTTCTGGGCCATTTCCTACCTTACTGATGGTCCAAATGAACGAATTGAAATGGTCATGAAAACAGGAGTTGTGCTCCAATTTGTGAAGCTCCTAGGAGCTACTGAATTGACAATTGTGACTCCCACACTAAGAGCCATAGGAAATATTGTCACTGGGACAGATGAACAGACTCAGGTTATAATAGATGCAGGAGCATTGCCATCTTCCCCAGCCTGCTAATGAACTCCAGAACCAATATTCAGGAGAAAGCTACATGGACAATGTCAAACATCATAGTTGACCACCAGGACCAGATACAGCAAGTCATGAATCATGGATTAGTTCCATTCTTCATTGGCTTTCTCTCTAAGGCATACTTTAAGACACAAAAGGAAGTTATATGGGCTGTGACCAACTATACAAGTAGTGGAACAGTTGAACAGATTGTATACCTCGTTCACTGTGGCATAATAGAACCACTGATGAGCCTCTTACCTGTAAAAGATACCAAAATTATTCTTGGTATACCACCCTTTAAAAAATCCACACAAAAAACCTATGAGTTCAGCAAATTCTCAAGATACAAGATCAATATACAAAAAGCACTTGCATTTCTATGTAATAGCAATAAACAATTTGAAAGTGATGCTAAGAGAAATTCAATTCACAATAATAAAATACTTGAGAATAAATTTAACAAAAATGTATATGATTTGTACATGAAAACTACAAAATATTGCTGAGGAAAATTAAAGATCTAAGTGGAGAGACATCCCATGTTCATGAATTGGGACACTCAATATTGTTAAGATGTTAACATTCCTCAAACTGATCTATAGATTCAATGCTATCCCCATATAAATCCCAGCAAGCTTTCTTGAAGAAATTGACAAGCTGATCCTAAAATTTATATATCGATGCAAAGGATCCAGCATCAAACAAACATTTTATTTTTATTTTTAAAAAATTTCTCTATAGTTTTAAATAATTTTTAACTTTTTCAAACACATTGGCATACAATATAATATTAGTTTCAGGTGTACAACATGGTGATTTATACAACATTTAAATAACTTATGAAATGATCATCCTAATAAATCTAGTACTCATCTGACACCATACATACTTATTACAATATTATTGACTATATTCCTTATGCTATACTTTATGGCCCCATGACTGTTTTGTAAGTGCCAATTTGTACTTATTAATCCCTTCTCCTTTTCACTCAATTTCCAACTTCCCTCTTATTTGGCAACCATTAAAATGTTCTCTGTATCTATGAGTTTATTTCTGTTTTGTTTATTTTGTTCTTTAGATTCCACATGTAAATGAAACCATATGGCATTTGCCTTTCTCTGCTTGACTTATTCTACTCAGCAAAATAGCCTCTAGGTCCATGTTATTGCAGATGGCAAGATTTCATTCTTTTTTACGGCTGAATAATATTCCATTGTATATATGTACCACCTTCTCTTTATCTATTCATTTATTGATGAACGCCCAGGTTGCCTCCATATCTTAGCTATTGTAAATATGCTACAATGAACATATGGATTCATGTGTCTCTTCAAAGTAGTATTTTGGGTTTCTTCAAATAAATATCCAGAAGTGAGATTACTAGGTTCTTTGTCTTTTGCTATAGTCTTTGTTTTAAAGTCTATTTTATCTGGTATAAGAATTGCTACTCCAGATTTTCATTTGTTTGTTTCCTTTATCATAAAATGTCTTTTTCCATCCCTTTACTTTCAGTCTGAGTGTCTTTAAAGCTGAAGCAAGTCTCTTGTAGGCAGCATATGTATGGGTCTTGTTTTCTTATCCATTTAGCCACCCTATCTTTTGATTAGAACATTTAATCCATTTTCATTTAAAGTAATTATTGATAGGTATGTAGTTATTGCCATTTTATTTATGTTTTTTTTATCTTTTTTCTTCTTTTTTATGTTTACTTTTATAAAACTGTATCTATTTAAATTAATTTCAAGCATACAGTACATTGGTTCGAGATCTATATAGTTCATAAAATGATCCCCTCCCCCCATTACCTCCTCCCTCCTCTGGCCCTCCACCTAGCCATCATATTAATGCTAACTGCATTCCCTATGCCATGCTCTCCATTCTCGTGACCATCCATGAACTACTAATTTGTACTTCTTTAACCCTTTACCCCATTCTCCCAGCCCCCAACACCCCTCCCCTCTGTCCATTACCAGATTCTCCACTATATTTCTGAGTCTGTTTTTGATTACTATTCTTTATTTCTGTTTTTGATACATGTTTTTTCTTCTTAAAGAAGTTTCTCCAACATTTCCTGCAATACTGGCTTGGTGGTGATACATTCCTGTAGCTTATTTTTGTCTGGGAAGTTCTTCATCTGTCCTTCAACTCTAAATGATAGCTTTGCAGGATAAAGTATCCTTGGTTGTAGATCTGGGTCTTCATCCTGTCGAATATTTCTTGCCAAGACCTTCTGTCCTGCATAGTTTCTTTTGAGAAATCAGCTACCAGTCTTATGAGTGTTCTCTTATAAATAATTAACTGTTTTTCTCTTGCTGCTTTTAATATTCTTTCTTTGTATTTAACCTTTGGCATTTCAGTTATGATGTGTCTTGGTGGGGGCCTCTTTGGATTCCTGATTTTTGGAATTTTCTGAACTTCCTGGGGTTTTCTGTTCATTTCTTTCACCAGGTTAAGGAAGTTTTCCATCATTATTTCTTCAAACAGCTGTTTAACATCTTGATTTTCTTCAGTTACGGCGATCAGATGGATATTTGGATCCTTAATAGTATCCCATATGCTCCTTAAATTATTTTTATAGTCTTGTCATCTTATCTCTTGTCATTCTGATTGTGTGTCCTTGGCTTTCACATCCTCTTCATAGGGCATTTGATCCTTTTCTTTATTCACTTTGTTTATTCCTTTGTTTATTCCATTTAATATACTTCTTATCTCAGATAATGTGTTCTTACTTTCTGACTGGTTCCCTTTTATAATTTCCATTTCCATTTTTATGTTTTATCTCTTTGTTGAAGTTCTCACTGAATTCATCTACACTTCCCAAAAGTTCACTGAGCATCTTTATAATCAGTGTTTTGAACTCTGTATCTGTTAGATTGCTTGACTCCGTTATTCCTGGATCTCTGTTATGTTCTCTCATTTGGTTTCTGCATCTTTGCCTGCCTTTCTATGTTTGTTTCTATGTACTAAGCAAAGCTCCTACGTCTCCAGGTCTTATTAGAGTGGCTTTGCATGGTAGATGTCCAGTGGCACAGTCCTGAGAGCAGTTCGGCTGCAGGCCAAACTTAGCCCAAGCCTGTGCCCCTCTGGGGCCACCTGTTAAGATTTAGCAAGCAATGCACAGATGCTATGCTTATAGTTGCCTCACAAGGCCACATCAGAAACTGAGGCCAGTTTCCTCCAGTGTGAGTCTAGGAGCTGCTCAGCAAGGAGTGCCTGACTTGCTGAGGATATACCTGAACGTGGCTTGGGTGGGGCCACGAGTTGGGGGAAGTGGAGTTTCAGGGAATCCTCTGAGCAGAGTGACCTCTGTTATCCAGTTTGATGACGTCATGGCAATGGCGGCACAGTGTCAGGTGCACTGGTAGAAAGGAGGGATCATCAGGGAACAATGGATACCACCAGCATATCTGTACGAAGCCAGTCTTGCCTCAGCCCTCACTCCAACAATGTTTCCCTCTAAGTCTCTGGTGTCCCTTGCGTGCAGCCGAATTGGTGCTGGTGCTCAGGGTGAGCAGGTTCGTCACTGCGAAAATCTGCTTGTGAATACGGTCCTTTTAAGAGGCGTCTGCCACTGCCACTGCCTCTGTCTCAGCCTCTCAATACTGGGCAGCCCCGCATCCTTGCCCCGTCATACCTTCTGCCTTTGCAGGGTCCTTTCTTGGATTTCTCCCTAGCTGTATGGCTTGTTCATCAAGATCCCAAGTGATTTTTTCTTGCTGCTGCTCCTTGTTTCCACCACAACTTTGACAGAAGGAATGAACAGAGCCTCTATCATCTACGCCGTTTTTCTCAGATCCCTTCTTCTTCTTAAAGAAGTTCTAATATTTTCACTGCTTTCCTGTATTTGTTTCCATGTATTAGGTAGGACTGCTCAGTCTCCCAGTCTTAGTAAAGTGGCTTTATGTAGTAGATGTGCTGTGGGTCTTAGTGACATAGGTGCTCCTAGTGTTTCTCTTGTAGGGATAGTGTGTGCCCTCCTCTTGTAGTTGAGCCTTGGTTGCTGTTTGCATATCAGTGGGAGAAACTGACCTTAAGGCTCATTGGTTGTGAGGAGTGGCTGGTGAGGGGCTGACCCTGTGGAGTAGGATTCAATTTAGAAGTAAGAGATTCCCAGGGTTCTTTTACCTGGCAGGGAATGACTTCTAGGCAATGACCCAGCAGTTTATAGTAAATATGAAGATGGGGTCATTTGCTGGCCAGGGCATCCAGTGCTAAGATGACTGCCTGAAATTTGCCCAAGTATGCTGTTGTTTGGGTCCCATCCCTTATTAGGGATATCCTGACTAATGGAAAGTAGCACATTCCACCGAGTTCCATCACATATGACGGTTAGTAGTGCCACTTGTATTGTCCACAAATTCCCGTTGCTGCTCGCTCAGTTAATCCCAAGGGGCTCCCTAGGTAGCCAAAGGGGGTCTAAGGGAGGAGTGACTCTTGCAGCAATATGACATTTGGCAAAGGACTGAGGACAGGAGATGCTACCCTCTCCTGCAGATGGACTATACCAAAAGGCCCTTTGGATCCATCTTTTCTTAAAGAAGACTTGGTGGCCATGCCAGGCTTATGGGGTGCTCTTTCCATTACCCAAAGCATAATAGGCATCTGGGTATCGAGGGTCACAGGCTCAGGTTCTGTGAGAGCCTCTGTTTTCAAGGAAGCCCAGTAAGTAGCTGGCCTTTTGTTGTTTTATAGCACAAGGTCAAGAGGAGCAGTTTCTTGCATTAAACACCCATGCAACTTATGGCCATTATAAGTGGAACCGAGACCCCAGGATGCCTAAGAAAAGGTTGTCAAAGACTTGAGAGTGAAGGAGTTGTGAGGGCACTAACAAGAATGCCTATTGTTTTTAATTTAGAAGTAAAATTTGTAAAGGAGGAATATGTTTACCACCAGAACCCGAAAAGGAATAAAGGATGTTGGATGACATGTCCAATGAATTTCAAATGAATTTCCTTGGAAGAGGATATCCTCAATGTAATGTCATACCTGTGTTCCTGGACAAAGGAGGATCTTTTGCAGATCTTACCTGGAAAGATTGTGTGTGATGGCATAGCTGTGAATGTGCCCTGTAGGGAACCTGGAAAAGGAGGTGAAGGCAAACTACAGCTAAGAAGCATTGAACAATCATTAAACACAACATATTAGCCAAATCTATAAGAAAATATTTACAGGTTGTTGGTTGGAGAGAATCGGGAATTTTAATAACATTGGATGTTGGGTACGGGGTCTTAAGGGATGTGTGTCACAGCATTAATGTTGTAGTCATCCAATATAAGGCACCATTTATTTTTTCCATGTATAATAACAGGCAAACTTAGGCTGTCAAATGGAGAAGCAATCAGGATAATCATCCCTTTATTCATAAGGTTTTATATACTGTACTAAGTTTTAATCTTTTGGAAAGCCCTGTTTTCTCAATCAATTCCTTTACATTGAGTCATATTAACTATCTTAACTGGGAGTCTGTAGGAATCCCATTTTATCAAGCGAATTCTAAATACTAAAGACTTACTTTAATTTTTTTTTAATGCCTATAGCACTTGGTATTCCTAGGTGGTCTCCCATCCAAGTACTAACCAGGCCCGCCCCTGCTCAGCTTCTGAGATCAGACGAGATTGGGCACGTTCAGGGTGGCGTGGCCGTAGATGACTTACTTTAATTTTTACTTGTTATTCATTATGTATGTGTTATAGCACCTATGGCCGATATGGGATATTTTAGGGCAATTAGTATTATGAATATAGGAATTTTAGGCAAGGCTATATAAATGAGGTATACCTATTTTTCTCTATCTTTAGCTACTTTCTTAATATTATAGGAATCTTTTAGTGGCATTCACAGGTATAAGTATAATTTGAGCCTCAGAATTTATTAAGCCCGTGACATTTTGTCAACTGATGCATTTTAGCAAATGCTAAAGTTAATTTAGAACCTATGTTGGAGAGGCTCAAAAGCCAATCGGCACCCTTTTAATCTTTTATGTAAATTTTTTAGTATATAAATTTTATTATATATTTGTTTTACATATATATACTGTATATAATGTTATGTAAATTTTAGTAAAGAAATTTTGGATTTCCAGTGAGTCAAATTATAGATCTTTCTTTTAATTATATTATTTATTTATTATATTTATATGTAATTTATTTAGTTACCTTCCCTTCACTTTATTTAAGATTGTCTCTCTATCCGTCTCTCTGTCTCTCTCTGTCTTTCTCCTTCCTTCCTTCCCTTCCTCCCTCACCTTTCTCTTTCTATTATAGACTTTTAGCCGCCTGAAGCCTCTGTTTTTAGTTTCTGTCTCTTGCTAATAAGAGGAAAAGGGGAGGCCCTGGTGACTCTAGTCAGCAGACTCCCCCTGGGAAGAGAGAGAAGCCCCTGACTCAGCATAATCAGTCCCCATACCCTCTTCATTTCCTAATCTAAACCTTCTAGAATAGTTTATATTTCTAAGTGAGTAAAATTTTTCCTTTTTTCTCTCCTCTTTTTTTTCCTCCTGTCTGTCCCTGGCCCTTTTATCTCCTCTTTTTCCTTTGGATGTTGATCTGAAAGCTCCTGGTGATGCTCCATATTCTCTTTTTAGGTGTTTTCCTAGAACTCAGAGGGGCTGGAGTTTACTTCAGAGACAGCAGTAGTGGCATCAACTTTATCAGTTTTTAGTAAACGTTTTGTTTGGCGCATGAGACCATTTGCTGTTAAGTGCCAGCTCTCAAGAGAGTCCTTACTCACTGATTAGGTGTTTCGTAATCTTCTATTAGTTGGACAACTTTTTCCAGTGGTTTGGGGAGAGTTGAATCCAGATGCTCTTTTCCCTTCCCCTTTCTCATTAAAAAGTGAGCCACTGGTGTCTAGGGATGGAGCTTTTTATATGCCCCTGGGTCAGAAAATGAACTGCCACAGCAGCAAGCAGACAACAGCAAGCAGACAACAGCAGGAAAATTTGTGTCCTGGAAAACAGCACTCGTGGGTTGCCATGAGGAAGCCCTCACACCGACCCCATGGATGACCTGAAACACATGAGTGAGCATTAGGTGGAACATCTTCCCACTACTCTGCAAACAACCCAAACTTTAGCTCAGCAAACTCAGAGGGAAAGGGGGCAGTCATTTATCGAGTTGCCCCAGGAGAATATAATATTTCGGATACCAGACACTTTCATCTGAATGACTCAGATGCCCACCAATTGTCAGTGCCCTGTCACTGGATCAAACTTATCCCATAGCAGTAGGAGGATAGTCACTCCTTGTCCCCTTCAGAGGGACCTTTTCCAGAAATCGATATGGCCAATTACCTATACACACCAGGGGCTCTGTCCTGGATCCTGACGGTCTACCCATGGGAGAAACATGGAAGAATGTGTTGTGTGTCCGCAGGTGTTCAGTTCCAGATATTGACATTCCAGCCTGTGTAGTAGCTGGAGAAAACTCGCTTTTCTAGCTCCTTAATTTTAGGTTAGGAATTATGGCAACATTCGACAAAAACCCCAGGAGTACATTGCAGTAATCATCAGGCAGCAAGCACTCCAACAAGCAGCCATGCCATCCTACATTTAAGGGTATTTCATTCTTGCTATTGTGGCGATTGGGATAGTTTGTATATTCTATATGCAAGTACCTTATACAATACAATATAAGTGGGTACCTTACTACTTCTGCTTGTGAATATTTTTCAGTGAAGGAGTTTTCTAATTTCCATCAATAAATGCTCACAAAATATCACCTGAAGTGCTTGAAAACATGCTTTTTCCTTGGGCCTATCCTTGACATATTGACTCAAAATGTAGTGGAGTATGTCCCCATAAACATCAAAATTTGAAAAACACTGCTTTAATTTTTCATACCCCTAGAAAATAAAAAAGAATGTTTTCTTTTACAGCTTCCCCCCTTTTTTTGTAAACAGGGATTATCTAATCTGTTAGACAGATGGATCCACTAAATTAGAGTTTGGAGGCTACTTAATCATTTTCATTCTTATATTATCTTATGTTTCAACACAATTACTTAGATTGTTGTGAGCAATCTCTGACCTTTGCTTAGAGTCCTTCATTATGTGGATGTTATTTCAGGTACATGTATATTCATGTGTGTTCCTTATCATTGGTTTTAAGAAATTTCATTATGTCGTTTTCTTCATATTTCTTGTGCTTGAAGTTTATTGAGCTTTTTGGGGGTATGAGTTTATTGTCTTATCAAATTTGGAAAACTTTTGTCCATTATTTCTTCAAACAGTTTTTTCAGTCTCTCCACTTTCTCATCTCTCTTTTGGAGATTCCAATTATATGTATATTAGATAACTTAATATTGTTCTATAGCTTACCGATGTTCTGTTCATTAATTTTTAGTTTTTCCTTTTTGCATCTCATAGTTTCTATAGCCATGTCTTCAGATTGACTGATCTTTCCTTCTATAATATCTAATTTGTAATTAATTCTATCCAGAATATTTCTTTCTTGTTTCAATAATTTTAGTTTTCATCTCTAGAAGTTCAGTCTCTCTCTCCTCTCTCTCTCTCTCTCTCTCTCTCACACACACACACACACACACACACACACACACCTTCCATGTTTCTACTTAACATGCTACATTTGCTTTTAGCTTCTTGAGCACATAGATTACAGCTATAATAACTATTTTAATATCTTTAGCTACTAGTTCTATCACCTGTGTAATTATTGCTGGTTAGTTTCTATTTAATTTTTTCTACTTCTTTGCATGTCTGATAATTTTTCATGTCAGACATTATAAATTTTACCATGCTAGGTGCCAGATATTTTTGTATTCCTTAATATATTTTAACAATTTCGAGTTTTGTTTTTGGACTTGGGAAGAGTTTGATCTTTCAAGTTTTGCTTTGAAGGTTCTTTATCTTCAAATTAATATTAGGTTGTTTCCTCTTGCACATCTGCATATCTCAGCTACATTTTGAGGGAAATCCTCTGCAGATTTCTAGTTATCTCTCTGTGTAGCAATCTCTTCTCTGGTATTCTGCATTGAGAATTCTATCTGCTTTGAATCCTATCTGTGCCTGATTCCTGACTAGCTGACTAGCCTGACTAATTGCCTGACTCCTCATACTCTTAACTGCTCCTCAACTCAGGGACACTACCTGTGTTCACCTGTTCTGCATCACAGCCTGAACACTCTTTCTAGGTAGTATAAGCTAGGGGCAATCATAGGACTCACCTCTTTTCTTCACCATCTCCCAAGAATAACTATTCTCCATTGCCTGATGTCCAATGTCTTAAAAACCATGTGTTTTTTGTCCAGATTTTAGTTGTTTTGGGCAAAAGGCAAATCCATTTCCTATTACTCCATTTTGACTGCAAGGAAAAGCCATGTGTGGACGGTTTTTGTAAGTGCTTACTAACCAACAATGGCTGAAGTACAGAGCTTGCAAGTGATTTACCTATTCAAAAAATTGGACAGGTTTAAGTTTACCCATAGACTAGGACAATGTTGCTCTCATTTATTATCATCATGAAGTGTGGGAGACTGGGAAAGACTGCATCCTACATGAACAGTACCTAACTGCAATGTATTTTATCTATGCACCTGTAGAAATACATCCCTCAGGAACACAGCACCAACTGAGTGTGTGGATAGAAATGTGGCATGGTATTTTGCAGTTTCAAACTCTTCTCTCAGGGCGGATTTCTATCTGTTTATTGCAAAAAATAAAAATTTAGCTCAGGCAACTTGGACAAGAATCCTGATCTTTTCAGCTATAACCTACATGGCTTGTGGCAAGTAATTTAACCATGGCAAGTCACTTAACTATCATTTTTTGACTGCACAATGATATTCTAACAATCTAATGAGATTGTGAAAAAATAAAGAAAAATAAAAAATGCTTTGAAAACTAAGAAGAATACAACTATTTAAATTATTTTTTCTTTCTTTCTTTTCTTTTTTTTCTTAAACTATCTCCATTGTCATGATTTATTTGCTAGGATTCCAAATGTTGCACGGTATGACAAATGCTGGGAATGGATTGTCCTTGTCTGACCCATGTGAAATTAATACTTTCCTCTTCTTCCTTTATATTTTGTTTAGCAAACAAACTGGAATTAGGAAATTTTTTTGGAGCGTATGCTATTTGAAGAGAAATTTATTAACATGTTAGATATTGAAATATATGGTAAGGGAAAATTATGTGTATTTGATTTTAAGAGACCTGGTTAAGAACCCTGGCCTCACCTCTTACAAGCGGGGTAACCTTGGTCAAATTTCTTATTTCTTTGAAATTTCATTTCTTTCATATGGAATGGGGCTTATAATACCCACTTAGTATGACTGGTATAGGGAGTAAATGAATATTTACCTACCCATCTATCCTCTATCTATAGACCAAGTTAACAACATATAGTAGATTCTCAGTAATGTTTATGGAGACATTAACATTTTGATATTTGGCAACTAATATTGCATTTAAAATTTTTTCACATCTTCATTTTTTTAATAATAGATTTTTTTGAGATATAATTCACATACCATAAAATTTGCCCCTTTAAAGTTTACAGTGATGTGTTTTAGTACATTTACAAGGCTGTACAACCATAAACACTTTCTAATTTTAGAATATTTTCATCATTCCAAAAAGGAACCCTATACCCATAAGCATTCACTCCACACTCTCCCCTCCCACCAGCACTTGACAACCACTGATGCAATTTCTGTCTCTATGGATTTGCCTGTTCTGGACATTTTATATAATTAGAACTATGTACTATCTAACCTTTTGTGAATACTTAGGATTTTGATAGAAATTGTTCCGAATCTATAGATCGATTTGAAGAGGACTATCATCCTAACAATATTTTGTGTTCCAATGCACGAAGGTAGACTGTCTTTCCATTTATTTAGACCCTTCATTTATTTCAACAATATTTTGTAGTTGTCAATGTACAAATCTTGCACTATTTTGTTAAGTTTATTCCTATGTTTTATTCTTTTTGATGCTATTGTAAACAGAATGATTTTCTTAATTCAATTTTCAATTACTTATCATTGGTATATAGAAATAAAATTGATTTTTGTATGTTGATCCTGTATCCTGCAATTGTGCTGAATTTATTTTTTAGTTCTAATAACTTTATTGAATTTGTTAGGGTTTCCATCTTTTAACTGAGATGTGTTTGCTTCTTCCTTTCCAATCTGAATACCTTCTGTATTCTTGTATAATTAGGGCCTACTTGCCCTAATTAGAATCTCTGATACAATTTTAAATAGAAATGGCAAGAGTAAACATCCTTGCCATGTTCATGATCTTAAGGAGGAAAACATTGTTTTTTATCAAGTGTAATGTTAGCTGTGTGTTTTTCATAGGTGCCCTTAATTAGGTTGAGAATGTTTCCTATTATTCTTATTTTGGTGTGTGTGTGTGTGTGTGTGTGTGTGTGCGCGCGCACGTGTTTAATCATAAAACGATGTTTGTCAAGTGATTTTTATGCATCTATGGACACGATCATGTGATTTCCCCCCTTTGTTCTATTAATATGATGTATTGCCATCAATTGACTTTCATATTTTAAACCATCATTGTGTTCCTGAGATAAATCATACTTGGTCATGATGTATAATCCTTTTAATATGCTGTTGACTTGGTTTACTAGTATTTTGTTGAGGATATCTGTATTCATAAGAAATGTTGATCTATGGTTTTTCTTATGATATCTTTGTCAAGTTTTGATATTGGGGAAACACTGGCCTCATAGAATAAACTGAGAATTGTTTTCTCCCCTTCCATTCTTTGGAAGAGTTTGTAAAGGACTGATGTTAATTCTTTAATTGCCTGGTGAAATTCACCAATACCAACAGATAAGCTTGGGTGGGAAGTTTTTTGATGACTATTTCAGTCTCTATTTTAGGTCTATTTCTAGATTTCCTATTTCTATTCTTCTTGAGTTAGTTTCAGTAATTTGTGTCTTTGCGGGAATTTATTCATTTTTTCTAGATTACCTAATATTTTGGCATATTTTGGTATATGTTGTTCACAGTATTCTTATGTACTTCATTTTTATTTCTGTAGTGACCTCTCTTTCTTTTATACCATATTTTAGTAATTTGAGTCTTTTCTTTTTCTCCTTTGGTCAGTCTAGCTAAAGGTTTGTTAATTTCCTTGGTATTTTCAAAGAATCAATTTTTTATTTTCTTGATATCTGTTGTTTTTCTATTTTCTATTTTTCTTATTTTCACTCTAATTTTATTATTTCTTTCCATATGCTTGTTTTAGATTTTATTTGCTCCTTTTTTTTTCTAGTCTCTTAAGTTTTAAAGTGAGATCTTTTTTCTTTTTCAATGAATGCATTTACAGCTATACTTTCCTTATTTTAAGCACTGCTTTTGCTGCATTCCATAAGTTTTCGTATACAGTACTTTTGTTTTCATTAATTTAAAAATATTGTGTAATATTCCTTTTGATTTCTCCTTTTACCAGTTGGATATTAAGGAATATGCTGTTTAATTTTCACATATCTGTGAATTCCCCAAATTTCCTTCTGTTATTTTTTTCATAATGATACTTTATTTTATTATTAGCTTCAGGTATATAGTACATTGGCTAAACAGTTATATACCTTATGAAATGATCTGCCCGATTACTCTATCATCCATCTGGCTCTACATAGCCATTATAATACTATTAACTACATTCCCTATGCTGTACTCCCCATCTCCGTGACCATCTTTCAACTACTAATTTGTTCCTCTTTACCCATTCACCCCTTTTTTTCAGCTGCCCTCCCCTCTGGCAGTCACCAGAATGTTCTCTGTATTTGTGAGTCTGTTTTCATTTAGTTTGTTCTTTTTGTTCCTTAGATTCACATATAAGTGAAATCATATGCAATTTATCTTTCTCTGTCTGACTTATTTCACTCAGGATAACAACTCCTAGGTCCAACCAGGTCATTGCAAATGGTAGGATCTCACTTTTTTTTTTATGGCTGAATAATATTTCATTGTATATATGAACCATAACTTCTTTATCCAGTCGTCTGTCGATAGGCATTTAGGTTGCTTTCATATCCTGGCTATTGTAAGTAGCATTGCCATGAACATAGGGGTACATAGATCTTTATAAATTAGTGTTTTGGTTTTCTTAGGATAAATACACAGAAGTGCAATTACTGGGTCAAAAGGAAGATCCATTTTTTGAGGAACCTCCAGACTGTTTTCCATAGTGACTCTATCAATTTTCAATCTCACCTTCAGTGTATAAGGATTCCCTTTTTTCCACATCCTCACCAACACTTGTTTTTTGATTTATTGTTGATAGTCATTATGATAGGTGTTAGGTGATATCTCATTGTGGTTTTAATTTTCATTTCCTTTATGATTAATGACACTGAGCAACTTTTCATATGTCTATTGGCCATCTGTATTTCCTCTTTGGAGAAATACCTATTCAAGTCTTCCGCCCATTTTTAAATTGGATTATTTGTGTTTTTGTTGTTGAATTGTATGAGATCTTTATAAATCTTGAATATTAACCCCTTATCAGATGTATCATTGGCTAATATCTACTCTTATTCCATAGGTTGTCTTTTTGTTTTGTTTATGGTTTCCTTTGCTGTGCAAAATTTTTTAGGTTGATGTAATCCCATTTGTTTATTTTTCCTCTTATTTCCCCTGCCTAAGGACATATTATCAGAAAAGAAATTACTAGTAGCAATATCAGAGAGTTTACTGCCTATGTTTTCTTCTATGGTTTTGGGTCCTACATATAAGTCTTTAATCCATTTTGAGTCTATTTCTGTATATGGTATAAGAAGGTGGTCCAGTTTCATTTTTTTTTCATGTACCTGTTCAGTTTTCCCAACACCATTTATTAAAGAGACTGCCTTTACCCCACTGTATATTCTTGCCTCCTTTGTCATATTTTAAATGAGCATATAGGTATGGGTTTTTTTCTGGGCTCTCTATTCTGTTCCGTTGATCCATGTATCTGTTTTTATGTCAGTGCCATGATGTTTCAATTACTGTAGCCTTGTTGTATAGTTTGATACTAGGTAGTGTGATGCCTTTAGCTTTGTTCTTTCTCAAGATTGCCATGGCTATTAGGAACACTGTAAATGGGGTAGTTTTCTTAATTTCTCTTTCTGAACGATGGTCATTTGCGTATAAAAATGCAACTGACTTCTGGATATTAATCTTGCATCCTGCTACTTTACTGAATTCATTAATCAGTTCTAAGAGATTTTGGTGGAATTTTTAGGGTTCTCTCTATATAGAATTATGTCATCTGTAAATAATGACCCTTTTATTTCTTTCTTTCCAATTTGGATGCCTTTTATTTCTCTTTCTTTGATTGTTATAGCTAGGACTTCCAATACAATGTTGAACAGAAGTGGTGAATGTCTTGATCCTAATCTTAAGGAAAACACTTTTTGCCTTTCCCTAAGAAGTGTGATGTTAGCTATAGGTTTGTCATATGTGATCTTTATCATTTTGAGGTATATTCCCTCTGCTCCTACTTTGCTGAGAGTTTTTATCATAAAGGGATGCTGGATTTCATCAAATGCTTTTTTTTTTTAAATCTATTGCTATGATCATATGATTTTTATCTTTCATTTTGTTAATGTGGTATATTACCTTAATTGACTTATGAATATTAAACCAACATTATATCCCAGGAATAGATCCAACTTGATCATGGCGTATGATATTTTCAATGTATTGCTGAATTTGCTTTGCTTGTATTTTGTTGAGGATTTTTGCATAAATGTTTATCAGGGATATTGGCCTATAGTGTTCTTTTTTTGTAATGTCTGTCTAGTTTTGGAATCAAGTTAATGGTCTCATAAAAGGAATTAGGGAGACTTGAATTCCCTCTCTTGAATTTTTTGGAATAGTTTGAGAATAATAGATGTTAGTTCTTCTTTCTTAAATGTTTGGTAAAATTTACCTATGAGGCCATCTGGTTCAGGACTTTTGTTTTGGGGAGTTTTTTGTTTCATTGGTGATAATTGGTTGGTTCAAATTTTCTGTTTCTTATTGACTCAGTTTTAGGAGATTGTATGTTTCTAGGTATCTCTTTCTTTCAGATTTTCTAATTTGGTGGTATATAATTGCTCATAATATTTTCTTATGATGCTTTATATTTTTTGTGGAGTCTGTAGTTACTTCTTTTTCATTTCTGATTTTATTTTTTAAAATCCTATCTCTTTTTCTTGTTGAGTCCAGTTAAGGGTTTATCAGTTTTGTTTATCCTTTCAAAGAACCAGCTCTTAGTTTTGCTAATCTTTTGTATTGTTTTTCTAGACTCTATTTCATTTATTTCTGCTTTGTTCTGTATTGTTTCCTTCCTTCCACTCACTTTGGGCTTTTTTTTTTTTTTTTTTTGCTGTTCTTTTTCTTTCTTTTTAAGTGTAAGGTTAGTTTTTTTTTTTGAGCTTTCTTGTTTCTCGAGGTAGACCTGTATTGCTATGAGTTTTCCTCTTAGGACTGCTTTTGTTGTGTCCCATACATTTTGAGCCTTTGTGTTTTCATTTGCCTCTAGATATCATTTGATTTTTTCCTCGATATCATTGTTAACTCATTTATTGTTTAGTAGCATGTTATTTAGCCTCTGTGTACTTGTGTATTTTCCAGTTATTTTTTGTAGTTATTTTTAGTTTCACACCATTGTGATCAGAGAAGACAGTTGATATGATTTCAATCATCTTACATTTATTGATACTTGTTTTGTGTCCTAACATGTGATCTGTCCAGGAAAATATTTCATATGTTTTTGAGAAGAATGTATATTCTGCGGCTTTGGAGTGAAATGCTCTAAAAAATATCAATTGAATAAATCCACCTGGTCTAGTATGTCATTTAAGCCCACTGATTCCTTGTTGATTTTCTTTCTGGAAGAGCTGTCCATTGGTGTCAATGGGTGTTGAAGTCCTCTATTATGAGTATATTACTATCGATCTCTCACTAACATGTCAATTAATAATTGCTTTATGTACATAGGTGCTCCTATTTTGGGTGTGTATATGTTTACTATGGTTATGTCTTCTTGTTTTACTGATTCCTTTCTCATTATGTAATGCTCTTCTTTATCTCTTATTATAGTCTTTGTTTTAAATTCTATTTTGTCTGATATAAGTATTGCTACCCAGCTCTTTTTTTTTACTTCCATTTGCATGAAATATCTTTATCCAACCCTTTACTTTCAGTTTGTGTGTGCCATTTGATCTAAAGTGGGTATCTCGCAGACAGCATACATTTGGGTTTTGTCTTTTCCATTTGCCTATCCTATGTCTTTTGATCAGAGCATTTAATCCATTTACTTTTAAAGTAGTTATTGATAGGTACATGGTTATTGATATTTTATTTTTCACATTTATGGGAGGGTTGTTGTTGTTGTTCTTGCTTCTTCTTCTTTTTACATAAGTCCCCTTAACATTTTTTTTTTTTGTAATACTAGTTTGTTGGTGATGAACACCTAAAGCTTTTTCCTGTCTGAGAAGCTCTTTATCTACTTTCTATTTTAAATGATAGCCTTGTGGGTAGCGTATTCTTGGTTGTAAATTCTTGTGGTTTTTTTTTTTTATTACTTTGAATATTTCTTGCCGGTCTCTTTTCTGGTCTACAAAGTTTCTGTTGAAAAATCAGCAGATATTCTTATGGGGGTACCCTTGTATGTAACTAGTTGTCTTTCTCTTGCTACTTTTAAAATTCTCTTTTGGTTTTTAACCTTTGGCATTTTAATGATGATGTGTCTTGGTGTGGGTCTGTTTGAGTTTCTCTTGCTTCAGTCTATTTGTGCTTCCTGAACTTGTATGTTTAATTTCTTTGCCAGGTTAAGAAAGTCTTCTCTCATTATTTCTTCTTATAGATTCTCAATCCTTTGCTCTCTCTCTTCTCCTTCTGGTACTCCTATGATGCGGATCTTGTTACACTTGATGTTATCTCATATGTCTCTTAAACTATCTTCATTTTTAAATTATTTTTTTCTTTTTGCTGTTCCAACTGGGTATTTTCTGTTACCTCATCTTCCAACTCAATGATTCGATCTTCTGCTTCATCAATCTACTATTGATTCTTTCTAGTGTATTCCTCATTTCTGACTGGTTCTTTTTTTTATGCTTACATCTCTCTGTAAAAGTTCTCATTGAGAACATCTACTCTCCCCTTAAGTTAATGAAACATCCTTATAACCATTGTTTTGAACTCTGTCTCTGATGAGTTGTTTGCTTCCATTTCTTTTAGATTATTTTCTGGAGTATTCTCCTGCTGTTTCATTTATGGCATGTTTCTTTGTTTTCTCATTTTAGCTGTCTCTCTGTGTTCATTTATATGTCTTAGCAAGATTTGTTTTGTCTCATACTTGGTCAGCTGGCCTTATATAGTAGATGTCCTGTGTGGCTTAGTGGCACAGTCTCCTTAATCACCTGTGCCAGGGGCTCTGGACATGTTGTTTGTGTGGATTGTATGTGTTTCCTGTTGTAACTAAGCCTTTATTGCTGTTAGCACATCAGTGGATGAGATTGATTCTCAGGTTGCTTAATTATGAGAACTGGCTATGCCCACAAGGTATTTTCTGCTGTGTAGTGACTGACCCCATGGAATGAGATTTGCCCTAGCAGGTTTGTTTACTTGTTGAGACCACCTTTGGGTGAATCACATATGAGCCTAGTCAGGAGCTGCTCTGTTGTGGTCTGATGCTAGCCTCTGGATGTGTTAGTTTTATGGCCCCTTGGGAAGGGCTCACTGGTAAGCCGAGATCAGCTACTGCCTTTAATTGCTTGGTGCTACCTGGTGGGAGCTGCAGAGTGATCCACATATTGTTGCTGCCTATGCTAGATCTATAGGCAAGTGGAAAAGACGCTTTTAGGTGAGGTCCAGTTTCCCCCAGTACTGAGCCTGGGGTAGTTTAGCAGAAGGACCCGTGCACTACAAGGCTTGAGGCTGCCTGTCAGTTGCCTGTAAGACTCTGTTACTGGAAGAGCCTTTGGGTGTTACATGAGTTGGGTGGTGCAGGGACCCAGAGAATCACCAGGATATATTGAGCAGATTTCCCCTGGCCACTGCAGTGTCAGTTTTCATGCCAGCACTGTGTCTTTGACTTCTTGTATAAGTCTCAGTTTGCAGTAAAGCCAACCACTGCTTGCCTTGGGCCTGCACACACCTGAGATCTGTTCAAGAAATACTGTAGCTCGGGTGCAGGTTTGGGGGCAGGGTTTCTAGCCTGCCGCTAAAAGTCTCTCCCAGGATTCATGGGCTTTGCATGGGTTGCACAAACTGAGTGCTGTTGTTTGCTGTTGAATTTGTGTCTCAGGTACAGAAACAGCACAGAGTGGGGCTGGCTGCCTGGAAACAGGCTTTCCATTGGTAATTTGTGGGTTGGGTAGGGAGGAGTCTCAGGGAGATGTGGGGCCATCAGGCTGATACAGCATCAGATTTGCTGCCAGTTCTGAGTCCACGGGTTCCTGCAAAAGTCATAGGTCACAGCAAGACTAGCTGCCATCTATGATGGGTCCACTGATCCCTGTGATCCTCCCAAGCCATACAGTAGTTCATTCTGGCGGTAATGATCTGCTAGTAACTGTTTTCCCTGAAATGCATGCACAGTGGTAGCCAAGGTCTGATGCCTGAGCAGAATGCGTGGCTCCACAAAGAGGCAGGGCAGAGTGGTTTTCTGGCCATGGGCTGCCCTGAGCAATTTTGGGGTTGGTTGTGGTGGGCTGATCTCTCTGGGCCAATGCAGCTTCAGAATTGGGTGTGCGGGGGGAGGATTCAACACAAACAAGATGGAGCCTGTCTGTAGTCTGCTCTGGAGCAGAGCCTGATAAAAGAACAATGGTAGCTGTCCCTCTAGCCTTTGCTTCGGAACCATACAATGCAGTCTTTCCCCATATGTCTCTTGTGCCTCCTGAGTCATTGACCCACTACAGATGCCCAGGGTACATATCCTTGTGCAAGTGAATCTGTGAGCGGACCTTTTAAGTGGGGCATCTGGGATTTCAGTTTCCTTCTGTCTCACCCGGATGTCCAGAATCCCCACTTATTTTTACAGTCAGATATTGTGGGAACTCCTCTTCCTTGGGCTGAGACCCTGAGCCAGGGAGCCCTCATATGAAGCTAGGACCCATCTTTCCTTCAGTAGGGCCTCTGCAACTGTGTTTTCCCTCTCAGTGCTCCACTGCCATGTACAGGGGCAGGACCAGCCTGTTTCACATGTCTGTCCCTCTTATCAGTCTTGATGTGACTCTTTATTTATATCATCAGATGTATGTGTTACGATGAGCTAGATTTCAGGTGATTCTCCATGCTGATTATTTTATAATTTGATTGTAATTTTAATGTAGTCCTGAGAGGAAGAGAACCCTGCCTTTATCCAATCCACCATCATGACCCCCCTCCATCTCCTTCTAATTTTATTGATTTCTAATTTTATTTAATTGTAATCGACCATATATTTTGTATGATTGCAATCTTTTAAAATTTACTGAAGCTTGTTTTAGACATATGTTTTATCTTGGAGAATGTTCCCTGTACTCTTGAAAACCTGTGTTTCAATTCTGCTCTTAATGTGTGAAGTCTTCAATATATATCTATTAGAATTAATTTATAGTGTTTAAGTCTTCTATTTTCTTTTTAATTTTCTTCTTAGTTGTTCTATCCACTATTGAAATTATAGTATGAAATCTCAAACTATTGTTATTAAATTATCTACTTCTTTCTTAATTTTTGTCATTTTTGCTTCATGTATTTGTGGACTCTCAGTGCATGTGTTTATGATTTTTACGTTATGCTGATAGATTGATACCTTTATCATTGTATATATCCTCTTTGTTTCTAGTAACATTTTTTATCTTAAATTCCATTTATTTATTTATTTTCCATTTATTGAAATATAATAGGCAATTAGTTGCTTGTATTTACATTGTACAATTCAATGAGATTTTTCCGAGTTATAGTTGGCATACAATAATATCCTAGTTTCAGTTGTATAGCATAGTGATCAGAGATCCACATAACTCATAAAGTGATCACCCCACTAAATCTAGTACCCCTCTTCCCCTTACATATTTATTACATTATTAACCATTTTCCCCATGCTACACTCTACATCTCCATGTCTATTCTGCAACTATCACCTTATACCTCTTAATCCCTTTGCCATTTTTTTTGCCATCTCCCCAAAGCCCCTCCCATCTAGTAGCCCTCAAAACATTCTCTGTGTCTGTGAGTTTATTTCCACTTTTGTTGTTGTTGTTGTTGATTTTGTTCTTTAGATTCCACATGTACATGAAATCATGTGATATTTGTCATTCTCTATCTGACCCATTTCATTCAGCGCAATACCCTCTAGGTCCATCAAGGCAATATCTTTTTCCATCCCCTTCCTTTTCGTCTGTGTGTGTCTTTTAACTGAAGTAAGTTTCTTGTAGGCAGCATATGTAGGGATCTTGCTTTCTTATCCATTCAGCCACTCTATCTTTTGGTTGGAGCACTTAATTCTTTTCCATTTGAGATACTTGTTGATAGGAATGTAGTTATTACCATTCTTGATTCCTGTTTTTGATACGTTTTCTCTTCTTAAAGAAGTCCCTCCAACATTGCCTGTAATAGTGGCTTGGTGATGATAAATTCCTTTAGCTTATTTTTTTCTGGGAAGCTCTTTATCTCTTTCAACTCTAAATTATAGCTTTGCTGGACAAAGTATTCTTGGTTGTAGATCCTGGGTTTTCATCGCATCAAATATTTTGTGCCAAGTCTTTCTGTTCTACATCATTTCTTTTGAGAAATCAGCTGCCAGTCTTATGAGTGCTCTCTTGTAGGTAAGTAACTGCTTTTCTCTTGCTGCTTTTAAGATTCTCTCTTTGTCTTTAACCTTTGGCATTTTAATTATGATGTGTCTTGGTATGAGCCTCTTTGGATTCCTGGCTTTGGGGACTCTCTGAGCTTCCTGGGATTGTATGTCTATTTCCTTCACCAGGTGAGGAAAGTTTTCCATCATCATTTCTTCAAATAGCTCTTCAACGTCTGTGGTTTTTTCCCCCAAATACTCTTATGACAAGGATATTTTTACATTTAATAGTGTCTCATATATAATTATTATTATAGTCTTGGCTTATTTTTTCTTGCCATTCTGATTCAAACATTTTCATGGGTATCCTTGGCTTTCTTATCTTCTACATAAGTCATTTGATCCTCTTCTTTATTCACTCTGTTTATTCCATTTAATATACTTCTCATCTCAGATAATATGTTTTTCATTTCTGACTGGTTCCCTTTTATAATTTCCATTTCATTTTTATGTTTTTTTTTTGTCTGTTTGAAGTTCTCGCTGAATTAATCTACACTTCTTATTAATTCACTGAGCATCTTTATAACCAGTGTTTTGAACTCTGCATCTGTTAGATTGCTCTACTCTATTATTCCTGTATCTCTGTTCTGATCTCTCATATGGTTTCTGCTTCTTTGTCTTCCCATTTTGGCTGCCCTTCTCTGTCTGTTTTTATGTACTAAGCAAAGCTCTTAAATCTCCCAGTCTTATTAGTGTGGATTTACCTGGTAGGTGTTCAATGGCACAGTCCTGAGAGGGGTTCAGCTGCAAGCCAAACTTAGCCCAAGCCTGTGTCCCTCTGGGGCCACCTGTTAAGATTCAGCCAGCAAGCCACAGATGCTGTGCTTATAGTTGCCTCAAAAGGCCACACCAGAAACTGATGCCAGCTGCCACCAGTGTGAATCTAGGTGCTGCTCAGCAAGGGGCACCTGGCTAAGTGAGGGCACACCAGGATGTGGCTTGGGTGGGACCGTGAGTTGGAGGAGACGAAGTTTCAGGGAATCCTCTGAGCAGAGCAACCTCTGAAGGAGAGTCTTTGATAAGGTCTTCGCTATGGCAGTGCTGAGTCCACACATTGGGACAGGGGAAGGGTCAGCAGAGGAACAATGGATACTGCCTGCACTTCTGTACAGAGCGAGTCTTCCCTTGGCCCTCAGTCAAACAACTCATGTCCCCCTGTAAGTTCCTGGTGCTCCCCGAACTGATGCTGATGTTCAGAATGAGCAGGTCTATCACTGTGAATGTCCAGCTGCGAACATGGCCCCTTTAAGAGGTGCCTGCCACCGCCTGCATCCCACTTAGCCACTCAGATCTGGGTAGCCCTGCGCCCTCGCCCCATCCTACCTTCTGCAGTTTCAGGGTGCTTTCTTGGATTTCTCCCTAGTTGTTTGGCTTGTTCATCTAGATCCTATGTAATTTTCCTTGCTGTTTGCTCCTTGTTTCTGTCACAACTTTAATTCGATTGCCAGAGGGATGAACAGAGCCTCTATCATCTATGCCATTTTTTCCCTTAAATTCCATTTTAATGCTGATATTAATATCGCTACTTCAATTCTGTTTTTTGTTTGTTTAATAGCTTTTTGAACTATAACTTGCATACCACAAAATTTACCTATTTAAAGTATAAACTTTAATGGCTTTTAATTTGTGCACAGACTTGTATCGTCTTTACCACAATCAATTTTTAAACATTTTCATAACTCAGAAAGAGAACCCAGACCCATTAGAGGTCAGTCCTCATTTCTTTTCAATCTTCCCAGTCCTATGCAACCATTCTGTGCTTTATTTTTTATAGATTTGCTTATTCTGGATATTTATGTGAATGGAATCATACAAGGGGTAGTCTGGTGTCTCTCACTTAGCAGAAAGTTTTCAAAGTTCATCCATGTTATAGCAAATATCAGTTATTTGTCCTTTTATTATTGTTTTTTAAAACTGAAAAATACACAGCATAAGATTTACCATCTTAACCACACTATTGTATAATACAATAGTGTCAATTATACGCACGTTGTGGTGCAAAAGATCTCTACCATTCTACTTTCTATTTCTCAGAGTTTGACTACTTTTGTTACCTTATAAATTGAATCATGCAGTATTTGTCTTTTTGTGATTAAGTCATTTTTCTTAGCATAATAAACAAAGTTTATTAATGTTGTAAAATGGACATCACAGAATTTTTTTAAGGCCCAATAATATTCCATTTTATGTGTATATCACATCTCTATCCATTTATTAGTCAAACATCTGGGTTACTTCTATCTCTTGTGTATTGTAAAAAATACTGCAATAAATATGGGTGTGCAAATACATCTTTTAGAGCTTGTTTTCAATTCTTTTCAATCTATAACAAGAAATGGGATTGCTGGATCATATGGTAATTCTATTTTTAATTTTTGAGGAATCTCCATGCTGTTTTCCATAATACCTGTACCTTTTTACATTTTTACATTCCCACCAGCAATGCACAAGAGTTCTAATACCTCCATATCCTTGCTAACAAGTTGTAATTTTCTTGTTTTTTGTTTTTGTTTTTTTTTGATAGTCGACATCCTAAGGTGTATGAAGCGATATCTCAATGTGGTTTTGATTTTTATCTCCCTGCCGATTAGTGATATTGAGTAGCTTTGTATTTGCTTATTGGGCATTGCTGTATTTTCTTTGGAGAAATGTCTATTTAAATATTTTACCTATTTTGAAATCAGTTTATTTGTTTTTGTTGTTGAGTTCTAGTTCTTTGTATATTATTGATGTTACTCCTTATCAGATATATGGCTTGCTAATATTTTCTCCCATTCTATAAGTTGCCTTTTTATTCTGTTGTTTCCTTTGCTATGCAAAAGTTTTTAAACTTGATGTAGTTCCATTTATCTGTTCTTTGCTTTTGTTGCCTGTGTTTTTGGTGTTATATCCATAAAATTATTGCCAAATCCAATGTCATGAAGTTTTCCTCTATGTTTTCTTCCATAAATTTTATAGTTTCAGATCTTACACTTTAATCCATTTTGATTTAATCCATTCTGAGTTAATTTTGCATATGGTGTAGGCAAGGGTCTAACTTTATTCTTTTGTGTGTGGGTACCCAGATTTTTAAACACCGTTTGTTAAGGAGACTTGTACTTTATTCCTTTTTATTGCCAAATAATATTCCCTTGTATGGATATATCACCTTTTATTTATCAATTATTCAGTTGAACACTTAAATTGTTTCCACTTTTTGGCTATTATGAATAATGTGTCTATAAACATTTGTACGCAAGTTTTTATGTGAACATTGTTTTCATTTCTCTCAGGTTTATGCTTAGGAGTTGAATTGCTGGGTCATATGATAACTCTATGTTTAACCTTTGAGTAACTGTCAAACTGCTTTCCAAGTGCCTGTACCATTTTACTTCCTCACTAGCAATGTATGATGGTTTTAATTTCTTCATATCCTCATCAACGCATATACATACACACACACAGAGCCATCCAAGTGAGTATAAAGTTATGGTTCTGACTTGCATTTACCTAATGATTAGTAATGTTGAAGATCTTTTCATGTGTCTACTGGCCATTTGTAAATCATCTTTGGAGAATTTTCTATTAAAATACTTTGCTCATTTGCAATTGGATTATTTGTCTCTTTGTTGTTACATTGTAAGAGTTCTTTATATATTCTAGATACTAGATCTTTAACAGATATATAATTTGCAAGTTTTCTTTCCAATTCTGTGAGTTGTCTTTTCACTCTCTTGACTAGTAGCACAGTTTTATAATTATTGCTTTAGGCAGTTGTCTTTTAAATCACATAGGAAGAGAAAATTTTTACAAAAGAAAATGCATTTATACTTTTTTAAAAAATATATTCTATGTGGTCACCTTTACCAGTGCTCTTTATTATTTCATGTGGGTTTGAATTTACTTTCTAGTATCCTTTCATTTCAGTTTGAAGAAACTCCTGTAGTATTTCTTGTAGGGCAGGTCTATTAATAATAAATTCATTTATTTTATTTTTTTTCTGGGCCTGTTTTAATTTCTCTTTTTTTCAAGAAAAATTTTGCAAGATAAAGAATTCTTTGTTGCTAATCTTTTGTTAATAGTCTCAGCAACAAAGTGTTATCCCACTTTCTTTTTTGCATCCATAGTTTCTAATGAGAAGTCAGGTCTCAGTCTTACTGAAGATTCATTGCACGTAATATGTCACTTTTCCCTTGCTGCTTTCAAGATTCTCTCCCTGACCTTGGTCCTTTTTGGCTTTTAACACATTGATTGTAATGTTTCTAGGTATAAATATCTTTGAGTTTATCCTACTTGGAGTTTGTTGAGTTTCTTCAATGTGTCAATTAATATTTTTTAATTAAATTGTGAATTGTTCAGCCATTAATTTTTCAAATATTCTTTTTCTCTTTTTTCTCTTTACTCTTTCTTTCTCATTATGCAGATGTTGGTACATTTGATGGTATCTCACAGATCTCTGTGACTCTTTGTTTGCCTTCCTTTTTAATCTTTAGATAATCTCAAAATTGGTCTATTTTCAAGTTCACTGATTCTTTTTTTATGCTAGCTCAAATCTGATTTTGAGATGGTCAAAAGTTCAGAAATAATATAAACAAGGCCAATGAATCACCAAAATTATAATATTGTGACTTATCAAAAAGAGAGTTTCCAAACCAGGAGGACTGAACTCAAAACATGGAATGAGGCTCAGGGGAATATTGTTATGAAACAGCTTATATAGTGAGAAAGCAGTGACTGTTTATTCTCCACAGTGATTGGCTATAATAGAATATTCTTAAACAATAGGGAATTGGTCAGTAGTCACCTCATATCAACCTTGAGAAACAGTTCAAGTTTTGATTATGATTTCAAGAGACATAAGCAAGAAATGACCCAGGTCAAGTTAGTCTTGCAAAATAAGCTAAATTAAGCTTTGCTTACATGACTAAACTGGTTTTGTCAGCCTAGGGAATTTTCAAGATTGATCTGCATTTGTTTTTTATTTTAACAATGCCCTCAAATGAAATTTTTATTTTAGTTACTGTACTTTAAAATCCATAATTTATATTGTTTTTTTAAAAAATAATTTCTATCTCTTTATTGATTGTGTTAGGCAGAATAACAGGCCCCTAAAGGTACCCACATTCTAATCCCTATAGCCTTTGACTATATTACCTTACATAGCCAAAGGGACTTTGTAAGTGTGATTAAGTTAAGGATCTTGAGATAGGGAAATTGTTCTGGATTATCCTGATGGGCTCAATGTAACCAGAGGAGGAAAAGAGAATGGAAACAAGAAAGATGGAGAGGAGAAGAGAGAGAGAGAGAGAGAGATAAAGATGCTACACTGTTGGTTTTGAAGGTGGAGGAAGGGGCCATGAGCCAAGGAATGCAAGTGGTCTCTAGAAACTGAAAAAAAGAAAGGAAACAGATTCTTTCTAGTATCTTCAGAAGGAATGCAGCCCTGCTGACCCACTATAGACCTGTGATTTCCAGAGCTGCAAAAAAATAAATTTGGTTGTTTTAAGCCAGTAAAATGTGTGGTAATTTGTTATAGCAGTAATAAAAACTAACTTATTTATTTTCTCTCTTTGGTGAGATTTCATTTTTATACTTTAATTCTTTAGACCTGATTTTCCTTAGTTTTTCCATGTACTTAAAATAACTTACTAGAGAAAAATAACATTTTTCTCCAGTAAGGCTAACATCCAGTATTTCTCAAAAGAAAAGAGCCTTCTTTGCAGCAGGCTAAAGAGAGAGCTTTACATAATAAATCTTCTTCCTGGAAAAACAGCAGAATACACTTCCATTAATGCCCAGGCAAAGAAATAGTCCATTAAACACCATGAACAACCCAGGTGACAAATCATATCAGAAAGAAAGAGAAAAATCTTCAGAAAATAAGCTTACAGACATAGAAATATGCAACTTAAATGACAGAGAATTCAGGATAGTACTTCTGAAAAAACTCGGGAGTTCCAAAACAAGTCATATCAACAATTTCAGGAATTGGAAAAACAAATAGATGCGCAGAGCAAGGAGATTGAAACCTTCAAAAAGAACAGAATAGATCTTCTGAAGATCAAAAACACACTGCAAGAGTTGAAAAATGAAATAGCAAGCTTGTGAAATAGAGTTGATCAAATAGAGGAAAGGATCAGTGATATCGAAGACAGAAATCTAGAAATGCATCAGAAGGAAGAAGAGAGAAACCGAAGAATGAAAAATAATGAAAGAGAAATTCAAGAACTAGCTGATACCATCAGGAGAGGAAACATAGGAATAATGGACATTATCGAAGGAAAGAAAAGGAGCAGGGATTAGAAAGCATTTTCAGACAAATAGTTGATGAGAATTTTCCAAATAGGAATGAGCTGGAGCTCGGAATTCAAGAAGTCAACAGAACATACCATTATCTCAACCCAAAAAGGCCTTCACCAAGACACATTGTATTAAAGATCAAAAATCAATGACAAGGAAAGAATTCTCAGGGCAGCCAGGGAGAAGAAAACGGTAACTTATAAAGGTAAACCAATTACATTATCCTTCGAGTTCTCAGTGCAAACCTTACAAGCCATAAAGGAATGGAATCAAATATTTAAACTATTAAGTGAAAGGAACTACCAGCCTAGAATAATGTATCCAGCTAAGCTGTCCTTTATACATGAAGGAGAAATTAAAACTTTTCCAGACATACAAAAATTGAGGGAATTCTCCACTACGAGGCCTGCACTACAGGAAATATTGAAAGGGGTCAGTTCACTTAAAACAAAATGAAAAAAAAAACATAATTAGGAGTAAAGTGACAATCAAGCAAATAGAAACAGAGGAGTGTAATCCTTACCAAGAACAGGGCATTATAAGCTTAAATAATAAGAAAAGAATTGTTATAGCAAGATAGTAATGAATGTTCAGCATACATAGGGATAAACTGAGATAACCATGACTGAAAAGGGGAGGATTCAAAGATCCAAATTTGTAAAGGGGAATGGAGATAAGGCACATACAGAAGAAAATGGACGACTGTGTATATATAACTATCTTTTACACATTCATAACGGTAACCACACATAGAAGATTCAGACCTGAAGTATATAACATAAAACAAGAAGAATCAGAGGGAAAACCCACAAAAGCCAACCAAAATAAAGAAAACAGAAACATAAGGACAAGGAAGCAATGGAAATACTGAGCTACCAGGAAGCAAAACATAAAATGGTTATAGGAAAATCTCATATTTCAGTAATCACTCTAAATGTAAATGGACTGGACTCAGCAATAAAAAGGCACAGAGTTGCAGATTGGGTCAAAAACCAAACCCAACCATATACTGTCTCCAGAAGAGACATCTCAATTACAAAGACAAATATAGACTCAAAGTGAAAGAGTGGAAAATGATATTTCAAGCAAATGGTATTTAGAGAAAAATGGAAGTAGTGGTACTAATATCAAATAACATAGACTGCAAAATAAAAAAAGGTAAAGAAAGATACTGAGGGACACTTCATAATGATAAAGGGAAACATACACCAAGAAGACATAACACTTCTTAATATCTATGCTCCCAGTCAGGGAGCCCCAAAATATATAAAGCAATTACTAAAACTATTATAGTAGGAGACCTAAATACCCCACTGTCAGATATGGACAGATCATACAAACAGAAAATCAATAAGGAAATAACATACTTCAATGACACATTAGACCACCTGGACATAATTAACATTTACGGAGCCTTCCATCTCAAAACAGCTGCTTATACATTCTTCTCTAGTGTACATGGAACATTGTCAAGGATAGACCACACACTGGGACACAGAGATAGCCTTAACAAATATAAGAGGATTGGAATCATACCAACAATATTCTCTGATCACAGTGATTTGAAGCTGGAGATCAACTATAAAAAGAAAGCAGAAAGAACGAATACATGGAGATTAAACAACATGCTACTGAAGAATGAATGGGTCAGAGAAGAAATAAAAAGAGGGATCAAAAGATACATAGAAATGAATGATAATAATAGTACAACATATCAAACCTTTCGGGACATGGCGAAAGTGGTAATAAGAGGAAAGTTCATATCATTAAATTCCTAGCTCCAAAACCAAGAATGAGCCTGAATAAACAACCTAATGCTTCATCTTAAAAACAACAGCAGCAACAAAAAACTAGAAAAAGAAGAACAAATGGAGCCTCAAGTCAGCAGAAGGAAAGAAATAATACAAATTAGAGCAGAAATAAATGAAATTGAAAACAAAAATCAATAGAAACAACAAATGCAACAAAGAACTGGTTCTTTGAGAAAGTTAATAAAATTGACAAACCCCTGGTTAGACTCACTAAAAAAAAAAAAAGAAAGAAAAAGGACACAAATAAACAAAATCAGGGATGAAAAAGGAGAAATGATGTCAGACACGGCAGAAATACAAAAGATCATAGAAAAAGTAAATAACTATGAAAAAGTAAATAACACCAAATTTAATAACTTAGAAGAAATGGACAAGTACTTAGAAAGATACAACCTTCCTAGACTGAATCAAGAAGATTTAGAAAATATAAATAGACTGTTCAGCTGTGTAGAAACTGAAGTAATCATCAAAAACGTGCCAAAAAGTAGAAGTCTTTTCAAAAAAATCGAAGAGGAGGCAATATTTCCCAACTCATTTTATAAGGCCAATATTACCCTGATACAAAAACCTGGTAAAGGTAACACACACAAAAAAAGAAAACTACAGACCAATATCTCTCATGAACATAGAAACAAAAATCCTAAATAAGATACTAGCAAACTGAATACAGCAATATATTAAAAAGATTATATACCACGATCAGGTGGGCTTATTCCCAGGGGCACAGGGATGGCTCAACCCACATAAATCGATAAATGTGATACCCCATATAAACAAATTAAAAAATAAAAATCATATGATCATATCAATAGATGCAGAAAAAGCCTTTGACAAGATACAGCATCCATTTATGATCAAACCACTTAACAAAATCAGTATAGAAGGAAAGTACCTTAACATAATAAAGACCATGTATGATAAACCCTCAGCCAACATTATACTTAATGGTGAAAAACTGAAAACCTTCCCTCTAAGATCAGGAAGAAGGCAAGTCTCTCCACTATTGCCACTGTTATTCAACGTAACATTGGACATCCTAGTGAGTGCAATCAGACAAGAGAAAGATATAAAAGGCATCCAAATAGGAAATGAAGAAGTCAAGCTATCACTATTTTTGGATGACATGATTCTCCATATAGAAAACCCTAAAAACGCCACAAGAACACTACTAGAAACAATAAACAAATACAGTAAAGGTTCTGGATACAAAATCAATGTTCAAAAATCTATAGCATTCCTATACTCTAATAATGAGCTGTCAGAAAAAGAAGTAGAAAAAATAATTTCTTTTGCATTTGCAACAAAAAGAATAAAATATCGAGGAATAAATCTAATGAAACAAGTGAAGGACCTATATGATGAAAACTATAAGATCCTATTTAAAGATTTCAAAGAAGATACAAAGAAATGGAAAGATATTCCATGTTCTTGAATTGGAAGAATCAGCATAGCTAAAATGACCATATTACCTAAAGTATTATATAGATTTAATGCAATCCCCATCAAAATTCATCAGCATTCTTGAAAGAAATAGCACAAAAGACCCCTAATTGCCAAAGCCATCCTGAGAAAAAAGAACTTGTCTGGAGGCATCACTCTTCCAGACTTCAAATTATACTGCAAAGGGACGATAATCAAAACAGCATGGTATAGCAGAGAAACAGACAAGCAGACCAGTTGAACAGAATCAAGAGTCCAGAAGTAAACCAATGTTTAGAAGGGCAAGTAATTTTCAATAGAAAAGCCAAAAACATACAGTGGAAAAGGGAAAGACTTTTCAATAAATGGTGCTGAGAAAACTGGAAAGCCACTTGCAAAAAAATGAAACTAGGCTGTTGTCTATCATCATACACCAAAACTAACTCAAAATAGATTAAGGACCAGAATATAAGACCTGAAATGATAAAATGCATAGAAGAAAACATAGGCACTAAACCAATGGACCTTAGCCTTAAAGAGGATTTTATGAATTTGACCTCAAAGGTAAGTAAAAGAAAACATAAATGAATGGGACCACATCAAGCTACAAAGCTTCTGCATGGCAAAAGAAGCTGTCAACAAGGTAAAAAGTTATCCAAATGGCAAAATATAGTTGCTAGCAACACCTCTGAAAAGAGCCTAATGTCCAAAATATTCAAAGAACTCATACAACTCAATAACAACAACGACAAAATCAATCAAATCAAAAAATGAGCAGAGGACCTGAGCAGACACTTCTCCCAAGCAGACACACAAATGGCCAACAAACATAGGAAAAGATGTTCATCATCGCTAACTATTATGGAAATGCAAATCAAAACCACAATGAGATATCATTTCACACTTTTTAGAATAGCTGTTATCAACAAGACAAGTAATAACAAATGTTGGAGAGGACGCAGAGAAAAAAGAACCCTTATACACTGCTGGTGGGACTGCAAATTGGAAAACAGTATGGAGTTTCCTCAAAAAAAAAAAAAAAGATAAGAAGTGATCTATCATACGATCCAGCAATCCTTCTACTGGGTATTTACCCCAAAGACTTGAAAACCCATATCTGAAAAAATATTTGAACACTGATGTTCATAGCAGCATTTTTCACAGTAGCCAGGACATGGAAGCAATTGAAATGTTCTACAATAGATGATTGACTAAGGAAGCTGTGGTACATATATACAATGGAATATTGCTCAGCCATAAGAAGAGATGAAATACTGTCATTTGTGACAACATGGATGGACCTTGAGATAATTATGCCAAGTGAAATAAGCCAGACAGAAAAAGTTGAAAATCACATGATATCACTTATATGCAGGATATAAACCTAAAAGCAACAAACAAACAGGACAAAGAAACAGGGACTCATGGATATGGACAATAGACTAGTGGTTACTAGAGGGTAAGGGATGGGGGGAGGGGAGAGGTAGATGAGGTAAAGGGGATCAAATACATGGCGACAGAAAGAATCTATGGGAGGTGAACACAGTGTAAAAAATTATATATATATATATATATATATATATATATATATATATGCCTTACTGTTAAAGTGTACAGATGAAACTTATTGGATTTCATTAACCAGTATCACCATAAAAATTAATTAATTAGTTAAAAAATAAAAACATAAAAATAAAAAAATATGTAAAATGGAAGGTGAGACAGGAAAAACTTAAGGAATTCATCAGCAACAAACCAGTATTAGAAGAAATGTTAAGGGGCTTCAGTAAAAAAAAAAAGAAGAGGGGAAAAAAAAGAAAAAAAATATAAGTAATAAAATGGCAGTAACTATGTACCTATTGATAATTACTCGAAATGTAAATGGATTAAATGCTCCAATCAAAAGTCATAGAGTAGCCGAATAGATAAGAAAATGAGACCCATGCATATACTGTCTACAAGAGACCCACTTCAGATAAACTGACATTAACAGAATGAAAGTAAAGAGATAGAAAAAATATTTCACACAAATGGAAATGAAAAAAATGGAGAAGCAATACTTTTATCAGACAAAATAGACTTTAAAACAAAGGCTATAATAAGAGACAAGGCATTACATAATGATAAAGGGATAAGTACAAGAGGACATAATCCTAGCAACCATATACACACCCAACATAGGAGCACCTACATAAGTGAAGCAATTATTGACTAACATAAAAGGAGAGCTCAATAGTAATACACTTATAGTAGGGTACTTTAACATCCCATTGACACCAACGGATAGATTTTCCAGACAGAAAGTCAACAAGAAAACAATGGGCCTAGAAGATACACTTGACCGGATGGATTTAATAGATATTTTCAGAGCATCACCCCAAAGCAACAAAATATGCATTCTTCTCAAATGTACATGAAACATTTTCCAGGATATGCCATATGTTAGGACACAAAACAAGTCTCAGTGAATTTAAGAAGATTGAAATCATATCAACTTTCTTCTCTGATCATAATGGTATGAAACTAGAAATCAACTACAAGAAAAACTGAAAAATACACAAACACATGGAAGCTAAAGAACATGCTCCTAAACAATTGAATGGATTAACAATGAGATCAAGGAAGAAATAAAAAGATGCCTAGAGACAAATGAAAATAAAAACATAATGACTCAAAATCTGTGGGACAAAGAGAAAGCTGTTCTAAGAGGGAAATTCAAAGCAATACAGGCCTACCTCAAGAAACAAGAAAAAGCTCAAATAAACACTCTAAACTTACACTTAAATAAACTAGAAAAAGAACAGCAAACAAAACCCAAAGAGAGTGGATGGAAAGAAATAATACAGATCAGAGCAGAAATAAATAAAATAAAGTCTAGAAAAACAATACAAAAGATTAGTGAAACCCAGAAGTACTTCTTTGAAAGAATAAACAAAATTGACAAACCCTTAACCAGACTCATCATGGGAAAAAGAAAGAGGACTCAAATCAATAAAATCAGAAACGAAAGAGGAGAAATAACTACAGACTCCACAGAAATACAAAGGATTGTAAGAAAATATTCATAGCAATTATACACCAATTAGAAAATATCTTAGAAACATATTATCTCTCAAAACTTACTCAAGAAGAAACAGGAAATCTGAACCAACCAATTACCACCCATGAAATAGAATCAGTAATGAAAAAAACTTCCAAGAAACAAAAGTTCTGGACGAATTTTATCAAACATTTAAAGAAGAATTAATACCTATTCCTCTTAAACTATTCCAAAAAATTCAAGAGGAGGGAAGGCTCTCTAATTCCTTTTTGAGGCCACCATTAACTTGATTCCAAAACTGGATAAAGACATCACACACACACACACACACACACACACACACACACACACACACACACACACACACACTGTAGGCCAACGTCTCTTATGAATATTGCTACAAAAATCCTCAACAAAATATTAGCGAACTGAATTCGGTGATACATTAAAAATATCATACACCATGATCAAGTTGGATTTATTTTGGGGATGCAAGGTTGCTACAATATCCACAAATCAATTAATGTGATTCAATACTGACAAACTGAAAGATAAAAATCTTACGATCATATCAATAGATGCAGAAAAATGTTTGACAAATTCTGGCATCTATTTATGATAAAAACTCTCAGCAAAGTGGGAATAGAGGGAACATACCTCAACATAATAAAGGCCATATATGACAAACTTACAGCTAACATCATACACCATAGGAAAATTTCAGAAAGAGAAATTTATAAAACAATCCCATTTACAATTGCATCAAAAACAATAAAATACCTAGGAATCAAATTAGCCAAGGAGGTAAAAGACCTGTTCTCAGAAAATTATGTCATTGAAAAAAGAAATTGAAAAAGATACAAATAAATAGAAGCATATACCATGCTCATTGGTAGGAAGAATCAACATCATTATAGCCATACTATCCAATGCAATCCCTATCAAAATACCAATGGCATTTTTCAGAGAGCTAGAACAGATAATCCTAAAATTTATTTGGAATGATAAAAGACTCTGAATAGCCATGGCAATCTTGAAAAAAAAAAAAAGAAGAAAGCTAAAGGTATCACACTACCTGATATCAAACTATACTACAAGGCTAAAGTAATCAAAATAGCATTGTACTGACATGAAAACAGATATATTGATAAATGTAACAGAATAGAGAGCCTAGAAATAAATACACACCTATATGCTCACTTAATAGATGACAAAAGATGCAAGAATATACAGTGGGGTATAGATAGTCTCTTTAATAAATGATGCGGGGATAATTGGACCGATACATGCAAAAAGTGAAACTGGACCACCTTCTTACACTGTATACAAGAATAGACTCAAAATGGATTAAAGACTTAAATGTAAGAGCCCAAACCATAAAATTTCTAGAAGAAAACATAGTCAGTAATCTCTGATATTGCTAGTAGTAATTTCTTTTTGGACATATCTCCTCAGGCAAGAGAAACAAAAGAAAAAATTAAACAAATGGGACTACATCAAACTAAAAAGTTTTTGCACAGCTAAGGAAACTATCAACAAAATGAAAAGACGACCTACCGAATTGGAAAAGATATTCACTTATAATATATTTGATAATGGGTTAATATCCAAAATATATAAAAGAACTCACACAACCCAATAACAAAAACACAAACAATCCAATTAAAAAATGGGCAGAACACCTGAATGGATATTTCTCCATAGAGGAAATACAGGCAGCCAATAGACATATGAAAAGATATTCAAAGTCACTATTCATCAAATAAATGCAAATTAAAACCACAATGAGATATCACCTCACACCTGTCAGAATGGCTATCATGAATAAACCAAAGAACAACAAGTGTCAGTGAGGATATGGAGAAAAGAGAACCCTCATACACTGTTGGTGGGATTGCAAATTGGTCCAGCCATTATGGAAAACAATCTGGATGTTCCTCAAAAAATTAAAAATGGATCTACTCTTTGACTCAGCAATTGCACTTCTGGGTTTTTATCCATAATAAATAAATAAATAAAACCATAAATTGTAAAAATCTATGCACCCCTATGTTCATGGCAGCACTGTTTACAATAGAGAAGATATGGAAGCAAACTAAATGCCCATCAACAGATGATTAAAGAAGTTATGGTTCATATATTCAATGGAATATTGCTCAGCCATTAAAATGAAATCCTACCATTTGCAATGACATGGATGGACCTAGAGGTTATTATGCTGAGTGAAATAAGTCAGACAAAGAAAGATGAATACCATATGATTTCACTTATATGTGGATTCTAAGGAAAAAAGAACAAACTACTCAAAAACAGATTCACACATATAGGGGACAATCTGGTGACAGCCAGAGGAGTGGGGATTCAGGAGTTGGAAGAAAGGGGTGAAGGGTTAAAGAAATACAGATTTGTAGTTGACAGATGGTCAAAGCGATGGGGAGCATGGCATAGGGAATGAAGTCAGCAGTAATGTAATGGCTAGATGTAGAGCTAGAGAAGAAAAAGAATAATCAGAGAGATCGTGTCACAAACTATATAAATTTTTAAGCAATGTACTGTACACTAGATACTAATAATAAAGTAAAATTTAAAAAATAAAAAGAAAAAAGTAAACTTGAGAAATGGTAAATACACATGTAAAAACACATGTATGACAAGTATTAAATTGTAGTAGATAAAATTATTACATATAGGAATTATAAATAAGTTTATAAATTACAAAAAAATAAAATAAAATCTTGCTATTTGTGACAACATGGATGGACCTAGAGAGTATTATACTAAGTGAAATAAGTCAGACAGAGAAAGACTAATACCATATGATTTCACTTAAATGTGGAATATAAAAATCAAAATAAACAAACAGAACAAAAACAAACTCATAGAGAACATTTTGATGGTTGCCAGATGGGAGGAGGTCTGTGGGGATGGGTGAAAAAGGGGAAGGAATTAAGATGTACAAATTGCCAGTTATAAAACAGTCCTGGGGATGTAAAGTACAGCATAGGGAATATAGTCAATAATAGTGTAATAACTATGTATGGTGTCAGGTGGGTACTAGACTTATTGGGGTGATCACTTTGTAAGGTATATAAATGTCTTATCGCTATGTCGCACACCTGAAACTAATATAATATTGTATGTCAACTATAATTGAGAATTTTTTAATTAAAAAGGAAAACATATATATAAAATATATATATATATATACACATATACATATACATATATATACATATATGTGTGTGTGTGTGTGTGTGTGTGTGTATCTGCTGCTCTATTTCTTCCTAGTTTATCCTTATTCCTAGAATGTATCTCTTTGGGGGTGCCAATCCAGACCTGGGGAGGAGGTGATTATCCATGACCTATCTCTGGCTAGCGCTAAATTCCAGTTTACTCCAAGCTCTGTGAGTCTTTGAAAGTTCCTCTCAGGGTTTTAGCCTCTTAGTAGCCTCTTCCAGAATCATCAAGTGCTCTGGAGTAAAAGCTATCTCAAATGCAGGGTTCACTTCTCTGTTTTTTTTTTCTCTCAGATTGTGAACCCATAACTTTCCCATGTATTCAGATATCTAAATATATATATATATATATATATATATATATATATATATATATATATATATATATATATATTTATGTGGGAGTGTTCTGAAATTCCTAGCCTAGAATAACAAAAGTAGAACTCTTAGCAAACATTTTATTTGAGATCACGAATCCCTATTGTTTAATCTACATCTCTGGTTTGTCTGTTTCTTGCTACCGGATGCATGCTAATAAATACAAATGCCTTGTAAAGAATGCTCGGTTTAATGAGTTTAAGAAACATTATATATTAAAATTTCTACTTAAAGATTCACAATATACATTGCATGTTAAAAATCAATGAGATTTATATTGTTTAACACTGTGCTTAAGATAATTATATGAAGAAATAATCCTGTTTTAAAAATCACCTATTAAATCTCATGGAATTAATAATGTCTTCTGTTCACTTGGTAACTACTGGTTGTTCTTGGAACTATATATGATTTTGTGTTTTGTTTGTTTACTTGTTTGTCTTTCTCATTAGACTGTGTGCTCCTTGAGGGAGTTGGTAGCGGGGCGGAGGGGAGGGTGCACCTTTTTTAGTGTGACTTCAGTGCCTGGCATTTTAACTTGATTTAATAAATCTTGACACATGAATAACAATAGTAATGGGAAAAAAGAGTTGTTTTGGATTCATGAAGTACAAGGAACTGTTTGAAGTCAATCCTAAAGAAAAGTTTTTAACCTGTGAATCCTTGGGGAAACTTGGTCTATGAACAGCATTTCTTGTGAACAGGCTATTGGTCTGCTGTTCCCTTTCCCCTTCTGCATGGCCTTTCCTCACTTCCTTCATTCTTTCTATAAAGTGGAACCCTACCTCTACTCTCTAGTCCCAGCTTTCTTTTGAGATTTATCAACACACGGCATTTTCACAGTCTCCTCACTAGCAAGTAAGTTTCATAACGATTGTAAATCTTGTTATTCTACTGCTGTGCCTAGACCAATGCCTATGGATCAATACACATTTGATATGCATAATCATGTGCTATTTTCCCCCCAGGGGAGAAGGATGCCCAGACCTGAACTTGTGGTGAGTATACTGCCTGACCTGAACTAGTAGCAGAAATGGCAGATTGGGGGTGGGGAAGAGGGTGCTTTTCTATGTGAAACTTTTTACCAATTCTATGGCACCTTCTAAGATGTATAAATCCTTTCTTTTAAAAAAAAAATTAAAAAGATGCTTGAAATGTTTGAACAGAGAAGCCTTCCTACACACGTTTTTTTTAGAAATTTGGGAAATTTTTGCCTACCACAGGAGACATAAGTATTTTATATCTTGTCAAATGAAAAATGAATATTGATTATTCTGGTATCTCTCTCCTGCCAAAGTTTTCTTTGACCTCTATGGAATACTCTGGTTAGCATGCAGCTTCTTAGGTTATTGGAGGCAGGAAATACTCAATGTATTTAAACCATTACGCACATGTCCAAAAAGAGAGGAAATGTCTACATCAGTTCTTGGATACAGTCTAATTAACTAGCAGAGACCGCATTTTGAAGCTCTATTGCTTACATACAGATGTTTTCAGTAATGTAGCAGTAAGCAGATGGCACCAGAGTTTCCAACAGGAGAACGTTAGTCTTTTAAAGGGAGAGGGGAGATATTTCTCCACATAGGAAAGAGGGGTTTCTATCAGAACACCAGATAATGAGCAGAGGTGAGGGGCCTTTCCAGGCACAGAGCACATGCACTCCTATGGGGGCCAAGCTTTAGGCTGCGTTGGAATGCTTAGGGCCCCAGTTCAGTGGAGATTCACCAAGGAGCCCTAGAACTGGACAGGGCAGCAAAGAGTAATAAAAGTATTCTTTAGCTAACAATGACCAGAGGGTATTGCACCTATAAGGGGGGCTCTTGGTGACAAAAGGTGTTTCACTTGTGGGTAACATGGTTCATTTATCTTATTCTCAAGGATAAGAAAGCTGTCTACCCCAGAGTGGTAGAACACCCACCTAATATTTGTCATTTCTCCAGATAGGTTTTCAGAAATAATGCTTTCAATCTTCATCCCTCAAGCTTCCTTGTTCTCCAAACAATGAATCAAAACAGACAGCCTCTTCTCACTATCCCTACCCTATAACAGTTCATCTTGGCTACACATGCATGCTCTGCTCTCATTAAATTGCTTTTCTTTCCTTTATCACTAGGGTTTTTGGGCAGAGCTGTGCTGCATGAATAAAAGTGGAGGTTTGTTAATCAAGAATAAGGGAAGAGTGGATGTGGAATTTGGTCTCACAGGGCCTACCACACCTCCACTTTTCAGCCATGTTAGACTGGCTTCCACTGCATGTGTCACAGAAACTGCTCTGTCAAAACCACCAGTGACTTCTCTGTTGGATCTCATTTGACTTTTTGGAAGGTATAGGTGTGCTAAGCCTTCTCTCCACCATGACACCTCCTTCTCACTTGGCTTCTGTGGGGCCACTTTCTCTTTATTTTCCTCCACACACACAGTATTCCTTAAGGTACTGGGCCCAGGCCTCTGCCTTTCCTCTGATACCTTTTCCAAGTCACTTCACCCAAGTCTTTGGCTTCAGGGACAACCTCCTGCTGATGACTCTCTCTCCATCCTTCATCAGCTCAGATCTCTATGTCCACTGGCCTACTGGACATACCTACATGGATGGCTCAGAAGCACCTCAGATTTAACACATACAAAGAAAGCTCCTCATCTCTAGTGTTAAACTTAAAGTTCCTTCTATAGTACCTCTTTTGGTGCAGGGAGCTAGGGCAGCAAACCAGGGCATCATTACTTTCATTCAATCCCCCTCTAGAAATGATATTGTGCCCCTTTATGGGCCTGGCACAGCAGTCCCTCAGCTGCTGCAGGGGCTTCTTGCTGGTGATGCCCATACCTCTACTCTTTTCTGGAGGACTGCTCTTGGTTGAGGAGAGCTGCCTGACTGTAGATGCTTATAGGCATTACATTTCCTCACCCTTAGTGGCCCCTGGCCAATATTGACTGACTTGACAGCCAAACCCTCTCACCCGTGGACAGGACATCCTCTGGTGCAACTTAACTCCCATCTACCCTGGGTGCAGACTGAGGTCAGACTTATCCTGAAATCACATGTATGCAGAGCTTCTTCTGCCTTGGCCTGCTTTTCTCCCACACAGGTTGTTCATGAGAGCCCTCTCCCAATAAATTGCTTGTGTAAGAATTCCCATCCCAGGCTCTGCTTCCAAGGAGCCTGGCCAAAGCAGTCATCAGGTCTCAAATTCCATTTCCTTGTTTCCTAAACCTGCCCCACCCATCATCCCTCTGCTGCACTTGTTCCACATAGCCCAGTGCTGCTAATGGAAACAGAATGAGAACCCCATCTGGGATTTAACATTTTCTAGCAGCCACACTAAAGCCAAGACAGTCAGGTGAATTTAATTTTGGTAATATATTTTAACCCAACATAACCAAAATAGTATCATCGTAACATACAATTAATGTAAACATTATATAAAAATTATTAATAGTTAACATTCTTTAACTTACACTAAATCTTTTACTCTTATAGCCCACTGCAATTTGAATGCTAAATTTTCAAAGAAAATTTATTAGATCTTTATTTAGATTTCACAAAATCCATAGTTGGAAAAAAGATTCATGTATCTAATTTATTCCAAACATACTAAGTTTTTAAATCACTGAATTGAGTGTCAATTTAAAAAATTTAAATTAAGATGAAAGGAAATTAAGAATTCAAGTGCTAGGGCCAAAATGGCATAGATGATAGAGGCTCTGTTCATCCCTCTGGTGACCAAGTCAAAATTGTGATGAACAAGAAGCAAACAGCAAGGAAAATTGCCATACAACTAGCAAGAAATCTAAGAAATCACCCTGCAATGGCAAAAGGTAGGATGGGACGAGGACCCAAGGCTGCCCAGTCTCCAGTGGCTGAGTGAGATGGAGGCAGCAGTGGCGGTGGCAGCTGGCAGCTGCAGAGGCCTCTTAAAGGAGCTGCATCCACGAGCAGACTTTCGTGGTGGCAGACCTGCTCGCTCTGAGCATCAGTGCTGGTTTGGCTGTGCAGGGGGCACCAGGGACCTACAGGGAGACACTGAATTGTCAGACTAAGGTTGAGGGGAGACTCGTGCTGCACAGAAGTGGGGTGGTATCTATTGTTCCTCTGTTGAGCCCTCCCACTCCCAGCATGCAGAGTTAGTGATGCCATAGCAGAGACTTCATCAAACTGGATAACAGAGGTCGCTCCACCCAGAGGATTCCCTGGGACTCTGCCTCCCCCAACTCTCGGCCCAACCCAAGCCACATCCAGGTGTGTCCTCACTTAGTCAGGGGCCCCTTGCTGAGCAGCTCCTAGACCCTTGGCGGCAGCTGGCCTCGCTGTCTGGTGTGGCCTTTTGAGGCAACTATAAGCACAGCATCTGTGGATTGTTTCCTGAATCTTAACAGGTGGCTCAGGAGAGGCACAGGCTTGGGCTAAATTTGGCCTGCAGCTGAACCCCTCTCAGAACTGTGCTACTGGACACCTACCACTCAAAGCCACACTAATAAGACTGGGACACTTAAGAGCTTTTCTTAGTACATAGAAACAGACATAGAAAGGCAGCCAAAATGGGAAGACAAAGAAACAGATACCATATGAGAGAACAGAACAGAGATCCATGAATAATGGAGTCAAGCAACCTAATAGATGCAGAGTTCAAAACACTGGTTATAAAGATGCTCAATGAACTTATGGAAAGTGTAGATGAATTTAGTGAGAACTTTAACAAAGAGATAAAAAATCTAAAACTTGAAATTGAAATTACAAAAGGGAACTAGTCAGAAAGGGAGAACACATTATCTGAGATGAGAAGTATATTAAATGGAAAACATAGAGTGAATAAAGAAGAAAATCAAATGACCTATATAGGGGATGAGAAAGCCAAGGACACTCAATCAGAATAGCGAGAAAAAAGAAGCTAAGACTATAATAATAATTTAAGGAGCCTATGGAACACTATTAAATGTAAAAATATCCTTGTCATAAGAATATTGGGGCAAAAAAGAGACATTGAAGAGCTATTTGAAGAAATAATAATGGAAAACTTCCCTCACCTGGTGAAGGAAATAGACATACAACCCCAGGAAGCTCAGAGAGTCCCCAAAGCCAGGAATCCAAAGAGGCTCACACCAAGATACATCATAATTAAAATGCCAAAGGTTAAAGACAAAGAGAGAATCTTAAAAGCAGCAAGAGAAAAGCAGTAACTTACCTACAAGAGAGCACTCATAAGACTGGCAGCTGATTTCTCAAAAGAAATGATGCAGAACAGAAAGACTTGGCACAAAATATTTGACATGATGAAAACCCAGGATCTACAACCAAGAATATTTTATCCATCAAAGCTATAATTTAGAGTTGAAAGAGATAAAGAGCTTCCCAGAAAAAAATAAGCTAAAGGAATTTATCATCACCAAGCCACTATTACAGGCAATGTTAGACTTCTTTAAGAAGAGAAAACGTATCAAAAACAGGAATCAAGAATGGTAATAACTACATTCCTATCAACAAGTATCTCAAATGGAAAAAATTAAGTGCTCCAACCAAAAGATAGAGTGGCTGAATGGATAAGAAAGCAAGACCCCTACATATGCTGCCTACAAGAGACTTATTTCAGATTAAAAGACACACACAGACTAAAAGGAAGAGGCTGGAAAAAGATATTGCCTTGATGGACCTACAGGGTATTGCGCTGAATGAAATGGGTCAGATAGAGAAAGACAAATATTACATGATTTCATATACATGTGGAATCTAAAGAACAAAATCATCATCAACAACAACAACAAAAGAGGAAATAAATTCATAGATATAGAGTATATTTAGAGGGATGCTAGACGGGAGGGAGGTTGAGGGGACAAAAAAAGACAAAGGATTAAGAGGTATAAATGGATAGTTGCAGAATAGACATGGAGATGTAGAGTGTAGCATGGGGAAAATAGTTAATAATGTAATAAATATGTAAGGGGAAGAGGAGTACTAGATTTAGTGGGGTGATCACTTTACGAGTTATGTGAATCTCTGATCACTATGCTATACAACTGAAACTGGTATATTATTGCATGCCAACTATAATTGAAAAAGAGCTCATTGTATTGTACAATGTAAATACAAGCAACTAATTGTCTATTATATTTCAATAAAGAAAGGAAAAAATAAAAAAAATTCAAATGCTAAATAGCTGCACGTGGCTACTGGTTACCGTAGGGGACAGCACAGAGCTAGACTATCAAAGCAGCATTCCAGTTAACTTCCTTGCTCTCCGTGGGAACAAATCCTTCCTCTGTACTACAGTCACTGTGCTAATTTAACTATGCACATTACAAAGGACAAGTCAGTAACATTGATTCTGCCTTTATTCAAAATTTGATAGTTTGCTCATCATATACTTTTTGCATTAATTTTGATTTTTAAAAATATTGCATTACAATATTACTTATCTCGATTACTGAGATTTTTGGGACTCTTATATTTTGTGCCTGGGCAAGTCCCTCATTTGTTTCACCCTAGTCCTGGTCCTATATAATGTGGTTCCATGCTGAAGTCCCATCAGATTCTCCTCATGACTTTCAGGATCAAGTTCAGTGGCTAAAGCATACAAAGTCTCTAAGGATCTGATCTGAGTCCTTCCTGCTCCCTTAAAGACACTTTTTATCATTGGCAGATCTCTGAAATAGAGCTTCTTACCTAGATTCCTTCAGTCTCATTGTTTTCTTTATCTAGCTAATTCCTATTCAGTCTTGAAATCTCCTTCCTGGGGGCAGGTTTCGATTTTGTGAAGTTACCACCCAGTCCTTTCCTTTGTAGGCTGCACTGGTTAGTCCACTAGAACCTCTCCCCATAGATCCATTTTCTTGGAGGCTGACTCACCTGGATTCCAGTTGAGAGGAACCAGCAGGAGATGAGAAGTGGGAGGAGAGAATTTGGTAAGAATTCCTCCTCCCTTTCTGCTTTGGCCTTGGCTCTGAAAGTGGCAATGCCTTGTCACAGCTCCTGCTGGGTTGAGTGATTCTTTCTCCCTGGCTCCAGCAATCCTTGGGCTGGATCCCACCACCCCTTACCAACCACTGTAGGCCCAGGAAGGTCATGGCTCCTGCAGTGGTTGGTTCTGTCTGCCTCCCCTCCCCCTCTGTAAACAGTCCCTTCCTGTATGTTTCTTCAGCTGGCCATCTGAGGAGAACTCTAGGTTCTGCTGTGATTTTGCCAGTACATTGGATACATGCCAGTTTTCTTTTTCAACTCCTGTAGTTGTTCGTGGTTCCCTGCTGAAGTCCCATCAGAGTCTCCTCATGGGGACTCTGTGTTATATAATCATCATTCTGGTCTTATTTATTTATGCTTCACTTGACTATAAACTCCCTGATGATGACATGGGGCTTCCTCATTTTTGTGTCACTCATGAAACCCAACCCTGAGCTATGTGGCAGGGGCCCTCTCATGGAAAAAGGGAAAATATTGAAATGGTGGTTTAACTCATAGATGTCTGTGTTTTTTATAGGTCATCCATGAAACAAATACTCTAAAATTATTTCTAAGATGAAGAGGTTTTAATATAAGGACATAGTTTTTAAATATTACTACTTTTTTCTTTCCTCTGGAAATAGAAATAGCCTCCTCTTGATCTCTGTTTTCTGAAAACAGAAATTCATGTCAAGATGCTACATTATTTAACTGATCTATCCCAAGATTTTTTACTCCACAAGAGGCTCATACACTTAATTGGAAAAGGGCATGTCATTTTAACTCCAGTCCACATGAATTAGAACTCATTTATATATGGAGATTGCTGCTGCTTCTTAGAGACACACAATATTCAATTTAAAGACAGATTGTTCAAAATTAGTATTTGATAGATGGTTACAGGGATGGGGAATGCAGTTAGCATTAATGTAAAGGCTAGGGAATGCACTTAGCGTTAATGTAAAAGGTAGGTGGAGAGCCAGAGGAGAGAAAGAGCAATTAGGGGGATTGTTTTTTAAACTATATAAATGTCTAACCAATGTACTGTATACTTGAAACTAATAAAATAGAGTTAAAAAAGAACTGAATTGTAATAACAAAAATTAAAGACATTGTTCAGAATAACAAACTGAAACAAAATGAAGGAAGAAAAGAAAGTTCTCTGAGAGTCTTAGTACATTCTCTTAATTTTTCTTTATTAGAAACTTGTTTTTTTCATAAGCAACTTTGGAGTTAGAGATGTAGAATCCTAGTGCCACCACTTCCCACCTGTGTGACCTTGGGCATGTTACTTAGTCATATTGAACCTCAGTTTCTATAGCTATAAAATGAGAATAACATCTTCCTTATGTATGAAAGAATATATATCCATTATGTACCTGACATATAACATGTACTCAATGCATAGTTATTCTTAAACTTTATTATGTCTAAGGCTAGGAGCAACATCTTTCACAAAAGTTATCTCTAAATATCATAGACCTAAATGTAAAATGCAAAACAACTTGTAGGAGATAAAATAGGAAAAGATATAGATGACCTTGAGTTTGGCAATGAGTTTTTAGATATACACCAAAAGCACAATCAGTGAAAGAAAAAAAAAAAACCTGATAAGTTGAACTTCATTAAAATTAAAAACTTCTGCTCTGTGAAGAATACTACTGAGAGAATAAAAAGATAAGCCACAAACAGAGAGAAGATATGTGCAAACTTGTATCTGATAAAGGACTGTTATCAAAACTTTGTACAGAAAATATACAAAGAACTTTTAAAACTTAATAATAAAACAAACATCTCAACTATAAAATGGGCAAAAGAGCTTAATAAACATCTCACTAAAGGAGATATACAGATAGTAAATAAGCATATAAAAGGATGCTCAACATCATATTATCAGGGGATTGCAAATTAAAATAACAATAAGATACTTACTAAAATGGCTAAAATCCAAAATACTTTCAAAACCAAACACTGGTGAGGATATAAAACAAGAGCAGCTCTCATTTATTGCTGGTGGGAATGCAAAATGGTACAAACATTTCATTTACTTATTTATTTGTTTTTCTGATTTTATTTATTTATTTAAAGCGTAGTTGACATGAAATATATTAGTTTCAGGTGTACAATGTAGTGATTTAACATTTATATACTTATAATGTGATAACCATGAGAAGTCTAGTAACCACCTGTCACTGTACAAAGTTATTACATTATTGACTACATTCTCTATACTATACATTACATTCCCACAACTGACTTATTTTATAACTGGAATTTGTATGTCTTCTTCTCTTTCACCTATTTCAACAATTTCTTTACCTCCTTCCCCTCTGGCAATCATCAGTTTGTTTTCTGTATCTATGAGACTGTTTCTGTTTTGTTTTGTTTGTTTTTTGGATCTCACATATAAGTGAAATCATATGTTATTTTTCTTTGTCTGACTTATTTTACTTTGCATAATACCTTCTAGGTCTACTTATGCTGTTACAAAGAGCAAAATTTAATACTTTTTATGGCTAATATTTCATTGTGTTTGTGTGTAAGCATGTATGTGTGTGTGTGTTTCACATCTTGTCTATTCATTTATCAGTGTCTATTCATCTATCTAGATTGCTTCCATATCTTGACTATTGTAAATAATGCTGCAATGAGTATAGGTATGCATATATTTTTTCTAATTAGTGTTTTTTTGTTTTTGTTTTTGTTTTCCAAATGCCCAGAAGTGGAATTGCTGGGTTGTATGATAGTTCTATTTTTAATTTTTGAGAAAACTCTATACTGTTTTTCCATAGTGGCTATACCAATTTATAATCCCACCACTAGTGCTCTTGTTATTTGTTGATAGCCATTCTATTATAATTTGAGGTAATATCTCATTGTGGTTTTGATTTGCATTTCACTGATGATTAGTGATATTGAGCATCTTTTCATATGTCTATTGGCCATCTGTATGTCCTCTTTGGAGAAATGTCTTTTAAGGACACTTGCCCATCTTTAATTGGATTGTTTGTTTGTTTTTAATGTTGAGTTGTATGAGTTCTTTAGATATTTTGGATATTAACCCCTTATCAGATATATCATTTGCAAGTATCTTTTTCCATTCAGTAGGTTGTCTTTTCATTTTGTTGATAATTTCTTTCACTATGCAAACAATTTTTAGTTTGATGTAGTCCCATTTGCTTATTTTTGCTTTAGTTACCCTTGTCCAGGCAGACATATCCAACAAAAAATATTGCTAAGACTTATGTCAAAGTTCTTAAGTATTTATTGTCTATGTTTTCTTCTAGGTGTTTTGTGGTTTCAGGTGTTACATTTAAGTCCTTAACCATGTTGAATTTATTTTTTTTATATGATTAAGAAAGTAGTCAACTTTCATTTTTATTTTTTGCATGTAGCTGTTTAGTTTTCTTAACACTCTTTATTGTCATTTCCCCATTGTATATTCTTGACTCCTTTGTCATAGATTAATTGACCATATAAGCATGGGTTATTTCTGGGCTCGTTATGTTGTTCCACTGTTCCATGTGTCTGTTTTTGTGCCAGGACTATGCTTTTCCGATTACTATAGCCTTGTGGTATAGATTGATGTCAAGTACCCTGATACCTCCAACTTTGTTATTTTTTCTCACAATTGCTGTACCTGTTTGGGGTTTTTTGTGGTTCCACATAAATTTTTGGATTATTTATTCTAGTTCTGTGGAAAATGCCATTGATATTTTGATAAGGTTTGCATCTAATCTGTAGATTGCTTTGGGTAGTATGGACATCTTAAAAATGTTAATTCTTCTTATCCATGAGCCTGGTGTAGGTTTCCATTTCTTTGCATCTTCTTCAATTGTTTTCTTCAATGTCTTGTAGTTTTCTGAATGCAGGTCTTTTACCTCTTTGGTTAAATTTATTTCTAGGCATTTTATTTTTGATGCAATTATAAATGGGATTGTCTTCTTAATTTTTCTTTCTGATAGTTCATTATCGATGTATAAAAATGCAACTGATTTCTAAATATTAATTTTTTATCTTGCTACTTTATCGAATTCATTTATCAGTTCCAATAGGTTGTTTTTGTTTGTTTGTTTGTTTGTTTGTTGTTTGTTTTTTGGTGGAATCTTTAGGGTCCTCTACTTATAGTATCATGCCATCTTCAAATAATGACAGTTTTACCTCTTCCTTTCTTTTCAGTTTGGTGACTTTTATTTCTTTTTCTTGTCTGATTGCTGTAGCTAGAAGTTTCAATACAATGTTGAATAAAAGCAGTGAGAGTGGGTATCATTGTCTCATCCCTGATCTTAGGAAAACACTTTTAGCTTTTTCATTGTTTGGTACAATGTTAGCTGTGTGTTTGTCATATATGGACTTTATTATGGTGAAGTATGTTCCCTTTATTCCCACTTTGCTGAGAGTTTTTATCATAAATGTACGTTGAATTTTTGCCAAATGTTTTTTCTTTTTCTATTGATCATATGACTTTTATTCTTGGATTTGTTTGTGTGGTGTGTAATGTTGATTGATTTGCAAATATTTAACTATCTTTGCACCCTAGGAATAAATCCCACTTGATCATGGTGTATGATCCTTTTAATGTATTGTTAAATTTAGTTTGCTAATATTTTGTTGAGAATGTTTGCATCTATGTTCATCAGAGATATTGCCCTACAAGTTTTTTTTTTTTTTTTTTTGGCAGTGTCTTTGTTAGTTTTTGGTATCAGGGTAATGGTGGTCTTATAGAATGAGTTTGAAAATATTCCTTCCTCTTCAAAGTTTTTGGAATTGTTTGATAAAAATAGGTATTAATTCTTTTTTAAATGTTTGTAGAATTCACCCACAAAGTCATTTGGTTGTGGAGTTTTGTTTGTTGCAATAAAATAGCAATTTAAAGGGCAACTTTGCCAAGAATTTAGGAGTAGGGGAGAAATGAATAGGTGGAGCTCAAGGGCATGTTTAGGGCAGTGAAACTATTCTGTTCGTTTGATACTATAATTGAGGACACATGACATTTCACATTCATCAAAACCCACTGAATGTGTAACATTAAGAGTTTGGCAATGGTGGCAGACTAATAAGTCCTCTGTGCCTTTAGTGAGTCTCTTTCAAGAGACATTAACAACAAATAAGTAAAAAAAAATATGCTAATTTTAGAAGATGCGTATCTACAGTTCTGTAGCTGTAAGACACCTTTGGATGAGCAATGCATTGACACACAGGCTATTTGAAATTCAGGTCTTGGACCACAAAGGGCTTGAGACTTCAACTACAGTGTCAGGAACCTATCTAGGTTTAGTCCCATAATACTTAATAATGATAATTTTTTTTTATCACAAATGATCAAGGTCCAGAGTGTAGGATTTGTTAATTTGTGTTGGACATCCACAAAGTCAAAATAAGTCTGATGAGTAATCCATAGAAGCAATTTCTATTTGTATTTGGCATATCAATCTCGATGACTATCCCAGAGTGGGGTCTTCTAAGAGAAATAAACTTTCTCCAGTCTCTCCAATAAAAAGAACCCAAAGAAGTTATATCTGGTATCATATTCCCCACCTACCAAATCACCACTCCCTTCATTAGCTCATTATTTGGACCAGAGATAGCCTATCCATTTTTCTAGCCAGCAGCCTTAAAGGAAACTAAGATCAATTGTTTTACTTTTCCCAGATTTTTGGCGTTTGAATCCTGTGCTAAACCTACAATTACTCGACATACTTTAGATAATTCCTTGTAACAAAAAGAGGTTTATTAGAGAACATCTATGACAAAAATTATGCTGCACAAGGCCACAGTTGAGAGAGTAAATAGGAACCAAAGTCAATATTCTGCTTCTCAAGCTGTGTGTCCTGCTGGATGGGGTGGTGATGGGGGCATCTTCCTGGAAGAAGGTGCCTTTTTCTGATTTGCACAAAGCACTTTCTAATCACTAAGCTATGTGTCAGTGGGGTAGTCTACCCAGAGGGGATCATTTTTCCTAATTTCACCAAACTGCTATATAAACTAGCTCTGATTTAGTTATGTATTCAGGGATAGAAAGTTTAATATGGCACATTGTTCAATTTATTCTAAAAGTCTGATTCAATGTATCTTTCTTATTAGACTGCACTGTCTTTTCAGCTTTTGTTTGAAAATATTGGGCTGTGAAGGTCCAAGCTCAGAGGAATTCTTTCTCCAAGTTTTTTAACGTGATGAAGTAAGAAGAAACCTATTGTTCGAAGCTTTAATGGTTCCCAATCTGTGTACTGAAAATGACTGTCACAGATATTGTGCTAATAAGATTGGACCTAGGATAGCCACAAGCCATTCTGAACAGTCTACCCACAAAGTTGCTCTTCTAGAGTGGTCTTGTATATCAGAGACTCCAAAAGATTGCAGAAGTTAGATCAGCTTTCTAGGATTCTTGATGACCAGTACCATGACATATCTGCAACCAATGCTATTCTATTAGTTGTGTAGGTAAAGGCACTTTGAAGCGGCAAGCAAAAATAACAGATTTATATAATTGGGTCACTCTCATTTCTGCTGTGGGTGCTACCTGAGGTGGTAGGAATCAGCTCTTCCCAGAGGCTTTTGCATGGTCCTGTTGTGGTTTCCAGTGGCAGTTTCTTTGTGAAGAAGTGATTGCTCATTCATAGCACTGTCAGACATTGTCTAGATGGTAAAATCATTCTTATCTTGAAGAACATGGACGCATCGGCAACTTGAGAAAAGAGCCGTAACATTCAGAATAAACTTCACTGCAAGCAAAAACAAACAAAACAAAGCAAAACAAAACAAAACAAAAACCCCTAGCTCATGCTAGTTTAAGAATAAGACATTATGTCCTATACTGAGTGGTCCAGCAGTAAAGTAGACCTCAGAGTTGGTTGATTCAGAGACTACTCAAATTCTCAGCTTACTTCCATCTCTCTGCTCTGCCATATACACTGATGGCCCCACATTTATGCTCAAAAGAAGATGCTTCAGTAGTCCTGGAGTGCCATACACACATTGTCTTTTTTTTGTAGTTCTCTTAGAAGCCCTCCCGCTTATTCCCTTCCCATTTTATTGACGAGAATTAGCAAAAACACTTTAGGGCTACTCTTAGAACTAGGTGTGGTGGGGGAACAATCAGCTTTCTCTGAGGGATGTGGTGGGAATTGAATGGGGGAATGAATCTCTGAACACAATTCAGAGTCTGTAAGGAAGGAAGAAGGGAAAACCACTCAAATTCCTAAAAGAGCAAAATGGGATGCTGCTGTGGAAGATTTATATCCCATAGCTAATGAATCTGTGGATTTGATTTCCATTTTGTTCTCCAGCCTTTATGAATACCATTGGAAAGTCTGAACAAGACAGTACCTGGGAAGACTGAAGATCTCCTGGCATCACACATTTGGATCTGTTAAAACAGCTCCCGATCTTCGCTTAGAGTAGAATCTGCTCTGAATATCCTTACATCTACAGACAGACTTCAAGTATTTAGGCTTTGAAATTAGAGAATATTAAATATGTATCTGATTTCATTTTTGAAATTTTACACTCAGAACAATTATGGGCTATTGAAAATTGCACCTCCAATAATCCCAAAAGCTCTGGATATACCAGTCTTAGGTGAAGTTGCAATGAGTAAGAATTTTATTGTGGCAAATTAGACTCCCAAATTGTAGCATGCTTTTGTTCAGTTCCATGTGTTTAAGATACAATAAATGAGTCTCAGCATATGAGTTCTAAAATTGTTCTCCCTAATTGCCAGAACTTAATGTTTTCAGGTTTTGTCTTGAATATTGGGAGTTAGAAGTAACTTTCATGGGGCAGTCGAAGTAGTATTATCTATGATCAGGAGAGGGCAGCAGAGAGCCATCTGAGTCAGGCCACTAAGGGCTTCGGTCCACCTGGGTATCAACTAGGGAAAAACCAGAACCTAGAGGAAAATCCCACCTGAGTTGATACCTCCAGAAATCCAGGAAGTTCTAGGGTTGAAGCAGAGTCCAAAGCATATGTATCGCAACAAAGTTGCGGTTAAATGATGCTAGAACCCTGGGGGGAATAATCACATCAGCAGAAGCTTGCATTTCCAAAACAAAAACAAAGTAAGAGCTGGCAAATTTGAGGAGTCAAGCCAGAGGATCAGGATGCATCAGAGAGTTATAAAAGATTAATTTTATTGATGGTTTGCTGAGAGATGCAAGCTTTTTTAGTTTTAAAAATATTTATAGTGTATATAAATATATTCGTTGCAGACAATCTGGAAACGAGACAAAAACACACAGAAGAAAATAAAACTCATCTGTAATTACACAAACTAGAGATACTAGTTTTGGCACATATGCTATATTTCTCTGTTACATGTCTATCAATCATTCACATGTTTGCCCAAATGAAATTGGAATCATACATTTAACTATATGCCATCAATATTTCTCCCTGTTATTACTTATTTTTCTAAATTTAAAAGACTGAATAGCATTCCACCATATGGATGTGTCATGAAGTATTTAGTATGCATTGTTTAGTCTTAAAGGGCTGGGAGTCATCTTGAAACTTTGCACTGACGTCAAATGTCATTATGGTCCAGATCTGGCATTATAAAATTAACAAATTCAAAGTTTGGAAAAATAGGGAAAAACAAATAATCTCTGAGCCCAGTACCCTAATCCATTTTGTCCAAATGCATAAATGTTTTAAGATGATTACAATCATAATATACATTTGCATCTTATTATATCATAAACATTTTTAAGCTGAATAATCTTTTTCATAATTTTTAACAACTGGGTAATAATATTCCTCCAGTGGACACACAATGATTCAATTAGTCACTATCCTGTTATTGCTTTTTTTTCACTATTATGATTATAGCTTTATCCTTCGTTTGGACTATATTATTTGATAAAGTCTCACGAGCGGGTAATAGTGTCTCCTTAAACTCTAGCAGTGATGTAAATATCAATTGTTTGCCTTACCTTAATTTTTGAGTTAATTTGCATTGATTTGGTTATTTAGTATTTTTTATTGAATTTCAGTTTTATTACTAAAAATGTTGAATGGATAGAGGCACAACCTAGATAAGAAATAAGCAGATTTGAAATGAGACAATGCTCGATTCTTGTAGACATATTTTTGAGTAAATGCTTTTTTTTTCCATATCTGATTCCACACGCAACTGTAGAAACTTAAGAGGATTAAAACAGCATTCATAAAAAATCTAACAACATACCTGGCAAAGGATCTTCACATTAATGAATTTTCCTGGCAATGTTTTTAGAGACCAAGACCTATTTTATGTGTGTATTAGATTATAGGTGATAATAAGAAAATTCAAGAAATAAATGGAAGGACTATAAAAATTCTTCCTTAGTTTCACAAATCTCTACTTAATTTAGATTCAGTACCATATTTAGTAAATGATGCATAATGGCTAAGAATCTAACAAATCTTTTTCCAGTATGGATTCGAACAATAATGGAATACATGAACCACAGAATTTCCAGAATACTTTAGGTTCATTGCCATTCCTCACATTATCTCTTACAGTAGCAATTTTAAAAGAGCTCATGGCTAAAATTTGCCAAATTAATAAACACAAAGTTTCTAAAATATATATATATATATATATATATATATATATATATATATATATATATATATAAAATAAATAAAAGCACATACCAACAGGTAGAACCTTAATATCAATGATCATCTTACTGTGAAAACTGAAGAAATGTATTCTCAGCATCACTCTACATAATTATATCTCATGTTTATTAGCTATGTTTAATAAATACTTATTGTAGTTGCCATTACATTGTTGACTTTTACTTACCCTTTGTGGCTATTTATAAGAAATATGTCCTGATTGACTTATTCTTTCTCTCATCATTTACCTCCTCTCCACACTAAAGAAACCAAACTGGGAAGGAGAAAATCGGATGTTAAACTCTGCTTAATTTGTTTTATATTTATTTCTCAAATTATTTGTTTCCTGGAAATCAACATATTTTTAAACACTGTGATACTTTTAACTGTTTTCTTAAATATCCTCTGGAAATAAACAGGTTAAAACCAAAATAATACTCATTCTTCCCAAATGCACTAAAACTTCACTGCGTGGCTTTCAAAGTCCAGAATTTCTCCCTCCTTTCCAGATGCCAGTGACTAAAAGTGTGGATGAACCACTTTCTGGTTCCTGATGAGCATATATCTGCTTTCTGAAGCCTGCATGGCCCCTCCAGGCTTATTGGAAGGAGTGGGTCCTTGCAGACAAGCTTGGACAAAGGGGAAACCCTAGCTGGCCAAGGCTGATTGGCCTATATCTGGATCAATGATCTATATGCTGGGCCAATCAGATGAGCTCTTGAGAATTTGAGCACAGAAGCTACCTGCGATAGTGTGGATCATTACTCAGTAGATGTTTATCCCATTTCTCTCTCCCTATTATGGATGGGGCACTTCCCTGCCCCCTGATGTTGGGTGTGGCTTGTGAGACTTGCATTGGCAAATAGAATGTTAGCAGATGGGTCACAATAATAAGTCTTAAGTGTGTTTGTATGGCTTGACTTGTTCATTGTGCTCTGCGGGTCTAGCAGAAGAATATATTCCAGGTAACCACTGTCCTTTTATCTCGAATCCCAGCATGAGGTAGGAAGATGCCTTTGGTAGCCATTGGAACAAGATCTGAGCAAAACTGAAACAACCTCCAGTCTGGAGTTTTAGAGCCTGACATTTAGTGTAGCCTAGATGGGTTATAGTGAAATGAGCATGAGAATAGGCTATTTTTATTTTAAACCTCTATATTTTAGCATGGCTTATTATGCAGCATTATTGAGATAAGAACAAGAACTGACTCATAAACTAGGAATTATTTGATTGTGCTTCTTGAAGGTGGCAGGTTATTCAGGCTTGGGCTTGGGGTGGCCATTTCTTTCTCCGCTGGAGTGTATTCCTTTTTTTCTTGGGGACTGATTTTTAAGTGGTCTAGAAAGAAGGAACTAGCTGTCAAATGTGTGACATGTATTTTTTGCCCTTGCAGGACATTTGGTCCTGTCCAAAATATCCATGAGCATATTTGGTCCATGACAAATGGTCCTTGATATTTGGTCCTGTCCAAAACAATCACACTTAGGAAATATCCCTGGCTTCAAGCAGCCCATAACGTTTATTTATACATTTGGTTCGCAGAATTAATACATAAAAAAATACTATCATGTTTTATAGGTCCACTACTTGTGCTTTGGCAGTATTGCCAATAATAACCCTCTTGCCTAGGTACATTAGCTGGTAATGGCACATGGGTTAGGTAGTTGGATTGGCATGGACCAAATGTTTCAGTGGATGTTTTGGACAGACCCAAATATCACGGACCTTTTGGTGTGGATGTCTCTGTGGACGTTTTGGGCAGGACCAAATGTCTGCTAATATTTTTTCCCATTGTTTTTCAACATTATTTTTTTGCAGACTGGAATTTTGTAATAATGAAAACCAATATCTTGAGTAAATTGTGTTGCTAAATTTAGGGAAGGACTCTAGTGACAGAATGAAAAGTGGTGCTGGATTTAAATGCTAATATTAAATTTAAATTGGTATTCTTACAATGTAGTCACAATAAAAAATACAAAAGAAGAGAAAGCTATTCAACTTGAAAGCTATTAAGGTTTCAAAGAACATTGTCAAAAATGTGTCTTTGCAGATGTAAAAATGGACTTTCTGGAAGTTCATGATAACATAAGAGTCTGCATGGATCAGTGGGCCTGTTGGAAGCAGAATCGATGAGCCAAATGGAATATCAAAGTCTTCTTGATGTAAGGAAAAGGTTCTTTTCCATAAAATAGTTTGTAACACTCTACTGGTAAACCATTCATTGTATTTATACTTTTTATGAAATGTTAAAACATAGAGAAATCCATGTGTTGGTGTATAAGAATTCAGATGTTCTTCGAGGCTGTGATACAATAGGAAAATCAAGAAAAAGAGAGTATGCAATGGAATTTTAGAAGCTGTAGAATCTTTTTAGCTGCAAGAATAAGAAAGCCAAAATAAACTTGTTTAAATGATAAAGGGAATCTATTAACTATGTAACTGAAAAGTCCAGAAAAAGTCAGACTTGAAGAAGGGGTGGACTTCGTGGGTCAACATCAGTAAGATCCTGGTTTTGTTCTGACCACTAAGCTCTGTTTTCACAGTTTGGGTATATTCTAAGACCAGATGTTAGAGGTTAGCAACAGCTAGAATTATATAGTGCTTTAAATCATACCTAGTGGAGGAGAAAGAGCATAACTTTTGTGGTAGCTACCAGCAAAATAAAATAAAATAAAATAAAATAAAATCCTTCCCAGAAGTCTCCAAGATGTACCTACATTCATTCCCTTCCCTTCCCGTCCCGTCCCATCCCGTCCCTTCCCTTCCCTTCTTTTTTTTTGCCTGAATTGGCTCACATGCTCATCCTTGAACTAATTTTTCTGGCTAACAGACTAGGAAGTTCTGGTTCCCCAGGAAAGGGAAGAGGAAAGGGAAATGTCAGGCCAATACGGGCCACTGGGGCCACTAAGGAAAGTCCTGTGCCCAAGAAGCCCACAATCTGCTGAGGAAGGTGTCAGGCAGAGAGAGAATTATAATTCAGTAAGATCAGAACCGGGTAGCTACTCACCACTGGTGTAAGGATGCCCACTCAAAGAGTCCCAACAGGAAGTGCTGGCCTGATTCTATAAGAGTCAATAGGAGTTTAGTGGATAAAGGATAAGGAGGGAAGAAAAGAATTTTGGGGCGAGAGAACAGCATGTTATAAAAAAAAAAAATCAGTGTTATTGGGAAGCCTGAGTAACAGCTAGGGTAGAAGAACTTGTTTGAATAAAAATTGCCAAGGTAACTGCAAGAACTTACAGAAACTTAACTTACATAGCTGGATGTGGCACAGCATTACAGAGACCAGGTCCTTCTGGTGATCAGAACAAAACAAACCTGAAAACATTAAAAACAATCAAATAAATGAAAACATTTAAAAAGCCCAAAACCCCACACCAAATTCCCAAACTCCATGTCCTCCCTTTTTTTACCTGAGAAAGGAACACATTAGTGTTGGTGTGGTGATAGGCATTGTATTGTCCAGTGTCTATAACTTATTTATTTAGGGCCATTTTGGTTTTTAGTCTTCATATGTAAATGTGTCAGCAAAGACTACTTTATAGTTTTGCTGCTTCTGCAGAAGTTGGTTTGAGCATGAATCAGTCAGATTACTGGGCTCTAGGTGGATAAAAAGATTCATTCCCAGGGATCTATTAGTCTCATTGTGAGGTACTGCCACTGACTTACAACGTTCTTTACTCTTGAGCTCTTCCAATTCCATGTCCTCACCATGGCAGCTTAAAACCGTGCAAGGCTTCCTGTTGCTCTTAGAATGAGGCTCTAAACCTTCACCACAAGCTACAGAGCATTTAGTGATCCAGCCCTGCCCACTTCTGACACCTCAGGCTGCAGGAAGCTCCAGTCACAGGGCATTCTTTTCATTCCTTAGTGCCCCAGCCTGAGCACTCTTCCACACAACGCCCACCTTTGGTTCACTGCTGCCCATCCCAGTCCTCAGCATCCTTCCTCAGCTCGTGGTCATGTCTCCCCAGTGCTTGCCTCTCTTCCTGCTCCACTCTTACCCCCATTGCTTCATTTCCTCCCTCTGTTCTTTTCTAGCTAGTCTCTGGAGTCCTGCAGCACCCAGAGTTTCTTTCTCTATGTATGTGACTGAGTCACAAGATTAACAACACTAGACTCTGTATCACTCATAGAGGTGGCTAAAGCTGGATTCAGAACCTAGTTTCATCACCAGCTGACAAGTCACATGACTACTCCGAGCCTCAGTTTCTTCATCTGTAAACTGATGCTTAGAATATTGACTTTATAGGGTTGCTGGGAGAATTTGCTTAGAATGCAGATAACTGTAAGCTCTCAATAAATTCTTATGTACATGGGTATGTGTGTATATATAAACATGGGATTTGGGATGAGAAGACCTGGATTCAACAATTGTTGCCATCACTTATTAGCCAAGTGGTGTCAAAAACTCCATTTAGCTTCTCTGAGCCTCAAAGTACACATCTATGAAGATTGCAATAACTTTAATAACTCCCAGAGTTGCTAGGAGGACAAGCGAGTTAATATATGAAAATGTTTTATAAAACTTGGAGTTAAGAAAATTGTAATATAACTTTTTGTAATCGTGTATTGCTCTCTCAGTGTTTCTTCCAGTTAAGCTTTGCCTCTGAAACAGGACTCCAAGTCTCCTTGATTGGGCTCATGATGACGTTTAACACAGGCCTCAGCACAGAGATGACATGCAATAAGAATTTTCTGAAAATCAAACCCACAATGAGATGCACCTCACAACTGTGAGAATGGCTATTATCACAAAGAAAAGAGATAACAGGAATTGGTGAGTATGTAGAAAAAGGGAAACCTTGTGTTGGTGGGAATGTAATAAGTACAGCCACTATGGAAAGCAGAATGGAAGTTCCTCAAAATCTGGGTATATATTCAAAGGAAATAAAATATCTTGTTGCAGCTTTATTTACAATAGCCAAGACATGGATACAACCTAAATGTCTACTGAAAGATGAATGGATAAAGAAAATGTGGTATACAATAGAATATTATTTAACCATAAAAAGAAGGAAATCCTGCCTTTTGCAATAACATGGTTGGAACTTAAAGATATTATGCTAAATGAAATAAGTCAGATAGAGAAAGATAAATACTAGATGATCTCACTGATATGTGGAAGCTAAAAAAACTAAACTCATAGAAACAGAGCAGAGTTGTGGTTACCAGGGGCTGGGGGATGGGGGAAATGGAAAGATGATGGTCAAAAAGTACAAATTTTTAGGTATAAGGATAAGTTCCGGAGACCTAGTGTACAGCATGGTGACTATAGTTAAAAATACTGTATTATGTACTTGAAAATTGTTAAAAAGAGATGGAGGTGTTAACTAACCTTATCATGGCCATCATTTTACAATATATATGTGTATCAAATCATCATATTGTACACCTTAAACTTACATATTTTATATGTCAATAATATCTTAATAAAGGTGAAAAAAAGAATTATTGATGTTGTGAGCGATGAACATGAAAGGACTTGCTGCTCATCTGCGGGAGGAGTGGCCAGCAGCCCATTACAGCTGTCAGCTCCCTCAGGGTCAGCCTCGGGTTCACGCTACCTGATCTCCCACCTTTCCAGAGGCGGCTTGCTTCTGGTGATTGAGCTAGGTAGAGTATAAAGGTGTAGCCATTTTGATAAGCAGATTTTACCTCTCAGAGCTCCAGGTAGGGTGGGTTGACGCAATTAGGCCCATCCAGCTGCTCTGCCTTGCCCTCCCCTCCTTTCCACATGTTTTGATCCCAGGGAGCTTCCTAAGGGCACCCTGCAGAGTCAACTCCTCTCAGAATCTGAATCTCAGAGAACCCAACTTGTGACATGCTGTGTCCAATAGATTTCACCCTTGGAAGCCTTCATTTATATGACTGCACATATTTTCTCCATGCATTTGAATTAAGGATCATCTCTGTTGTCATTCCTTAAGCAACAAAACAAAATAAAACAAGGGATGTATTGCAAGGCTATTCTGGCCCTTTTGCTGAGGAAGAATTATCCATCATGTGGAATTCAGTGGCTTATGGAATGCCTATTTTGTGTGTTAAGCATTGTTATTAGGATATTATTCAGGAGGTAGAAAGTTTCCAGTGGCAGAGACAGTTGAAGAGCTTAGTCTATATTCTCTTATCTCTATTGACCTTGATTGAATTATTTTCCTGCATGAAACAGAACTGGTTTCAGAGCAGAAAAACAATTGAAATCTTTCCCCAATTTATTTAACACAGCAAGGGTAACCTAAATACCAAAATCTGATAAAAACCATAGCAAGAAAAGAAAATTGCAAATTAAACCCAGCAGCATTTTAAAAGAATAAACCTGATGACTACCAGGGCTCCTTGGAGAGAGAGCAGGGTGCTGGGAAAGTGCTTGGGCTCTGAGTTGGGATGCTAGGGGTCAAGCCACAATTGTGCTTCTTTTGAGCATTGGGACCTTGGATTTGCTACATAACCTCTCCAGGTATTGGTTTCCTCCTTTGTGAAATGGGAATGATAAAAGAGCCCACTTCCTAGGGCTTCTGTAAAGATTAAGAAGGTAAATCATGTACCAGCACTCACAACAGCATCTGTAGCTAGAGCTTATAGAGATATGCCCTCTGACCAGCATCAAAGGCAGCTGTGCCATGAAGTCTGGACAATTAATTATCTTTAACAGAAGTCTCCACTTTTACCACTTTAATGGGAAATGAGGATCTTTTATAGAGTCCTCTATGATCTGGAATATGAGGAACAAATAAAGAATGCTTGAAAACCTTGTATATTTTCTCTCAGCCATTACTTTGCATATACACAGCCCTGTTTTCAACATAAGAAATCTCTTTACAGCATTCCATCTTTGACTGTCAGCATGGCACTAGGACACTAGTGGCATTGGTCCTCCCAGACTGTGGCCACATATACTTACATTTGTTGGAAAGATTGTCCTATCATGTGCGAAGCCCCATATCATCTCCGGTAGTAGAGCAGCCCTGCACATTTCTGTCCCAGGCTTGTCCCTCAGTCACTTGGGCATCTAACTCTGATGTATGATAAAGACCCTTTGGGTGGCTGCAGGTTAGTGTTTTAGGTGCCAGAGAAATGGCAGGTCCAGAAACTATTGCCCAAAGCCAGAATATTTGGCTAGAAGAAAGTCTCTTTCCTCATTTTTTTTTTTTTCTGGAGTAACAAAAGTATGATGATAGTGTGAGACCTGGCGTGGCTGACACAGTCCTTGTGGAGGAGTAAAAGTCTTGGGCCAGCAAGAGGAGTGTATCAGGGTCACAAATGAGTGTTACAGGTTGTGGTTTCCCAGCAAACAGACTCAGGAGGACCACTGACCCAGGGTCCTAGAGAGAGAGACAAAGGGATGGGAGAACTTGAGCTGTTGTATGATCTGTCAGCATTTTAATCAGTGCATAAGAGGAAGAGAAAAGAAGCAAAGTTTAAAAAGAACAACTAGGTAGAAGAAACATTTGGATACACTTTTGAGGAAGGATTTTCTGCAAACAGAAGAACGTTATTCTACGCAGGTATCACTAGGATCCCCAAAGGCCGGCAGTCAGAGCAGCATCCGCCTGGGAAAGGGAGGGTCATGCTATACAGCTCTAACCGCTAGGTGGTGATTTAGACTCGCGGCTAAGAAAAGAGCAAGTCTTGGGAGAGGAGGCAGATTCCATGTCTGGAGGGAGCAGCGACAGGCAGGCGAGGCTGCGAGGCTGCATAAAAGCTAAGAAGAGGCGACCAGTCTCAAGACGCCTTTGCGCTCGGTTTGAGGAGTCACATCCTAGGGTGATGGCATTTAGCTCTCAGCAGCGGTCTAGCCTGTGGATACCAGGTGTCTCAGCTGAGCCAGCGTCCCAAGCGAGGGCCCACAGGCTGCTGTGCAAGAGAAGAGGCGCGAGGCAGAGCACTGGTAAATAATCACGCTTTCTATTTACTTAAAATCGCCTTAAAGGAATACAAAGTCATGCCTAACCTGCATATGGAAGAGAGCTAACTGAATATTTCAACAGTTTGATCTGAGGTTTAATGTAATAGCATAACTGATCACTGTCTCTGAGATAGAACTAGACAAAATAACAAATTACATTTCAGTAAATACTTATTACGAATGATGAAAATGATGACAGAAATTCTAACTTTCTATCCAGATGCGCTGAGTTTGGAGGGCAAAGGGATTTTCGAAAACTAATCATGGGAGAGAAATTGAGCAACAATAGAGTGATCTTGCTTTAGTTCTTGGTAAATTTAAATCCCTTGTTTCTTTGTATTATGCATATGTGGAACTTATAAAACTATGTATTAATCAGACTTTATGGAATTGCAAATTTAGAAGTTAGGGAAAATATTTATTGAGAAGAAATACATCATTCTGTGTGCCTCAATTTTAACATGTATGTGCAACTAAATTTATGAATCGAAGACAGTAATTTTTTATTTGCGATTATGTTCCAGTTAATGGATCACCTTAGTTATAATCTTAACTAAGTTACAATTATGGAGACTGAATCCTAGTTACAATTATGGAGACTGAATCCTAGTGGATTTTAGGAGTGTCAGGAAACAATTATGTTACAATTATGGAGACTGAATCCTAGTGGATTTTAGGAGTGTCAGGAAACAAATGTTAAGAAGATACATATCTGTCTCAAGAGAACATGGGCCTGTATATCCTTCAGAAATCTAAGCTCACTTGAAAAAAATGCAGCACAATAAGTAGCCTTAGGAATGTGAAAATCAGGAGATTGGAAAGGATTTTGTAGGTTGTGAGCTGGGGATACTTTTGAGAGTGGACTTGGGTGCCAGGATAACAAGATAAAAAGTGAAATTGTCTCAGGCAATCTGAGATGTATGGTCACTCTATTAAGAGATCTGTGAAAGAATGAGAGACTAAAGAAAAGAAGACCAGGAGGCTGGTGAAAATTCCAAACCTGCATGTCAGAGGGACACTATTCCAGGGATCAGGATATAAGGCAGTAGGTACTGTATTCTAATATGTAGAATTCTAATACTGAGTGAATGCATTGAGTCCATTCATCCCCATTCTCAGGTTATACTTGCTCTGGGATGCTGTTGTGCTCCTTTGGTAGAATGTTAAACTATGGATTATGAATTAAAATCTGTTTTGCAGTAAATCTGCTGCTGAGAAGAGGAGCAATGAATTCCTCATTTCACCTGTATTTCTTGGATCACACCCCAAATGCCATAGAGGGCAACCTTTCGGGACCAAATGTCAAGAACAAATCTTCGCCATGTGAAGATATGGGCATTGCTGTGGAGGTGTTTCTGACTCTGGGTCTCATCAGCCTCTTGGAGAACATCTTGGTCATAGGTGCCATAGTAAAGAACAAGAACTTGCACTCTCCCATGTACTTCTTTGTGTGCAGTTTAGCAGTAGCTGACATGCTGGTGAGTATGTCCAACGCCTGGGAGACCATCACCATATACTTAATAAATAACAAGCACTTGGTGGTAGCAGATGCCTTTGTGCGTCACATTGACAATGTGTTTGACTCCATGATCTGCATTTCCGTAGTGGCTTCCATGTGCAGTTTGCTGGCCATTGCAGTGGATAGGTATGTCACCATCTTCTATGCCCTGCGCTACCACCACATCATGACAGTGAAGCGTTCTGGGATGATTATTGCATGCATCTGGACCTTTTGTACAGGCTGTGGTATTGTTTTTATCATTTACTATGAATCCACTTATGTCATCATTTGCCTTATCTCCATGTTCTTCACCATGTTGTTCTTCATGGTGTCTCTGTATATACACATGTTCCTCCTGGCACGAACTCATGTCAAACAGATAGCAGCTCTGCCTGGATACGGTTCTGTGTGGCAAAGGACCAGCATGAAAGGTGCTGTCACCCTGACTATGCTGTTGGGCATTTTCATTGTGTGCTGGGCTCCTTTCTTCCTCCATCTCATTTTGATGATCTCTTGCCCTCAGAACCTCTACTGTTCTTGCTTTATGTCTCAATTCAATATGTACCTCATACTCATCATGTGTAATTCTGTGATTGATCCTCTGATATATGCCTTCCGCAGCCAAGAGATGCGCAAGACCTTTAAAGAGATTATTTGTTGCCATAGCTTCAGAATACCCTGTAGGTTCCCTAGCTGGTATTAAACTAAAGTGTTCCCTGTGGTTTCCTTTTCTTCTTCCTTTACCTTATGACAAAGTCAGTTAGGTACAGCCAAAGGATAAACAAGGCAAGTCAAAATCAAAAACTGTGCATTCCCTTTATCTTTCTTCCCATCTTGAATTTGTGCTAAAGATGCATTCTTCCTTTCTACTTTTTTTCTATGGTGGTTGTTGAATCAAACATACACATGCCACTTATCCATTTTGGGAATGGTCTGTGACAATTATCCTGTGTTCCTCCTACTTTTTTCCTGCTCCTGTCCATTTCTGGGGACCCCATCTATCTTCCATCTAGTAAGTGAGTGCTCAAGGAAGATAAAACATGCTGGGTGCAGGTCTAAGCATGATGAAGAGCTGACTGTAACAAAGAAAGAAAACTTGTGAATATATACATCATGACGATTACTTTCTCTCTCCAGAGGCAGTTCCGTAAGTTCGCTTGATGTTCCTGGGACTTATGCATGCTTTTTGGCACAGAATAGAGTGGTCATATTTTCTGTTCACTTGTTATGGGATGTCTCTACAGCTCTCCTTTTCTGAACTTTTAGTTTTATGGCTTGAGTCCATAATTGTCCAAGGATGAAATTGCCTTAATTATACTTCTGTCAATCATGTTTTTGCATTTACCCAGATATAAAACGTCATGCTACAAAGCTTGCCTCATGTGATGTGAAAGTTTCTGTGACTCTTTCTTGTTGTCTTATTCTTACTCAGTCCAGGGTTTCCAAATGAGTATTTCGTGGACATGTCATGGGCTCCAGATGCCCTTGTGCCCTCTCTTACCCTCCCCCACTTGTAGCACATGCCCATAGCAAGCTATTTTTGACCTTCTCAGACTGGGTCTGTCTTTGAGTCTGAAACCCTGTCACTGTATACTTTGCTCATAACAATCTGACCCCAACAGCCAGAGAAGATCAGGCGCCCATCTCTATTCCAGGGAGTCCCATCTTCTACAATGTAGAATGGAGTGAGAAAATCTGAGTTTATGTCATGATTCTGCCATTAACAGGTGATGTCACCTTAATCATCTCATTTCATGTTCTGCATGTGTGCTGATCTCACAGGATGGTCATGACAAAATGTGAGAACACATTGAAAACTAGTCAAGCACTATAGGGATTGAATATTTATTTTAAAGAAATGTTGCAGATGGTGAAAATACTAAGGGAACATGCAGAGGGCAATAGTGAGAGCAGTGGTCTGGAAACCAGAGGCCTGCTTTGTCATAGAGCAGCTATGTGACTCTGAGAATGTCTCTAACCCCTTGGTTCCAGTGTTCTTATCTGGAGTGAAGGGGCTTTGTCCTTATAGCTCTTGTATTCCATTCCATTATTTTTGGTGTTAATGACTTCTCTTTTGTTTTGGATATTCATGTCTGGACTGTTCTTAATGAAGGAAAAGTATATAAAGCAGTGGACTGTTACTAGGGTCACTCAGCGATGAGCTGTTAAAGCCTATCGGGGCAGAGGGACTTTCTGGGCACAGGGCACATAAACAACTTACAGACGTGAGCCCCGCCTCTGGCAGCTCAGAGTCCAGATAAACATGATGCTGGCATGAGCCAGAAAGTGGGTAAGACAATGGAAAATGGCAGATAGGCAGGTTGTCAGCAACTGAGTTTTGAAGGGGCAGCTAACCCTTCAAATGTCTTCTGTTCCTTTTAGCAGAACATGCTGTATGTATTCACGAATGGGAAGTAAGTGATCTCCTTGTAATCATAATGAGAAACCATAGTTCATGTTTACAGGGAATGTCTCAGGAAACTAGGTTCATTGAAAGCCAGACTCTTCACTATCATGCTCATATTTATGGCTCTGTTGCCTGAAATTTTTGTTACAGAGTAGGTACTCAACTGATGTTTGTTATTGTTCTAAACAAATGTGTACTTGATCTGCTGCCTAACAGCCCTGAGTGCTAAGTGAGGCCACTAGGGTTCCAATACTAGGCATAATTAAATTTCAGACCTGTGATTTATATTAGCTCCATCTGTGAACTTAGTTCTCATTAGGCTAACTCTCTGCTCTGGGTGCTTCATGACTTCAGATAAGAGCTGACCTCTTCTGTAAAGGTCTTAAAGGAAATGCTCAAATGTCTTTTAATCTCTATATAAATAGTGCAGTAATAACCCAAGTATTTATATGTGTCTTCACTTGGAAGGAATACATATACAAAGTGATTTGGTAAATGAGTCAACTCCTGGAACCCCAACACAAAGTCCCCTAAACAAAAAAAATCCATATAACTGTCCAATACTGTATGGTACCGTATATTAACTCTTTCTGCTTTTGTAAGAACTTCATTTGGCATAAAAATATGTGTTCTAAGAAATGGCTAATAAAATGATAGGACCAGACATCTGCATTGAATTGGTCATTCTAATGTGTGATATTCAGAGTGTTTTTGGTGTTTCTGCCAATTTGTCAGCAGCTGCTTCAAAATGAGAAGGTATATTCATTGGTGAATTACGATGATGTTTCCCTGACAGTATTTATTGCCTGAAGGATGGCCATTTCTCAGTTCAAAATGATTTAACTCCTAAAAATAAAATAAAATTGTACACTTGGCAGTATATTTTGTCTTAAAAGTCTGTCTTTTAATAAATAAATAAGTATTTGGGGGATATCATTGATCATATATTCAGTATGGGGCTAGAAGCAGTGGCCATTAGAGACTCTCTGCCATCAAAGAGCTTAGGGGATAAATTATTTCAAGACATAATATTATAAGATATGTGGAAACACTATCCACAATTCAAGATGCTACACATAATTAGATGTGAATTTATGAGGCAAAGTCTATACCCATTGTAAAATGAGGGTCGTGCTATCTCCTATGGCTGTCTTCACTGGTGGATGCAGGGTGCATGTTAGAGTTTTGGGGGGAAGGAGAAGCTTTGAAAAATTCCCCAAGTTGTCTCTACATCAAGTCCAGAAATGGCTTCTCTTGAGCTTGAGACTAATAAACTAAAAGGACAACTTATCTAATACCTTTCCCCAATCCCATAAATGATAGTGGAACAGGGAACCACACAGACACTCCTATTCAAACACAGGAAGAGTAGGAGGCAGAGCATTACACTTCCAGGGCTCAACAGCAACCTGTAGCTAGTGCTTACCATATGTGACAGTGCAAATCTACATCTATTTCCTATATGTTTCTCCTTTTTGCCCCATGACTTTTTCTTTCTCTCATCCTAATTATTTATACTTTGAGTCTATTAGGTTTTGAGGGAGAGTCATGCTTTTAGTTTCTTTTTCCTGAGCCATTTTATCCAATTGAAAGGATTCACTGGATCATTTTGCTACATCCTTTTTGGATTTTACTCTGAGACAGTTTCCTTAATCTACTCAGAGGATTTGCAATGATGGTGAAAGCTATACCCTTGATTTGATCCTAGTGCCAAAACTAAGTTCTAATTGGCCAATGTTATTCAACTTTTTAAATTTAATCTCTTACTTATTGAGTTGAAAAGAGCTGTCTCTTCTTACTCTAGATAATGGCCACTATCTACATGTGGCAATAGAGCATGTAAAATGTGGCTAGTGTGACCATGGACCTAAATTTTATTTACTTAATTTTAGTTAATTTATATTTACATTTAAATAAGCACATGTGGCCAGTAACTACCATAATGGACAGCACACAGAATTTGATTCATTGCATATAACAGAAAACCTGCAAAATGGTGACTTACTCAAGATGAAAATTTATTTCTCTTTTACAGAAAAGAAGTCTGGAGGTAGACAATTCAAGACTAGTATGGAGCTCAAAGAAGCCATAAAGAATCAAGGCTTATATCATTCTCAAGGTCAATTCATGGTCCAAGATGGCTGCTGGAGCTCTAGCTATCATATCCAAATTATAGGCTGGGACAGAAGGAAGGATAGCCAGGATGTCAGCTTTTCAACTTCAGCACATTGTCTTCTATTATTTCTTTGATTGCTGTTTTCTTTTTCCATTTATCTCCTTTTTAAAAAGACTTTTCATGAAAATATAGCAAACATACAATATTATATTAGTTTCATGTATATAGCATAGTGGTTAGACATTTATATAATTTATGAAGTGATCCCCCTAACCAGTCTAGTACCCATCATAACGTAATTATTACCATTTTACTGACTATATTCCTTATGCTTTACTTTACATCCCTGTGATTATTTTGTAACTACCAATTTGTACTTCTTAATCCATTCACCTCTTTCACCCTATCCCCCAACCCGTCTCCCATCTGGCAACCATGGACTTGTTCCCTACATCTATGAGTCTGTTTCTGTTTTGTTTCTTCCCTGTATCTCTTTTTATAATTCCTATTAGTCAGATGTTGATCCGCTTGGATTGATTCTCCAAGTCTCTTAATCTTTCTCTTCATTTTTCTTCCTCTTTTTGTTATGCATTCTGCAAGACTTCTTCATCTTTTTTTCCCCACCTATGCCTTTGGTTACATTTTTAATTTGACAATTATATTTTTAATTTTTATGACTTATTATTTATTCTTTCATTGCCTTCTTTTCACAGCAGAATGTTTTTGAATTCTAAAGAGGAATTTGTTTTTAAAAATTGTGTCCTCTTACTTGAATCATTTTTTTTCTCCAGAGTCAATATAAAGAATCAGTTTGAGCTACATTTTGAGGCTAATAGGATCAGTCTTCTGCACAAAGCAAAGCTACAGGAGACTGTCTTGAATCCAGGGTCTGTTTCTAACCGTGGTTCTACTTACAAGCACACAATCACACCCAGACAAGAGTGTGTCCTGCAGAACTTTGCCTACATCTAGGAGGTGTGAGAATCTTGTCTCAATCTAGCACCTTGACCATTGTTCTGTTATGTTTCTTCTTGATTCATAAGTAGAGAGAGCAAAGTAATTAGTCATTCAAACAAAGACCATAACCTAGGTTAGAGAAGAAGGGCAGAATTCCCGAGGTGTCTATCTATTCAGTGGTTCTTTTAAATTTAATAATCAAACTTTTTTTCTGCCAGCATGTGACAGTAAATATCTCTCAGAATTTTTGTTTGTCATTCATCCAACCTTCTGTCCAACCAGTTAATGAGTTAAAGTAGTTCCAGGTGAGAATTCTTCCCGAGACCTCATTGCTTGAAAGCTGCTCCAAAAGGTCTTGAGTGCAAATTACAACATTCTATGAATTTTGAAAGGATTATCTCATTTAATCCCCTAACCATCTTAAAAATAGTTAAATATTACCATTCCTAATTTACTCATGAGAAGATTGAAGCTCAGTGGGATTAAGGTGTCTAAGGTTGTATGGAATTCCTTGATGTTGGAATTCCTAGTAGTTGAATGGAATTCCTTGATGTTCTCCTGATAAAAAAGGCCAACATCTCTGTCAGATGTTGTACACCTAATGCATGATTGCTCTGAATTCAAACTTAGGGGCTTCAAAAAATTGCTGCATTTCCTTGTTGTTGTAAGTCCTCAGTGTCTCTGCTTTCTTTGGCTTCCTGCTGCTCTCTGTATGGTCCCAGCTTGGTTCTACACTTCTTCATGGGGACTTTGCATTCCTGCACCATGACACCATGACCTGTGAGTGGGTAGGATAGAGGTGGGATGGTGGGTAGCTGGGGTTCCCAGTAAGAGTGATTGATAAGCATAGGTGCTAGAGGCAGTCGTAAAAATTCTAGTCTTGACCCAGTGTTCTCTAGAAGCTGATATTATGGCTTCAGGTAGTTCAGTGCTTTACATCCAAAAAGGGCACCTCTTGGCCAGCTGTTTGGTATTGCTACATTATGTGACATGGCCTGTGAGCAGCAGGATCACCTCAGTAAGGTCATGTGGGAGAGTGGGGTGGGACTTACTCCAACTCCTTTTTCTGGGGGTATAGCAGCACAGCTTCCCCAAGCACCCCCCACCCAAATATAGATGATAGGAATAAGGCCCTGCATGAACTCCCTGGGGTCACCCCACCCCCCACCTACCCAGGGGTGGCAGCTGGAGACACTAGTGGCTTAGAAAGGGCACCTCTTTCTAATTACTTCCTTAAGGGGCCTGGTTAAAACACCCCACACAGACTGCTAGGACTTCACCAAAATATCCTCCCAGTGTACTTTTGAAGTGCCTGGTGTTTTCAAATTAATGTCACTCCTTTCAGGTAAGGCAACGTTTTCCAAGTCCCCCATTTGTTCATTTATTTATCAAGCAATTACTGAGTGCCTAACATTAGGGACATAGCAGTGAATAAGATGTAGATCCTTCCCTAAAGGGCCTTATGGTTCATTAATTGTGTGGAACTGTAGCAAAGAGTGAGATGAAGGAGTCAGAGACCAAGGGATGGGGCCAGCATGTGAGATACATCAGTCATGGCCTGGGCACCCACTGGCATGAACAAGAGCGCTGGCTGGTCAGGACTGGGGAAGGACAGAAACTGGGAGACAAAAATAGGACAAAAAAGAGACGAAAGAATTTACGGTTTTGCCTAACAAATATTTTATTCTTGTTATGGGCATTTTTGTTTCTCCTTTTTTTAACTCCTCAAAATTTGAGACAGAGAAGGCTTGTGTGTGAGTGTGTGAGAAGAAGTCAATGTCAGGGGTATGACTATAGATCCCTTCAGGGGCACTTGGCTGGGTGGTGTTTGGGAAATTCATAAAACTGCTCACTGACTCTGTCCTCCTTTCTCAGACTGTGATGTGCTTTCCTGAGGCCCCCAGAACTACTGAGGAACAGGAGGGGAGATTTGAGGCATTATGGGATTACACCTAGAAGCTAGAGCATCTTATGTCAAAAAAGAACCATGGTTTTTCAGTGTACCCATCTGCCACCACCTCTTCCATCCTTACTGGAAGTCAGTTTCATCTCCACTGATTTTCACTTTCACTCCCCTAGATCACTCACTTCCATGGCCACACACTGGCCAATTCCAAGAACTTTTCCACTTGCAAAGTTCATCCAGACCTCAGAATTTTATATACAAATGGCTTATAATGCTCTTCATGATTTGGTTTTTCCTTATCTCTTAACCCTCATGTTTGCCACTGTGTCCAGCTCTTGTCACATGGTATCACTTTTGCTTCTGTTTAAGACAACTGTGTTCCCTTTCCCTTTTCCGCTTAGCCAACTCTTGTACATCCTCAACACAATTCTTTTCAGGAGATTGTGTCTAACCCTCAAGTCTAGTTGTCTCTCCCTTGGGCTCCCTTAGTTCCCTGGGCTTTTCTTATCCAAGCACTTTCTACTCAGCATTGGAACAGCTTGCTTAATTGTCTTTATTGAACTTGAGATTCTAAGATGAATGAAGGGAAGGAGAGGTGTCCTCATTCAGTTATTTATTTGACAAATCTTTATTGAGTGGCTATGGTGCCCCAGCTATGGTGCTAGGTTCTGGGTGTCCGGTTATTGCTGGACATGGTGGTTCATTCCAGCTACCCCAGGCCAGGCACAGGCTGTGGCTAAACTTGGCCTGTGGCAGGGTGCCTCGCAGAAGGACCCAGGGCTGACACACCCAGTAGCCTGCTTGCCAGAGCACCACCCAGGACCACATTCAAGGATGACACATTCAAAGGGTAGATTGGGCAGAGCCCTGCTAAAGTGAATCTTGCTCTATAGGGTCAGCTCTTACACAACAGCTCCTCTGTTGTAGTCAAGGCCAGTCCTCACAGCCAGTGAGTCCAAAGGTCAATGCCTCCCATTGACATGCAAACAGCAACCAAGGCTCAACTACAATAGGAGGACCCATACAAGGGGCACACTTGGAGCACCTGGCTTAGGTGACCAGAAGACCCCACAGGACACTTACTACATAAGGTCGCTCTGCTAAGACCAGGAGATAGAGCAGCTCTACCTAATACATAAAAATAAACATAGGGAGGCAGCCAAAATGGGGACACGAAGAAATATGTCCTAAACAAAAGAGTAGAACAAAGCTGCAGAAAAAAAAAAAACCTGAATAAAATGGAGACAAATAATTTACCAGAGACAGAGTTCAAAACACTGGTTATAAAAATGTTCAATGGAGTTAGGGGAAGAATAGATAAACTCAGTGAGCACTTTAATAAAGAGATAGAAATCAAAAATGGATATAGAAAACATAAAAAAGAATCAGTCAGAAATAAAAGATACAATAACTGAAATGAAGAATACATTAGAGGGAATCAACAGTAGATTACATGAAGCAGAGGAGCGAATCAGCAATTTAGAAGAATGAGGATAGTTTAAGGGGCCTCTGAGACAACATTAAGTGTACCAACATTTGCATTGTAGATACCAAAAAGAGAAGAGAGATAGCCTATTTGAAGAAATAATGACGAAAACCTATTTGAAGAAATAATGACAACAACAACAAAAAAAACCCCTGTCCTAAAATGATGAAGGAAACAGACGTATAAACCCATGAAGCACAGAAAGTCCCAAACAAGATGAACTGAACAGGCCCACACCAAGACACATCATAATTAAAATGCAAAAGCTTAAAGACAAAGAGAGACACTTAAAAGCATCAGGAGAAAAGCAGTTAGTTGCCTTCAAGGGAGTTCCCATAAGACTGTCAGCTGATTTCTCAGCAGAAACTTTGCAGGCCAGAAGGAATTGGCATGTAATATTCAAAGTGATGAAAAGAAAAGACCTATAACCAAGACTATTTTATCTAGGAAGGCTATCGTTTAGAATCAAATGACAGATAAAGATCTTCCCGGACAAGAAAACCTAAAGGAGTTCATCAACACCAAACCAGTATTACAAGAGATATTAAGGGAACTTCTGAAGAAGAAGATGGAATAAGAAGGAGAAAGAGGAGGAGAAGGAGAAGGAGAAGGAGAAGGAGAAGGAGAAGGAGAAGGAGAAGAAGGAGAATTAAAAAAAAAAACTATGAATAATAAAATGGCAATACTAAGTATCTATCAACAACTACTTTAAAAGTAAATGAATTAAATGCTCCAATAAAAAGACATAGGATGGCTAAATGGGATGGAAAGATATATTTAATGAAAAGGTAAACAAACAAACAAAAAGCTAGGGTAGTAGTACTTATAACAGACAATATAGACTTTAAAACAAAGGCTATAAGAAGAGACAAAGAAGAACCCAGTAACCCCACTTCTGGGTATATACCTGAAGAAACCCAAAACATTACTTCGAAGGGACATATGAACCTATATGTTCATTGCAACATTATTTACAATAGCCAAGATACAAAGACAACCTGAGTGTCCATCAATGGATGAATGGATAAAGAAGAAGTGGTACATATATACAATAGAATATTACTCAGTCATAAAAATAATGAAATTTTGCCATCTGCAACAACAAGGATGGACCTAGAGGGTATTGTGCTGAGTGCAGTAAGTCAGGCAGAGAAAGATAAATACCATACAATTTCACTTACATGTGGAATCTAAACAACAAAATAAACAAAACAGAAACAAACTCATACATACAGAGAACATTTTGATGGTTGTCAAATAAGAGGGGGTTGGGAAGATGGGTGAAAAAGGGACGAGATTTAGAAATACAAATTGGTTGTTACAAAACAGTCATGAGGATGTAAAGTATAGCATAAGAAATATAGCCAGTAATATTGTAATAACTATGTATAGTGTCAGATGGGTACTATGTTTATTGGGGTGATCGCTTCATAAGTTATATAAATATACAATCACTATGTTGTATACCTGAAAGTAATATAATATGTATGCCAACTATAATTGAAAAATATTTTTAATTGTTAAAAAAAGACCAAAAAAAAAAAAAGGCAGTTTCATATTTGTGGTTTAATTTGAGAATTGCAACAAAAGCCAAGACTGGCAAATCTGTTGTCACGTCACAGCATCTAGCATATCCATCAGCAAAGGCACCTCAGAGATACCCGGTGAGGTGTCTCTAATGTGTGCACGTGTGTGTGCACTTGTGTGCATGTGTGCACACACACACACACACACACACGAGGGGCAGGGGACAAGAGGCTGAGATGTTATACAAAGGCCTCAAGGGTAAGGGTAACAGGGAAGAGCAGAAGCTGGCTCAGATTCCCGTCAATGTTGTGCATGTGAATGCATCTCAGTTTCACTTGTTTCTAACTTTCTACCACTCTCATCATCAGTAGCCTTAGCACTTTGGTCCCCATAGTGACCAGAATCTTTGCTGTACTCTCTGGATGATAATTTTTTAATTCAATTCAGTTCAACTTCTTTGTAATTATTAATGCCTATAAGATAATCTCTTTCTAAGTTTAACACTAAGTTAAGCTACATTTCCCTTTTGTTTAAAAATTGAAGGCACAGCTTACCACAATATAAAACCCATTTCTCGGTGAACAACAAATAGTTAAATAGTTAATTTCTAGTAGGTGCAAATGGGCAACACTTAACACCAGTAGAGTAGTACCTAAAAATATCTGTGTAGAGTCCTGGAGAGCCAAGTAGGAAAGACTTTGGAAGCAGGTGATTTAAATCAAGGAATTTTCTCCACTTTGATCTGCTACTCTTTCCATTGAAGCTGAAGAGTCCTATCAAACCAGCTGCCATAGCCATGAAGGATATTTTATAGGCAATAGAAAGCAAAGTGTATTCACATTCTAACACACTGAATAGAAAGTCACAATGGAAAGAAGCAGTTCACCAGTGTTGGCCCTTGTACATTAGCTGTTAAGAGCAAAAGTAGCCAAAGTTGGAATATTGTGTGATTGAAGTATAAATATCCTGTACTTCAAATATGCCACTTTGCTTATAAAGAGGCTCAGAGCTCCAAGGCTTAATATGAGAGTGACCAGAATGGGGAATGAAACATCACAGACTAGCATGAATTTTTCATAAAGATCAGAGGATTTGTGATTATCTATGATTATTCATAGATCAGAAGACAGTGCTGAATAAGTATACTGGAAGAGGAGGAAACAGCAACCAGGCAGAGACTTTGTCCATTCCAGGCACTCCTGGCCAAGAGTTTTAAAGCTAGGAAGGAGGATTGGGAGGGTAATACCAAGCTTACACCATGGTTATAGCTACACATTTTTTCTAAGTTATGTGTATGCAAATAATTTTTCTGTTCCTATAATTATTCCTGCCTCCTGCCATGTTCCTTAAAGGAAGACTTAATAGGATGCTTCCCATGTGCTAGGAACTATTCTAAGTCCCTATTATGTAGAAATCAATTTAAAACAAACCTAGGAGGCAGGCACCATCACTGTCTCCATTTTAGGAGTGAGGATATGGAGGCAAAGAGAAGTAATGGGATTGTCTGAATCACTTACCTGCTAAGTGGCAGACTTGAGATTTGGACTCAGCAGTCTAGCTACAGTTTAGTTCCTTACTTACTATGTGTATATGTCACCTCTATATGTCAAAACTACTAATGGTCTCCATAGGGTCCATTACATTTTGTAGGATTCTTTTCTTTCGACCTGTTCTTCTTGTTCACTTCATAAAATTCTGAGTCAGAAGATCCATTAATTGTCTGGCCCAGATGGACCTAACTAACGTTTGCAGTCACCCTCGTGATACCTAGTTAGGTAGATCAGGTAAGTACAATATTTGACCCTGCGCAATCTGGGTCTTTTTCCTATTTAAGAGAGATGGTCTGTACATAGTTACTTATTATAATGCTTGCTTTCTCAACTATTTAATGACTTAAAAATATTAAAAATATATTAAATTTAAAAAGAATAAAAAGAATATCAATTTTAATTTTAATGAAAAACTTTAATGAAAAACAATCAATTTTAATGAAAAACTCTACCTATGCTTATATCCATAGCATATCCATGTCCCTCCCCATAATCATACACATCCCCACACCTATGCCAGTACCTATGCCCATATCCATGTCTACCCTTATACCTCCATCTACACTTATATACACATATCAATATCTGCATCTGCTCATATATAGAGACTATCTAGGTGCTCACTAAACCTGTTCCCTTTTCTTCCTGGGTAGACTGTATTTTCTAGTCTCCCTCGTAGTTAGATGAAGCCGCATGTCCTGCACAGCTGGCCAGTGAAACATGGGCAGCTTACTCATCAGCTTCCTTCCCTAAACCTCTTTCTTCCTTCTCAAATTACAGATGTCAAGGAACCAGGATAGAACTCTAAGCCGCAGACTGTGATAGAACCACTGGATAGAAGACTAGGTTCCCAAATGATGGCAGGAGAAGAGGCCCTTCTTCTCTCTCCCACCACTGATACAGTGGCATGATACAGAAATAAGCCTTCATTGTGTTAGGTCATCAAGATTTAGGGATGTTAAGTTACATTAGTTAGGCTATTCCAACAAACAAACAAACACACACACACAAATAGAATGATGATAGTATATATCTGTATTATAGGATTATGAATAACTTTTACTTTCTTTTGTATTTTAATGTATTTTCTAAATTTACCATACTCAATTACTGGAGTGGAGGTCTGTAGCACGCTATGCTGTCTGAGGCCAGGCTGAGCCTTCAGCCTGGGCTTTCTTGCATCGTTTCTCACCCTTCTACATGGCAGTGCTGTGCACTTGGAAAGACCTGTATGAATGTGGAAGGATAGTGTGGTGCAGGCAGCTGTGATGTGGGTGTAACTAAGCAAGCACACAGCAGCTGAGCACATACCACCATGTGGAGAACATTGTAGTTGCTAATAAATGGAATCTTCCTTCCCTCTCTTTATCACTTCTCCTTTCTTCTTGATTGATTACACCTGGCTTCTGAAGTATTTAATTTGCTTGTTGAGAGAGAGGCTTTGTGGGCTGGCTAATCTCTTAGATGAGCAGTGGCCAACAATTCCACGTGAGGCAGGTGATTCTAACTGCACTCACCCAAGGATCCAGTAGCATCTCTATTTGTCTGGAGGAGAAGGCTCCATGGAGCTCTGACATAAAGCTATGAGTGTCCTTTCCTGCATACTCATCTCAGAGATGCCACCTAGGCGTGAAGGACAATTGAACAAATGAGAGGGGAATGATGCTGTGAACACGGGCAGGTGTCTCACTTAGGCGGTCCTCTGACCCTGCGTCTCCATGCCTGTGGCACAGGGCAGCTGGGGGGTTTGATGAGTGTGGGGAGGAAGAAAGAAAAGAGCAAACCAAACCTAAAAACTCCTTCCCTCATGGAACCCCAAGAGCTCTGCATCCACAGTGGCCCGGAGACTCCTCCAAGGAGAGGCAGTGGGGCTGGAGGCGGTGACGCCCTTACAGACAAGGTGACCAGCGCAGACATGATTTGCAGCCTTCACTGAACCAGCAGCAGAACAATTCCCAGCGGCCTGGCCTGCAGTCCAAGACAGCAATCAGGAGAGGGAAATGGAACTGCCAGTGCCAGGCCCACAAGGCCTAAGGAGCATCCTATCTAGTGCCTCTCAGTGTTGGGGTAAACAGGCTGTTGTTACCAGCAGAACTGGAAGAGAGTAGGGAAGTCCTATTTTCTGGTTACCATGGTGATTTAAAAACTTCTGGATTAATTTGATCTGGAAAACACAGTTTATGTGTCTGATCGTTCTTGGCTTCAAACAGTCCTCAATGAACCAGTCGGGAATTTCCCATTGTGATGGATGAATTAAATTGTTCCACACTGCTCTGTGACTTACCAGATATTTATGCAAGCTTTTGCTTTAACCTCTGCTCCCTTTTGTTTCTTACTTTATATGACCTCTGCTAGAGTTTAAAATAGAGAAAAACAAGGGTTCCAAAAATACTGATTTTTAGGCAACTCTGTTATTGATTCACTCTTAAGCTTTGAAATAAAAAAGTAGAAAACACTGACTAAAAAGATTTTGAATCACCTGTTACTTCTTTTATTCATACCATCCCTGACTTTTTCCCCCTAAATGGTAGAAACCTTTCCTCATGAAATTTGTGGAAAGTCAATAAATAAGTCAGATAAAAGAGTAGTACTGGGGCTGGAATGGGGCAGGGCCCTGAGCCCACTGAGGGGCCTCTCTTGGCTTCCCTTTACATTCCCAGTGTAACTGAAACACAGTTTTCGAAACATGACATATAAAGTCAAAGATTGAATATACTCCCCTGAATATATAGGGGAAAAAAACAAAATAGCAAAGGAGAAATCAAGGAAAAACTGGTCTCCCTGGAGTCCAAATACTGCAGTATGGAGATCCTGGCCAAGTGGTTCAAATCTCCATCCTGCCCCTGTCCACCTAAGACCTCACAAACATGGCAAAAGCTCTCTGAGCTTTAGTTTTTTATCTGTAAAATAGTTTTCTTATACTGCAAAACAGATTCTCATCTGTCATTGTAGGTGTTAAATGCAATAAAATATGAAAAAACTTGACATGTAGAAAACTCTTAATTGATAGACATCATAGTAAGCATTCCGGACACAATTATTCATCAGCAAATAATTTGGTCAGGTCTAGTCACTTCAGGGTTTGCATGCAGGGTGCTGCAGACAGACCATGTGTGTTCAAGTGAATGCCAGGTAGTTTGGTTTCCCACTTGTAAGTTATTTACTGGGATTCTATCTAGGTGACTCTCTCTCCATAGATCCAGTATGATGAGTAGGTGGGGATAAGCTGGGTGATCACACTGGCTTGCTTCCCCCCAGGCAGCAGAATAGCCTGAAGAGGGAAGAGAATCTGTAGTGGGCTGCATGTAGAGGCCAGAAATGAGTGTAACATTTGCCGTGGTGAGTCAACAGAGTGGCAAAGCTATCTAGACAAAAGGTACTGAAAACAGCATGCTCACTCGATAATCTTTGCTGTAAATGTCAGCCAGAAAACTATATCAAATCAGTAATGGTGGTAATAATAGTATTTAAAAGGAATGCGAGTGATTTCATTGCCAGGTGTAGCTTGCTTTGGGAGCTACTTTTTAAAGTTTGAATGGGAAGCCTTGAGTTCCAGAGAGAGGCTAACAAGAATGGGGCAACTAGTTCACAGTGGGCTTGGGGAGGTGTAGCCTGTTTACCCAATCTCTCATGTGAACAGAAAGGCCGGTAGCCAATGACTGCAGGGAAGATGGGCACTGCCACAACTTCCTGACAAGTGGAGAGCATATTCTTATCTGGGCTCATTTGGAGAAATTGCTGCTGATTCTCAGTGAGGGCAAAATGAGCTTCAAGGAGCTGAGCAGGGAACAGAGCCAGACATGGGCATCTTGCTGTGGCCCTGATAATTAAAGTTGCAGGGGAAGCAATAGGGACAGAGGCAGTGACCAAAGACCAGAGGGACTGGGGATGTCAGTCAGTGCCAACTGAGAGCCGTGGACAATCCCTTCTTCACTGATTTCTTGACACCTCCTGGCCATTAGATACCACTCTGTGGGCAAGGAAGGGGCGATGTTGATGACAATGAGGCAGGGCTGAGCCATGAACCCACAGAGTTAAAATCTGAAATGATGGAGAAAACAGCGAATTGACCAAATTTATCTGCAGAGAACAAATTAGATTGTTGCATTAGACACAGTAAGAATGCTTTTAGAAATTTAATTTAGTTAAAAGAAAATAAAATTACAATTTAGCATATCTGAATGGTATGAAATATAACTGTGAAATATTGGATTCGTTATTCAACCTATAAATTATTTGGTTCAATAAAATGAAGGAATTACCCGTAAGAGCCCAAAGCAGTGTTATGAGGAGTGAGATAACTTGGGAGAGAGAAACCAGAACAAATTTCCACCCTAGAGTCACTCTGCATCCTCAAGAAGAAGTAAGAGGCTTTGATTGTGCATGTGACAGATTAAGGTCTGGAGGACATTCTTGAATTAAACCTGGGCAAAAGTTATAGTGAGTTCCTTGTCATTGAATAAAACCTCTCTAGTTTGTTACTGTTTGGAGTTCCATGGTCTGTTCAGTTCTGGCATCTTCCCAGAACACTTAAATCTAAGCCTGGTACAGCAACAGAATGTTTCCCTTCCTAAACTTGTTTTCTAGGAGGGCTTTAGAAGGTAAAGAGGCTTTCAAGGCCTTAAGGGGATGAAGATTCTGTACAGAGACTCCCTCTGCCTCCTCATCTGAAAAATGATGATTAATATATAGGGTTATTGGGAGGATCAAATTAAACTAAATGAGATAACATAAGAGAAAGTGCCTGGCTTAAAGCACATAGTTGTTAATGATTTTAAAAATCTGAATATTTCGCTAAGCAGGCTAATTATTCATGGTCTTCATTTTAAACTGCTTTTTTTTGCTGCGAACTGTCTATTTATATTATATGTTATATATTGTATGATGATTCCTGGTCAGAACATCACAATGTAAAATTCCTTTTAGAATATAATGTTCTCTGTAATCACTCAGGTGTTGCCTGGGGATGCCCCCCACCCTCCCTGCCTCTCCCTTCCTCTACAATTCATTCACATTTCACGTTTACTCTCCTTACTCTGTTGAGGCTTGTTTTCCTTTGGATGAGGACGTTTGAATTTGTTTTCAAGACTGCTCATTTTTCAATTCATCTACCTCTGAAAGGTTGAGTTTCCAGCCAACCAGGTTGCTAAACAAGCCTCCTAAATGCAGAGCATCGGGCTCACATATTTTCTCTCTTGGGTTGTGCTGAACAGCGTAGACGCAGTGGGCAGTGGCCACATTAGCTCCACACTGAATTTCTAATAGTTGAGTTAATTGGGCTGTTGTAGATCCATTGGTTTACCTCTAGAGGTCTGGACAGCTAAGGAAGAGTCCCCAGGGCAGATGACTTCCTTCAGGCAAGAAAATAAAGAGAGCCCTTTCACACTGTGGCTCCTTATTGCAGCACCTGGAGTCTTTTATTCTTTAGCAATTGTAGGGCAGGAAGCAAAATCATTTGCTGCAAAGTTCTTATCATGAAGAGTCTTTCAGCACATCTTTTAATTCTTTAACACATTTTGATATCTGTATAAGGTAGCCTGTCATCGGCATGAGGCAGTTATTTTCAAATAGAATAAAAATCTTTCCAGGGAAGATATTGCATTACATTTTATTTATGATCATGGGTATACTAATTTTGGCTTAGTTTACTATGTGGCTTAGTCTTTAGCTGATCTATTATTTCTTTGTTTACATACTTGTGAGGAGATACTTAAGGGTATTCTTTTTTACCCAGGGATTCTTTTCATAGAAAATCAATCTCAACTATTCCATTCTGTCTTTTGACCTAAAAGCCCCATTATTTATATGAATCAAAACTCTGCTTGCTCTACCAAGATTCCAATAGCTTTAAAAATGATAGTTTAGTATTTCATTGCTACAAGACATTATCCATCATAAACTTACTTGAAGGCATATTAAAAGTGAGGTGTATTGGTGGTTGCATAAAGTGCATTTAGTTCATGGTGATACTTAAGATTAGTAGTAAAAATAGATTAACAGTAAGTTAATTTCTGTATATACTTCTTGTGTCACCTGACATTCAATAATGAAATCCTACTGTTGATATTATCTTCAAAGGATTGTCCCTACCTCTCTTACCTAAACAGTGATATTATTTCTGGTCCATCCATTGCAGCAATAAGTAAGCAAAAAAACAGCTGATGGGGAAGACTGAAATGACAGAATAAAATATGTAGATATAGAAGACATAATTGCTTTTGTTTGTAACAAACAAACACATTTCCTAAATTAAACCTTAGTCATAGGATCCCAAATACAAAGTTCAAAGGTCCTCAGGCTGACCACCTCCTTACCTTTCATTATCATGATATCTGCTTGTTCAGCCTATTTCTGAATGTATCTTAAAAGATGGATGAGGAAGTATCATACTTAAATTATAAAAGTAAGACCAATGTCCTCTGTTTTTCATAATTAAGAATGTTGGTTTCCTTTGTTAAGTATCTGCTCAAATTCAGTCCCCTTTAACCTTCACTGATCATGATACTCTAGGCTTCAGATTAATGACAAATTAAAACATTCAGGTTTATATAATTATAGAATTATTAGGGACTTTAAAGACTATTTGGGACAACATTCTTAATTTACAAATGAACAAACCTTTCATATAAGGTAGCAAAGACCCCACTCTGTGTAATTTAAACATAGGTAGTTTCCCTGTATCAACCCACATGCATGGCTTCTTATTAATGAAAACTTTGAGCATGTAGAGAGGCACTTTGATTTGAGTGTAAGAGCTGCCATATCTATTCTTTGAGAAAGTGCTGGAGAGTCTCAGGATTAAGGTTAGCTAGTAATGAATTCCTTATTCCCATCTGTCAGGGAGCATCAGGATTATACCTTCTTATATTGTCAATAATTTCATTTAAGGGAGTCCTGTCAAGACGGCAAAGTAGTAGACTTTGTGCTTGCCTCTTTCCATGACGGCATTAAAATTATAACTAATTATAGAATAATCTACCTGGAGAATCATCTGAAGACTAGTTGAATAGAACTCCTATAACTAAGGATATAAAGAAGAGACCACATCAAGACTGGTAGGAGGAGTGGAGATGCATAATGGACTGGCCCCATATCCATGTGTGGTGGTTGAGCACTGGGAGGGATAAACTAGCTCCTCAGCTTAGGGTTCCACTGCCAGAAAGAGGAATCCACACAAAATCTGGCTGTAAAAATCAGTGGAGATTCTGACCATGCAGGTGAGAAGGAAGGCAGCTCGGAACCAAGACATCTCCTTAAGGTAATGCACATAGACTCACTCACCCACAGGCAATCACTCTGGGCTCCAGTGGAGGGACAGCCTCTTGGGAAGTGACAGAGACATACAAGGAAAGACTGAGTTCTGTGGCTTCAGGGTGAGGACTGAAGGGACAGTCACCATTATCCCTGTGTTGAGCCCTCCTATGTAGCCAGTGATGGAGCCCTCACTGAGCGCACTATCTTTTCTGTTTGAGCCCTCCCCCAACATGGCCTAATCTGAACCTGCACTGGCCTGGTGAAATCTACTCAGTCCACCCAGGTGATTCACTGAGATCCCCACCCCACCCAACTCACAAATTATCAGGGAAACATTTGTGACTAGGCAACCAGCCCCATCTTTCAACAGCAATCAACAGGCCTCCTGTTGACAGGCAACCAGCTCAGCCCAAGCTGTAGTATTTCTTAAACAAATCTCAAGGGTCTGTGGGACTGACGTGGGCAGCTGCTAGTCTTAGTGTGACCTGAGACTTTTGCAAGTGGCTCAGCACTGACATGAAATATGAATTGGCGCTAACCTGAGAAATATGACTCGCCCCAACCTGGTGACTTCCTGGGACCCTGCCTCACCCAACTCTCTCATACCACCTTATGCTTTCTCAGTTGCTTAACCTTACAGGTAGCTAGCAGGCAGTCTCGGGCTTTGGGGTGCTTTTAGCCTTTAGCTAAGCTGTCTCAGGGCCAGTATTTGTGACAGCTGACCTCAGTTTGCAACATGGTCTCAACCATGTGTCTCCAGGTCCAGAATGGGCAGCGAACAATTGTAGATAGCTTTTTAGCTCTTACCAGCTAGCTCTGGATCGGTCACAACAGTGACTGATCTTGGCCTACATGGGCGCCCCTTTGGGGCACATGAGCCTGCTGGGGCAAAACCCACTCCATGGAGGTCAGCCCCCACACAGCAGTCCATACCCTGTGAGCATAGCCAATCCTCTCTGCCAGTCAACCAAGAGTCAGTCCGACTCACTGACATGCTAACAGTAATCAAGACTTATCTACAACAGGAAAGTACACACACAACCCACAAAAGCGACAGTACTGGAGCATCCAGCATAGGTGGTCAAAGAGGCTACACCACTAGGACACATAGGGCACAACATAAGGCCACGTGGCCAAGACTTAGAGACACAGGAAATCTACCTAATACATAGAAACAAACACAGAAAGGTAGACAAAATGAGAAAACAAAGAAACATGTCCCAAATAAAAGAACAAGAGAAAACACCAGAAAAATAACTAAATGAAATGGAGGCAAGCAACCTACCAATCAAAGAGTTCACAACACTGGTTATAAGGACGCTCAGTGAACATAAGGGAAGAATAGAGATCTCAGTGAGAACTTCAACAAAGAGATAGTAAGCATAAAAAAGGACACAGAAACCATAAAAAGCAGTCAGAAATTAAGAATGCAAAAACTAAAATAAAGAATATACTAGACAGTTCATTAGATGAAGCAAAGGATCAAATCAGTGATTTGGAAGACAATGTAGAAGGAAATACTCAATAGGAACACCAAGAAGAATTTTTTTTTTTAAATAAGGGAAGTTTAAAGGACCTCTGAGACAACATCGAGCATAACAACATTCACATCATAGAGATTGAGAACCTATTTAAAGAACTAATGACTGAAAACTTTCCTAACCTGGAGAAGGAAATAAACATACTAATCCAGAAGTGCAGAGAGTCCTAAACAATATGAACCCAAAGAGGCCCACACCAAGACACATCATAATTCAAATGGCAAAGATTAAAGGCAAAGATAGAATACTAAAAGCAGCAAGAGAGGTAGCTAGCTACTTACAAGAGAACTCCCATAAGACTGTCAGCAGAAACTTTGCAGGCCAGAAAGGATTGGCACAAATATTCAAAGTGATGAAAAGCAAGAACCACAACTAAGACTTCTTTGCCCAGCAAGGCTAATAATTAAAAATGAAGGTGAGATAAAGAGCTTTCCAGACAGGAAAAAGCTAAAGGAACTCAGTACCATGAAAGCAGTATTATAAGAAATATTTAAGGGACTTCTTTAAAAAGAAGAATGGAGAAAAACACAAATATGAATAATAAAATGGCAATAACTATGTACCTATCAATAATCACTTTTTTTTAACTGTAAGGCATATATATATATATTTATACTGTATTCACCTCCCATAGTTAGATTTCTTTCTGTCATCACATATTTGACACCCTTTATTCTGTCTACCTCCCCCTTCCCTCTCCCCGCTACCCTCCGGTAACCACTAGTCTATTGTCCGTGTCCATGAGTCTCTTTCCTGTTTATTTGTTGCTTTTAGGTTTATATCCCACATACAAGTGATATCATGTGATTTTCAACTTTTTCTGTCTGGCTTATTTTGCCTAGCATGATTATCTCGAGGTCTATTTATGTTGTTGCAAATGGCAGTATTTCATCTCTTCTTATGGCTGAGTAATATTCCATTGCATATATGTTAATAATCACTTTATATATATTTGGATTAATTACTCCAATCAAAAGACATAGGATAACTGAATGGATAAGAAAATAAGATCTGTATATATGTTGTCTACAAGAGACCCACTTAAGATTGAAAGACACACACAGACTGAAAGTAAAGGAATAGAAAAAGATATTTCATGAAAATTGAAATAAAAAAAAAATCTGGGGTAGCAATATTTATACAAGACAAAGTAGACTTTGTCTGGTATAAAGGTTATAACAAGAGACAAAGAAGGATCCAGTTACCCCACTTTTGGGTATTTATCCAAACAAGTCAAAAATATTACTTTGAAGGAACATGTGCATTCATATGTTCATTGCAGCATTATTTACAAGAGCCAAGATATAGAGGCAACCTGGATATTCAACAGTGGATGAACGGATAAAGAAGAGGTGGTATATATATATGATGGAATATTACTCAGCCATAAATTTTTTTAAAAAGAATAAATCTTGCCATCTGCAACAACATGGATGAACCTAGAGGGTATTGTGCTGAGTGGAGTAAATCAGACAGAAGAAGACAACTGCCATATGATTTCACTTACACATGGAATCTAAAGAGCAAAATAAACAAACAAAACAGAAGCAAACTCATACATACAGAGAACATTTGGAGAGTTGCCAAATGGGAGGAGGTTAGGGGGAGTGGGTAAAAAGGGGGGAGGGATTAACAAGTTTAAATAGGTAGTTACAAAATCGTAATGGGATGTAAAATATAACATAAGGAATACAGTCAATAATATTGTAATAACTATGCATGGTGTTAGATGGGTACTAGATTTAGTGGGGTGATCATTTGTAAGTTATATAAATGTCTAATCACTGTGTTGTACACCTGAAATTACTATAATACATACCAACTATAATTGAAAAATTTAAATAAGTATTAGAAAATAGGTAGCAAAAAATACATAGTAAAAAAGTATTATATGAGTATGTTAAACTGTAAATTAATAATATATATTATATATGTATATATAATGTAATGTGTATATATACACTTCATGTTATATAATATCTATATACTACTACTCCAGATTTTGTGATATTTGGAGTCAGATTTTGAAAATTTGTGATTCTTGTTAACCTATTTTTTATTCTAAATAAACATTCACTTTTGTACTGTCCCAAATAAATAAAATACATGACAGATAAAAAGAAAAAGTACTGGACCAGATAGCTTTACAGGTGAATTTTACCAAACATTCAAAGAAGAATTAACACCTATTCTTCTCAAACTATTCCAAAAAAATTCAACAGGAGGGAAGGCTCCAAAGCTCATTTTATGAGGTCACCATTACCCTGATTCCCAAACCAGACAAAGACATTTCAGAAAAGAAAATTATAAGTCATTATCCCTAATGAAAAGAGATGCAAAAATCCTCAACAAGATATTAGCAAATCAAATTCAGCAATATATTAAAAATATCATACACCATGCTCAAGTGGTATTTGTTCCTGGGATGCAACATTGTTTTATTATCTGCAAATCAATTAATGTGACACACCACGTTAACAAATCAAAAGATAAAAATCATATGATCATATTAATAGATGCAGAAAAAGCATTCAAGAAAATCCAACATCCATTTATGATAAAAATTCTCAGCAAAGTGGAAATAGAGGGAATATACCTCAAGATAATAAAGGCCATATATGGCAAACCCACACCTAGATTCATATTAAACAATGAAAAACTAAAAGCATTTTCTTTAAGTATCAAGAATGAGACAAGGATGTCTACTTTCATGACTATTGTTCAACATAATATTGGAAGTCCTAGACACAGCAATTAGGCAAGAAAAAGAAATAAAAGGCATTCAAATTGGAAAGGAAGAAGTAAAACTGTATAATTGCAGATGACATGATACTATATTGAGAGAACCCCAAGGATTACATGTCTACCAAAAAACTGTTAGAACTGATCAATGAATTAGGTAAAGTAGCAAAATTAATTAATACAAAATTAATATTCAAAGTCAGTTGCAATTTTATACACCAATAATGAACTATCAGAAAAAGGAATTAAGAAAACAATCTTATTTACAATTGCATCAAAAATAAAATAAAATACCTAGAAATAAATTTAATCAAGGAGGTATAAGACCTGTACTCAGAAAACTACAAGACATTGAAGAAAGAACTGAAGAAGATATAAATGGAAGCATATTCTGCACTCATGGAATGAAAAAATTAACATCTTTAAAATATCCATATTACCCAATGTAATCCATAGATTAAATGCAATCTCTATCAAAAAACCAATAGTTTTTTTTCACAAAATTAGAACGTAATCCAAAAATTTACATGGAATCATAAAAGATATTACACTACTTGATATCAAACTGTATCACAAGCCTATAGTAACCAAAATAGCATGGTACTGGCACAAGAACAGACACATAGATCAATGGGACAGAATACAGAACCCAGGAATAAATCCATGCCTATATGGTCACTTAATCTTTGACAAAGGAGGCAAGAATATACAATGGGTAAAGGCAGTCTATTCAATAAATGGTGCTGGGAAAACAGGACAGATACATGCAAAAAAAAATTGTACCACCTTACATCATAAACAAGAATAGACTCAAAATGGATTAAAGGCTCATACAAATTTATAGAGAACTTATATAGCTCAACACCACAAACAAACAATTGAGTAAAAAACAAGGAGAGGACCCGAATAGGCATTTCTCCAAAGAAGATGTACAAATGGCCAATAGACATATGAAAAGTTGCTCAACGTCACTGATCATCAGAAATGCAAATTATAACCACAATGAGATCACCTCACACCTATCAACAAACAATTGTTGGTAAGGATATGGAGAAAAGGGTACCTTCACACGCTGTTGGTGGGATTGCAAATTGGTACACTCACTATGGAAAACAGTTTGGAGGTTCCTCAAAAATTAAAAATAGAACTACCTTATGATGCATCAATTGTTCTTCTGAGTGTTTATCCAAAGAAAACAAAAACACTAATTTGAAAAGATATATGCCCCCTCTTTTCACTGCAGCACTATTTATCATAGTCAAGATATGGAACCAACCTAAGTGTCCATTAATACAAAAGATATGATGCATACATACAATGGAATATTACTCAGCCATAAAAAATGAAATATTGCTTTAGTGACAACATAGCTGGACCTAGAGGGTATTATGCTAAGTGAAATAAGTCAGACAGAGAAAGACAAAAACCCTATGATTTCACTTGTACGTGAAATTTAAAGACCAAAACAGAAACAGACTCATAGATAAAAACTAGTGACTGCCAGATGAGAGGAAGGTTGAGGGGCTGAGTGAAAAATGTGAAGGGATTAAGAAGTACAACTTGATAGTTACAAAATAGTTATGGGAATGGGAAATACAGCATAGGGAGTAAAGTCAATAATATTGTATTAACTATGTATCTTGCCAGGTGGGTAATAGACTAATTGAGGGGATCACTTCATAAGTTAAATAAATGTCTAACCACTATACTTTACATCTGAAACTAATATAAAATAATTTTGAATGCCAATCATAATTAAATATTAAAAAAATAATTTTATTTAATAATTTTTATTTTTGGTTTTGCTATTGTCAACACTTTTATTCTATTATTATAGACATGTAAAAAAGGATTTTGAAGGTGTATTTTCAAAACGTCATACTCTAATTCTGGATAAAATTTTACTTTTAAATTATATTGAGGTTTCAGTGTTTTTCAGAACATTTCAGAGATTTCAGTGGTTTTTTCTTTGCAGTCAGGCAGACCCTACATTCATGTCTAGACTCTGTGACTTACTAGTAATATATGGTGTGTAATTTAACTGCTCTTAGCCTCAAGTTCTTTTCTATGTGGGTTAATACAACTAACATGCCAGATTAAATGAAATAATTGAGGTAGTTATTTAGCATGGTACCCAGGACACGGTAGCAATCAATCGGTCATTGTTATTTGTGATACCTTAAAGTAAACAAGAAGTATTAAGAGATCTATACAAAAGCATGTTATATTTCTTGTTATTTATAAGCATTCTGGCATAGACTACAAAAAGTTTCATATCAAGTGAACAAAATGGCATTATTTTGGCTATGGTTTACATTAGACAATTATTGTGTGTTATAGTTAGAAATATTATGACTATTAACTTGGATTATTGAAATTTTATAGACTGTAACATATCTATATGAAGTGTCAGTGATGGAAAACTTTCATTTGAATCTTCTTTTAGGTAACATGATATTTCATTTATTCCCTAAATATGCCTTTTTTTTCATTCACTTACTTATCAAACAGTTATTGAGCGTCTACAATTTACAATTCACTAGGCTGAGTGCTAGAGACACTACAATGAAAGAGACGAGTTCTTGGCCTTGATGACTTCATGGTCTAATGTGGAAGATCAAGCTATTCACAGAGATTCATAGAGATATAGGAGCATCAAAGAGAAACCCTAATTGGAAGGGGCTGAGATATAGAAAGCTTCCTGGAGAAGAATGAACTTGGATGAAATCTTCAAGAGTAGATGGCAGTGGAGAGAAGGGTGTCCCAGGCAGAAGTGATACATGAACAAACACAGAGATGAGAATTTTGAAGATGCACAAGATGGAAGGCAAACAATTTAGTCATCTGAAATGTAAGCTGCAAGACAGGAAGTGCTGAGGGCTGATATTAAGAGGAGAACAGGTCTTGGAAGCCATTATGTGTCATGTTAAGGAACTTGTATGTTAATAATATTGATTTGGTCTACGGCTGTGCTACCCTGAACAAGCCCGATCCTGTCTGATCTTGGAAGCTAAGCAGGGTCGGGCCTGGTTAGTACTTGGATGGGAGACCACCTAGGAAGACCAGGTGCTGTAGGTGTAAAAATTAATAATAATAATAAATAAGGAATTGTAAGCTGACAAGGTCCTCGCAGTCTCTGAGGTCAACCAAGAGTGCCTCGCCTAAAAAAACAATAATATTGATTTGGCAAGTTTTGAAGGTCTTAAAACAAAAAAATGATATGATCAGATGCACATTTTCTGAGGATGTCTCTGACTGCTTCAGGGAGGGAAGATAAGATAAGAGAACATTGATGAAAACTGAGATGCCAGGTTGGAAGCTGTTGCTGTGTTCTAGATGAGAGATGATAATGGCTTGTATAAGAGAGTACTAGTAAAGATAGGGAGAAGTGATACTGAGGAGGTAAAGTAAACGAGAAAGGAGTGATAAAGAAGAGGGAGGAGTCTGGGTTAATCAGGAAAATGGTATAAGAGGAATATTTTCACAGATGGAGGAAAAGAGGAGGAGCAAGCTTAGGGAAGTCTGTGGATTCAGCCTGAGGCTGAATGTGTTTATATGACTCAGTGAGGATGCTCATTAGGCACTTGGTAGTCAAGAAAGAAGCCAATGGAAAGTTTGAGTTGAATATACGTAGTTGGGTATCTCCAGTATACGGGTAGAAATGAAATCAAAGATTTGTGGAGAGTATGTTGAGTGCAGATAGAGTGAGGAGGAAACTGAGGGAGGAAATGTTGGAGAGTGTGGGAGAGCTGGGAAAACTATCTTGTTGCAGAAGCAAAGAGAGTGAAGTGTTTCAGGAAGGAGAGAACAATGTAACAATTATAGCAAACAGTCACAGTAAGATAATTAATGAAAGATGTTTAATGGATTTGGGCAATTGGAAGGTAACATGTGACTATAGTGAGAACACTTTTGCAGGGATAAGAAGAAGTCAAGTAATAACAATGGGCTAAGGAGTGGCTAAGAGTGGACAATGCATGTAGATTTTTCAAAACTTTTTGTTTTAGAAACATTTAACATTTATAAAGATAGAACAGAATAACAAACCCCTCTATGCCAATCACCCAGCTTCAACAATGGTCATCTTATGGCTATCTTATTTCATCTGTACCATCTCTTATTTGAGCCTATTTCCTATTATTTTTAAAGCAAATCTCAGACACCATATTATTTCAGCAAGTTAAGGGCTCTTTAAAGCTATTATAACCACAATACCATTATTCTAAACTATTCCTTAAATAACTTTAAGTAAGGGAAGAAAAGAAATCTGACAGTAGAGAGAAATGCAAAGTCAAGGGAAACTTTTAGGATAAGTAATATTGAACATGTTTATAGAATGAAAAGTAAAGTTACTAGAGAAAAAGATGCAAGTTTCATGAGAAAGAGAAGCTGGTTGACATAGTCAAGTCCTAGAGAAGATGTGGGGACAGGGGACCACATGGTTCGGAGAACCATGGAGAGGAAGAAGGGGCATCTTCTGGGCTGGAGAGAAGAGAGATAGTGATGGTGTATTTTGTAAGTAGGAGGTAAGATAATATGCCGACAGTAAGAGGATTGAGGTTGAGGTGTTGACAGAGGAGAGATGGAGGTGTCCAATAGACCTTTAGTGAAAGAAGAAAAAGAGATGACACTGGACCTGATGCAGGAGACTAAAAGTGCTTAGGGCCATAGCAGGTATGGGAGGGTTTCTCCAGCGGCACTCGGAGGCCTGACTGGCAGGGAAGGTGGAAACAGCTTGTGGTGTGTGCAGAGTCAGTACTTGAGGATGAAGTGTACTGGACAGTGCTCCAGGTTGTGGTTTTCCCAAGTAAGGATAAAAAAATGATAGTAGAGAAAGAAACTGTATTTTGTTGAACATGTAGTCCATGACGGCACCCTGGGTGAGTAGAAAGGAAAGAGATGAAGGTAAAATAAGCAACCAAAGTTAATTTAGGTTAAAGTTCTTTTCAAGATTGAAGGGCAGAAAGAGTGAGAATGAGAATGTGGAAAGTACCTCACTGGTTCTCAACCTTGGTTGCTCTTTAGAATCAATCCAGGAGCTTAAAAAAAAATAAAACAATGTCTATGGTTGGACTCTACTCTCAGTGACTCTACTCTACTAGGTCTGCGTGGGTCCTGAGTATTGGTATTTGTTTTGCTTTGCTTTGTTTAGTCTGCCTAGTGTTTTTATTTTTAATAGAGTTTACTTTTTAAGGCATTTTTAGATTTATAGAAAAATTGGGTGGAAAGTACAGAGAGTTACCTTATGCCCACTGTCCATACTCTTCCCCACAACCTAACCTCTCTCTATCAAAGTCTTACACCAGAGTGGTACATTTATTACAACTGGAGGGGAGTAAAGAATTGTTCCTCTACCCTCTTAGATTCAATATCTGAAAATTAAACTGACCAAGGACAGATTAACAGGAAAAAATAGAGTTTATTTATATGTATAATACACATACACACGGGAGACCTCATTGATGAATAACTGAAAAGAGTGGTTAGAATTTAGGTCTTATATACCATATTAACAAAGAGAGACACATTATGAAGCAGTGTCAATACAAAAGAGAGGGGTTTGGGCTTCTAGGGGAAATAAATTATGGGGAGGTAAATATATGGGGAAACTAATGAGAGTTAAGTGTTATTTTAGAAAGGTCTGTTATGCAGACTCCATCTTTTGTAGTCTCCAGGGTGATAAGAGTGTCTCTTGGTATAGGAGAAGGAGAAAGATCATATACATATGCAGCTTTTAATGAAATATACATAAAAGTTTTCCTTTCACAAAGAAAAATTTATACTTTGCCTTTAAACAGAAACAAGGAAGGTAAAGAGTTTTTCCTGCATCTGTTTCTCAATTGCTTTCAGCTCAAAATAATAATTATGCCACTGTGGCATATTTTAGGGTTGCATATTCTGAATCACTTCACAGTCGATAAATGTACATAAACACATCAATATCACCCAAAGTACACGGTTTATATTAGAATTCATACTTCGTGTATATTCTATGAGTTTATATGTATATATAATGATATGTATCCACATTATAGTATCATGTAGAATAATTTCGCTGCCCTAAAAATCCTATGTGCTTTGTGTATTCATCCTGCTTCCCCCAAACTCCTGGCAACAACTGACATTTTAACTGTCTCCATAGTTTTCTTCTTCCAAAACGTCATACAATTGGAATCATAGTCTGTATCCTTTTCAGACTGGTTTCTTTCACCTAGCAATGTGTACTTACGTTTCTTCCATATCTTTTCATGGCTTTCATTTCTTTTCATCACTGAATACTGTTCCATTGTGTGAATGTAACACGGTTCATCTACTGAAGGACATCTTGGTTGTTTCTAAGTTTTAGCAATTATAAATAAAGAATACTATAAACATTCATGTGTAATTTTTTGTGTGGACACTATTTTTCAACTAATTCAGGTAAATACCAAAGAGCACAAAAGCTGGATCATATAGTGAGAGTGTTTTTAATTTTGTAAGAAGCTGCCACACTGTCTTCCAAAGTAAATGTACCATTTTGCATTCTCACCAGCAATGAATGAGACTTCCTGCTGCTCCACATCCTCACCATTATTTGGTGTGGCACTGGTATTTTCAAAATTTCCAGGTGATAATGTGTAGCCAGATTTGGGAACATTAAAGAAGAAAAATAGGCCATGTTCATCTGAAATAGAGTAGTTTTTTGACTTGGATCATATGTGGGTATATCTTAGGAGGTTCAAATCATTGAGAGATGGTAATAGCTGTCCCAGGTTTTAATTGTTTCCTTTTACAGTTTAACATGTGAAGTTCTGAAAACGTTAAGTGACTTGTATAGGTCATCTAGCAAGTAATGACAGTAGAGAACAGACTGAAAAAATGCAGTCTTGTTCTTTAAACAGATACAGAATTAAATAATCCATTTGCTTTCCTCTTATACCTTTCTTTCCAATAACACATTAACTTTCCAAGTAAATCATCATAAATAAAAAACTTTTTTTTTCCTGATGAAGATATGTGAACCAGGAGAGCAATAACAAGGTCCATGCTATGATATGTAAATATCAGCTTGTCACATTTATTTGCATTGGGGGCTAACTTTCTGATTTATAACTTCCACAGAAATAAGATTTCACTTAGTTGTACAGTTGTTCCTGACTCTTGAAATAAGGAGATGATTTGGGCATAGTATTTAAATGTCATTATTTAAAAAAAAAATTTAAAGAAAAACTTGTGATACAGAATGCAGGAACCCATAAGAAGTCATTTTTTCCTCTTTTTAATTAAAAAAGGAAATCCAATTTTGAATATAATACATTTATTTAAAAAAATAAATTATCGAACAACCCTCTACATAAAGCTAGCTTTGTGCCAGAATTAAGGACTTTACGTTTTTTTTGAAATCCTGTGACAACAGATAATATTGCTATTCAATTTTACAGTGAAGAAACAGAACAGGGGGAGTGAAGTCACTTGCTCAAGGTCTCAGAGAGAGTAAGTCCTATGCAGAGCTGAGTTTTGAACCCAGAAGATCTCACTGACTTAATCAGTCTGCCATGCTGAAATAGCATGTGTCTGATGGGGGCTTCTCCCTTTTGACAAAACAACAAACCAAAAAAAAAAAAAAAATCCACTTTGTATACTCTGAACATGCAAAACACATAAAAAAAGGGGGGAAAAAACTTAGCTTAGCTTAGCTGAGGTAAAGTAAGTGCAAGTTGAAGAGATTATTATACACTCCCCAAACTCACATGTTTTTCTTAACAGAGCATATTTGATAACGTTCATATGTAGCTTTTAATGAAATATGTATAAAAGCTTCAGGAAACTGATAATTTGTTACATTTATCTATTATAGAACAATGGACTTTTAGAGAACAAAGGGACTTTTGATTTTGTGCAGTCAGGCAATTTCACTTTATAGAGGAGACGTCAGGGCTTAGAAAGTTTAAGTGACTTTTTAAATGTTACATACCCTGTTGAAAGTTGGATGAGAACTAGCAGAAGTCAAAATTTTTCATTAAATTAGTTTCTCATGTAGTCAATTCGCTCTAGATTCTGTCAACAGATGGTCATTGGTACCAATTCAATGCCTACAGGAATCCCCAATTTAGGTTGTGGCGAAGGAGACTTTACTCAGTGCAAACAGCTCAACTGTGATACAGCATGGCTGTGGAACAGCTCAATAGTGTTACAGCTCAATTACGAGACAGCATGGCTGAGGAACAGCACACCTGTGAGGCAGTCCTAGGGGTGAGCCAGCTCAGTCCCTCTCCAGCTTGACAGCTCTGCCCTGCTCCAGTCTGCCCTGACATCTCTGTTCCACTCAGACCCATTGAGATAGGGCAGCTCTGCTCTGCTCTGATCTGATGAGATGTCTTCCGTGTTTCAGCTCCAGCCAGGAAAACAGCAGTCTTCAATGGAAAGGGAAAGCATACTCTCCACCAAGAGGGGAGCTGACTGACTTGTATAGAGAGAAGTGGCCACCCCTGCTCCCTGATTAGCCCATTCTCATGCAAATGAGTCCTCACAGTTTGATAGGTCCAAAAAGCACTGTCCCGATTGGTCAGAATGGATCTGCTCTGATTGGTGTGAATGAGGATATAGCTGCACAGCTCTGATTGGATGGGGAAAGTCTCAGTCTTCCTGGTTGAAATAGGATTCCAGAATTCCTTTATAAGGGTTAGCTCAGATGGCTGGACCACAGTGCAGGCAGTCAGTTCCGTTCAGGCTTCTCCCTAGAGTGGGCTTGGGTGAAAGGCCCCTGTTTAGAAATGACTGCTAGGCTCTATTTTTAAATTTGACCCTAGTTAGCTACCAGAACTCTTCTTGGTAGGTATCTTCTTTTTCAGACTTGATAATTCTTACATTTCTTTGGTAATATTACTTTATTATCAAAGAAATGTAAGAATTAATATTCTTACATTTCTTACACAAATGTAAGAAATGTAATATTACATTAAATTTAATGATTTACCGCATTTTTGATACACATATGGTTAAGCCAGAAGCTTTAGAATTTCATAACATCTTTACAATTCACACATAACATAATGGTCAATATAATCATTTAAATTTCCTTTTTTTTTTTTTGGCATTTTGAGTGATTATGACCCTGGGTTTACATTTATTTATTTCTGATTTTTATCTCACCTATGAAGTACAGATCATTACTTATCAAATGTATTATATATTGAAGTTTAGCAGTTGACCAGACATTTTCAATGATATTATTAGGAAATTATTTTTTTAAAATTTAATTTCTTGTGGCATTTTTATCCTCATCATATAAATTTAGGATAAAATACTGGAACTTAAACTTGGTCATTGGCAGGTTTCTCTCACTTGGAAGTGAATGACTTAACCAGGAAGAATAAAACCTTCAGTTTTTGCTCTGTTCCACCCAGCTTTATTGAGACATAATCGACATATAACATTGAGTAAGTTTTAAGTGTACAATGTGATTATTTTATACATGTATATATTGTGAAATGTTTACCCCACTAAGATTTGTTAATATATTCTTCACCTCACACAATTACCATTTATTTGTTGTTGTCTAGTAAGAACATTTAAGACCTACTCTCTTAGCAACTTCTAAGTATACAACAGAGTATTGTTAACTATAGTCACTATTCTATATATTAGATTCTCAGAACTTATTCTTCTTATACCTGGAAGTTTGTACCCTTTGGCCAACTTCTCATTTCCCCTGCTCCCTACAGCCCCTGGCAACCACTAATCTACTCTCTATTTCTATGAGTTTGGCTTTTTTAGATTCTACATCTAGTAAGATCATACTGTATTTGTATTTGTCAGTCTGACTTATTTCATGTAGCATAATACCTTCTAAGTTCATCCATGTTGTCTCAAAAGGCAGAATTTCTCTTTTTTTGGCTGAATAATATTCTATTTTGTAGAAAAATGTATTTTACATTTTCTTCATCCATTCATCTATCAATGAACATTTAGATTGTTTTCCTATCTTGGCTATTGTGAATAATGCTGTAATAAATATAGAAGGGGCAGATGACTCTTCAAAATCCTGATTTCCTTTTCACACAGAAGCGAAATTGCTGGGTTATATGATAGTTCTATTTTTAAATTTTTGAGAAACATTCATACTGTTTTCCACAGTGGCTACACCAACTTACATTCCTCCAACGGTGTAGAAGGATTCCCTTTTCTCCACATCATCATCAACATTTATCTCTTATCTTTAGAATAATAGCCATTCTAACAGGTGTTAATTGATATATCATTGTGGTTAGATTTTCATTTTCCTGATAATTAGTGATGCTCAGCACTTTTTATGTATTTTTTTAGTATCTTGTATTTCTTCTTTGGAAAATGTCTATTCAGATCTTTTGCCTCATGTTTTTTTTAACTCTCTTCGTTTTGTTTTGTTTTGTTTTGTTTTGTTTAAATGCCAGTTTAGTTATTTGTTTTCATACTATATAACAATTTTTTTTAACATTTTATTTTCTTATTTACCACTTCCCCTCTCCCCCTTCCCTTCTGGTAACCACTAGTCCATTGTCCACGTCCATGAGTCTCTTTCTTTGTCCTATTCATTTGTTGCTTTTAGGTTTATAACCCAAAAATAAGTGATATTATATGATTTTCAACTTTTTCTGTCTGGCTTATTTTGCTTAGCATGATTATTTCAAGGTCCATCCATGTTATTGCAAATGGCAGTGTTTCATCTCTTCTTATGGCTTAGTAATATTCCATTGTATAATATGTACCACAGTTTCTTTAGCCAACCATCTATCACAGGACATTTAGGTTGCTTCTATGTCCTGGCTGCTATGAACATCGGTGAGCATATATCTTTTCTAATATGAGTTTTCAAGTCTTTGGGGTAAATACCCAATAGAGGGATTGCTGGATCATATGGTAGGTCAATTCTTTGTTTTTTGAGGAACCTTCATACTGCTTTCCATAGTGGCCATACCAATTTGCAGTCTCACAAGCAGTGTATGAGAGTTCCTATTTCTCCACATCCTCTCCAATATTTGTTATTACTTGTCCTGTTGATTATAGCCATTCTAACAGGTGTGAGATGGTATCTCATTGTGGTTTTGATTTGCATTTCCCTAATAGATAGTGATGTTGAGCATCTTTTCATATATTTGTTGACCATTTGTACATCCTCTAGGGAGAAGTGTCTGTTCAGGTCCTCTGCCTGTTTTTTGATTAGATTGTTTGTTTTTTCATTGTTATTGAATTGTATGAGTTCTTTGTATATTTTGGATATTAGGCCTTTATCAGAGGTATTGCTTGCAAATACATTTCCCCATTCGGATGGTTGTCTCTTTACCCTGTTGACAATTTCTGTGCTGAGCAGAAGCTTTTTAGTTTGACGTAGTCCCATTCATCTATTTTTGCTCTTACTTTCCTTGCCTTTGAGGTTAAATTTATAAAATCCTCTTTAAGTCCAATACTCTTTAGTTCCTATGTTTTCTTCTATGCATTTTATTGTTTCAGGTCTTATATTCAGGTTCTTAATTCATTTGGAGTTAATTTTGGTGTATGGTGATAGACAACAGTCTAGTTTCATTCTTTGGCAGGTGGCTTCCCAGTTTTCCCAGCACCACTTATTGAAGAGACTTTCCTTTCTCCATTGTATGTTTTTGGCTTTTTTGTTGAAAATTATTTGCCCATATAAATATGGGTTTACTTCTGGACTCTTGATTCTGTTCCACTTGTCCATGTGTCTACTTTTCTGCCAATACCATGCCATTTTGATTACTGTCGCTTTGCAGTATAATTTGAAGTTGAGTAGAGTGATGCCTCCAGCTTTGTTCTTTTTTCTCAGGATGGCTTTGGTAATTTGGGGTCTTTTGTGCTTCCATACAAATCTGATGATTTTTTGTTCTATTTTTTTAAAACATAATGATGGGATTTTGATGGGGATTGCATTAAATCTGTATAATGCTTTAGGTAATAAGGTCATCTTAACTATGTTGATTCTTCCAATCCAAGAGCACAAAATATCTTTCCATTTTTTTGTATTTTCTACAATTTCTTTTAATAGGGTCTTCTAGTTTTCATCATATAGGTCCTTCACAGTTTGACTTTTTCATTTCCTATTTGTATGCCTTTTATATCTTTCTCTTATCTGATTGCACTTGCTAGGACCTCCAATGTTATATTGAATAACAGTGGCCATAGTGGAGAGACTTGTCTTATTCCTGATCTTAGAGGGAAGGTTTTTAGTTTTTCACCATTAAGTATAATGTTGGCTGAGGGTTTGTCATGTATGGTCTTCATTTTGTTAAGGTACTTTCCTTCTATATCGATTTTGTTAAGTGCTTTGATCATAAGTGGGTGCTGTATCTTTTCGAAGGCTTTTCTGTATGATTTTATGATTCTTATATTTTAATTTGTTTATGTGGTGTATCATATTAATTGATTTGTGTGTGTTGAACCATCCCTGTGCCCCTGGGATGAAGCCCACTTGATTGTGGTGTATAATCTTTTTAATATGTTGCTGTATTAAGGTTCACCAGTAACTTATTTAGGATTTTTGCATCTATATTCATGAGAGATATTGGTCTGTAGTTTTCTTTTTTGTGTGTTATCTTTGCCAGGTTTTTGTATCAAGGTAATATTGGCCTCATAAAATGAGTCAGGAAGTATTGCCTCCTTTTTGATTTTTTGGAAGAGTTTGAGGAGAATAGGTATTAAATCTTCTTTGAATGTTTGTTAGAATTCACTGATGAAGCCATCCGATCCTGGACTTTTACTTTTTGGTAGGTTTTTGATGACCGTTTCAGTTTCCATACTGCTGATTGGTCTATTTAGATTTTCCAGATCTTCTTGATTCAGTCTAGGAAGATTGTATTTTCATAAGTACTGGTCCATTTCTTCTAGGTTATTAAATTTGGTGTTCTATACTTTTCCATAGTATTCTTGTATGATCCTTTGTATTTCTGCAGTGTCTGTCATAATTTCCCCTCTTTGGTCTCTGATTTTGTTTATTTGTGTCCTTTCTCTTTTTTCTTTAGTGAGTCTAGTCCGGGATTTGTCAATTTTGTTCACCTTCTCAAAGAACCAGCTTTTTGTTGCATTTATTTTTTCTATTGCTTTTGTTTGTTTGTTTCAATATGATTTATTTCTGCTCTAATTTTGTTTATTTCTTTCTTTCTGCTGATTTTAAGCTTCATTTGTTCTTCCTTTTCTAGTTTGTTTAAGATGAAGCATCAGGTTGTTTATTTTGGCTTGTTTTTGGTTTTGGATTTAGGCCTGTAATGACATGAACTTTCCTCTTATGACCGCTTTTGCTGTGCCCCCAAAGTGTTGATATGTTATACTATCATTATCATTCATTTTTATGTATCTCTTGGTTTCTCTTTTTATTTCTTCTCTGACCCAGTTATTCTTCAGTCGTATGTTATTTAATCTCCATGTATTTGTGGTTCTTTCTGCTTTCTTTTTACAGTTGATCTCTAGTTTCAAAGCATTATGATCAGAGAATATGGTTGGTATCATTTCAACCCTCTTATATTTGTTGCGTCTATCTCTGTGTCTCAGTATGTGGTCGATTCTTGAGAATGTTCCATGTGCATTAGAGAAGAATGTATAAGCAGCTGTTTTGGGATGGAAGGCTCTGTAAATATCAATTATGTCAAGTTGGTCTAAAGTATCATTTAAGGATGTTGTTGATTTTCTGTTTGGATGATCTGTCCACATCTGACAGTGGAGTATTTAGGTCCCCTGCTATGATAGTGTTTTGGTCTGTTTCTCCTTTTAGTTCTGTTAGTAATTGCTTTACATATTTCAGGGTTCTCTGATTGGGAGCATAGATATTAATAAGTGTTATGTCCTCTTGGTTCATGATTCCCTTTATCATTATAAAGGATCCCTCAGTATCTTTTTTACCTTTTTGATTTTGAAGTCTACTGCATCCTTTATTAGTACTGCTACTCCCACTTCTCTCTGAATGCCATTTGCTTGAAATATCATTTTCCACTTTTTCACTTTGAGTCTATATTTGTCTTTGGAACAGAGATGTGTCTCCTGGAGACAGCATATGGTTGGGTTTTGTTTTTTGACCCAGTCTACAACTCTGTGCCTTTTTATTGGTGAGTTCTGTCCATTTACATTTAGGATGATTGTTGAAATATGAGGTCTTCTCATAGCCATTTTATCTTTTGCTTTCTGATAGCTCTGTGTTTCCATTCCTTTTTTGTCCTTGTATTTCTGTTTTCTTTATTTTGGTTGGCTTTTGTGGGTTTTCCCTCTGGTCCTTCTTGTTTTATGTTATATACTTCGGTTCAAAATCTTTGGCCCGTGGTTACCATTATGAATATGTAAAGGATAGTTGTATATATACAGTCGTCCCTTTTCTTCTGCATGTGCCTTATTTCCATTCCCCTTTTCGAATTTGGATCTTTGAATCCTCCCCTTTTCAGTCATTGTTGTCTCATTTTGTCCCTATGTATGCTGAACATTCATTACTATCTTGCTATAGCAAATATCTTCTTATTTTAAGGTTATAATGCCCTGTTCGTAGTAAGGGTTGCACTCCTCTGTTTTTATCACCCTACTAGTCACCTTACTCCTAATTATGCTTTTTTTTTTTTGTCATTTTGTTTTAGGTGAGCTGACCTCTTTCAGTATTTCCTGTAGTACAAGCCTCATAGAATAGAATACCCTCAATTTTTATATGTTTGCAAAGGTCTTTATTTCTCCTTCATAACTAAAGAAGAGCTTAGGTGATACATTATTCTTGGCTGGTAGTTCTTTTCATTTAATAGTTTGAATATTTGATTACACTCCTTTCTGGCTTGTAAGGTTTGTGCTGAGAAGTCTGACGATAATCTAATGAGTTTTCCTTTATAAGTTACTGTGTTCTTTTCCCTGGCTGCCTTGAGAATTCTGTCTTTGTTGTTGATTTTTGATAATTTTGATATGATGTGTCTTGGTGAAGGCCTTTTTGGTTGAGATAATTGTGTGTTCTATTGACTTCTTGATTCCAAGCTCCAGCTCATTCCTTAGGTTTGGGAAATTTTCGTCAACTATTTGTCTGAAAATGCTTTCTAATCTCTGCTCCTTTTTCTCCCCTTCGAGAATTCCCACTATTCTTATGTTTCCTCTCCTGATGGTATCAGATAGTTCTTGTATTTCTCTTTCATTATTTTTCATTCTTCAGTTTCTTTCTTCTTCCTTCTGATTTATTTCTATATTCTTGTCTTTGATATCACTGATCCTTTCCTCTATTTGGTCGACTCTATTTCCCAAGCTTGTTATTTCATTTTTCAGCTTTTGTAGTTTGTTCTTTATCTCCAGAAGGTCTATTCAGTTATTTTTGAGGGTTTCAATCTCCTTGCTAAAGAACTCATTCATTGTTTTTTCAATTCCTGAAATTGTTGATATGATTCATTTAGAATCTCACTGAGTTTTTTCAGAAGTATCATCCTGAATTCTCTGTCATTTAAGTTGCATATTTTTATGTCTGCAAGCTTATTTTCTGGAGATTTTTCTCTTTCTTTCTGAGATGCCTTGTCATCTTGGTTGTTCATGGTGTTTAATGGACTATTTCTCCACCTGGGCATTAATGGAAGTGTGTTCTGCTTCCCCCGAAAGATTTATTATAAAATGGTCCCTAGCCTTTTGCAAATAAGGTTATTTTCTTTTGGTTTCCATTAGGTGGTGTCTAAACTTCTTGGATCTCTGCTTTATATAAAGTGTTAATAATGTCTTTTTTCTCCTTGTAGATGTTTAATCATGCTCGCTACCCTCTGTCTCAGTTCCTGTCAGTGTTAGTGACAGTTTTGGTAGTGTTTGCTCAGATTCCCCTGGGGCTCCACGATGATCCATCTTGGAGTTTATAGGGAAAGGGACCCTCTGGGTTGGGGATTAGAGGCTGTGGCTCAGCCTCAGGTTTGCAACTGGGGCCGGTAAAAATCAACTGTTGTTTCTCTGCCATCCCTGCTTTTCTGCCATCCCTGTTTCTCTGCTTTCTGCCTTGAGGATTGGGCACTGCCGCCAGCCGCGTGGAGCTCATAGAACTCTCAAGCAGGGCTATTCAGAGAACTCGCAGCTCCTTCTCCCCTCCCGCTCCTCCTACAGGGAGCTCTGGCTGTGAGAGGCAGCTTCTTTGTTTCTCTTAGTCCACCACCAGACACCTTAGATTCTGACCTGTGGTAGCTCTTATGTGCAGATCCCATGCTCAGATGTGCTGGTGTGCAGTTTGGGTGTTTTTTGTTGAGTTTTAGGTGTTCAGCTTATTGTTGCTTCAAGGGGAGAGATCTGGGAATGTCTGTCACGTTGCTATGTTTAATCCAATCGCACCTTTGCCTAATTTTAAATTGAAATATTAGTGGGTTGTGTTCTGTTTGTTTGTTTGTTTGGGTGGTTGGCTTTTTGTTTGTTTGGCTTTTGAATTTTAGTTTTTGTTTGTTTGTTTTCGTGGGTTTGTTTGTTTGTTTGCTATTGAGTTGTATGAGTTCCTTATATATTTTGGATATTTACCTCTTATCAGATATATGGTTTGAAAATCTTTTATTCCATTCTGTAGGTTGCCTTTTAATTTTGTTAATCGTTTCTTTTGCTGTGCAGAAGCTTTTTAGTTTGATGTAATCTCACTTGTGATTTTTGCATTTGTTGCTGGTGTTTTGGTTTCATTTTCAAAAAATTATTGCCACAACCAATATCAAGGAGTTCTTCCTGTTTACTTCTAGGAGTTTTGTTTAAGTCCTTAGCCATTTTGAGATAATTTTTGTGAGCAGTGTAAGATAGTGGTCCAATTTCATCTTTGTGCATGAAAATATCCAGTTTTTCCAAAATCATTTATTGAAGAGACTATCCCTTCTCCATTAAATATTCTTGGTCCCCTTGTCAAATATTAGATAACTATATATACATAGGCTTATTTCTAGGCTCTGTTCTGTTCTATTGATCATCGTGTTTCTTTTTATGCCAGCACCATGCTGTTTTGATTATTATAGACTTGTTTATAGTTTGAAGTCAGGAAGTGTTATATCTCCAGTTTTATTCTTTCTCAAGATTATTTTGGATATTCAGAATTTTTGTGGTTCTATGTGAATTTTAGGGTTATTTTTCCATTTCTGTGAAAAATATGGTTAGCATTTTGATAGGCATTACACTCAATCTATAAATGGCTTTGGGTATTAAGAACATTTTAACAATATTAACTCTTCAGATCTATAAACAGTGAATATCTTTTAATTTATTTGTGTCTTCTTCAATTTTTTTCCTCAGCATCTTATCATTTTCGGTACACAGATTTTTAACTTTCTTGGTTAAATTTATTTCAAAGATTTATTTTTTTTATGCTATTATAAATGGGTTTGTTTTCTTTATTTCTTTCACTAGTAGAATTCACCAGTAAAGCCATCTGGTCCTGGCCTTTTCTTTATTGGGAGGTTTTTGATCATCGATTCAATCTCTTTACTAGTGATTTTTCAGATTTTCTATTTGTTCTTGATTCTCTCTTGATAGGTTGTATGTTTCTACGAATTTATTTCTTCTAAGTTGTCCCAATTTGTTGACATGTAATTTTTCAGAGTGGTCTCATATGATCCTTTGTATTTCTGCGGTATCAGTAGTAACGTCTCCTTTTTCATTTATAATTTTATGTATTTTGGTCCTCTGTTTTTTTCCTAATAGGTCTAGCTAAAGGTTTGTCAATTTTATCTTTTTAAAAACCAGGTCGCGGTTTCCTTGATTTTTTTCTATTTTCTTTTTAGTCTCTATTTCATTTATTTCTTCTCTAAATTTCTGTTATTTCTTTCTTCTAACATTGGGCTTAGTTTTCTTTTTTTTTAAGTTTCATTAAGTTGTCTATATGAGACCTTTTTTCTTAATGTAGGCATTTATTACTATAAATTTCCCTCTTTAGCACTGCTTTGCTGCATCCCATAGTTTTGGTATGTGCATTTTCATTTTTATTGTTCTCAAGGTATTTTTTGATTTTCCTTTTGATTTCTTCTTTGACCTATCGGTTGTTCAGAATTGCGTTGTTCAATTTCTACATATTTGTGAATTTTTTAGTTTTCATCCTTTTATTGATTTCTAGTTTCAATCCATTGTGTTTTAAAAAGATCCTTGGTATGATTCCACACTTTTTAAATTTGCTAAGACTTTTTTTGTGACTTAAAGTATGATTTATCCTGGAGGTTGTTCCATGTGTACTTGAGAAGAATGTATATTCTGTTGGTGGTGGATGGATTGTTCTGTATATGTCTATTAGATCTACTTAATCTAAAGTATCATTCAAGTCCAATATTTCTTTAATGATTTATATGTCTGCACAATTTATTCTTTGTTGAAAGTGGGGTATTGAAGTCCCTTCATATTATTGTAATTTTTTCCCCTTCATATCTGTTAGTATTTGCTTATATTTAGGTACTCTGGTGTTAGGTGCATATATATTTGTAATCGTTATATCCTTTTGCTGAATCAACCTTTTTATTATTACATAATGAATTTTTTTTTTTTTTGTATCTCATTACAGTCTTTGACTTCAAATGTATTTTGCTGGATGTAAGTGTAGCTATTTCTGCTCTCTTTCAGTTTCTATTTCCATAGAGTAACTTTTTAAATCCCTTCACTTTGAGGTGATGCATCTTAGAGCTTACGTGAATTTCTTCTAAGCATCATATAGTTGAGTATTATAATTTTTATCCTTTTGGCCACTCTATACCTTTTAATTGAAGAATTAATCCATTTATATTTCAAGTAATTATTGATAGATAGAACTTACTAATGCCATCTTATTGTTTTCTATCTGTTTTGTAGTTCCTTTGTTTCTTTCTTTTTCTCCTGCTGTCCTCCTTTGTGACTTAATGATTATTTGTAGTAGTATACTTTGATACTCTTTTCTTTATCTTGTGTGTATCCACCGTAGTTTTTGCTTTGTGTTTACCCTGAGGCTTACAGAAAACATTATATAGTTACAACAGTCTATTCTAAGCTGATAACATCTTAACTTTACCGCATGCAAAAACTCTACTCTTTAATTCCCATCCCCCAATTTTATGTTTTTGATGTCACAGTTTACATATTTTTATGTTATGTATTTGTTAACAAGTTACTGTAGCTATAGTTATTTTCAATACATCTGTCTTTTAACCTTTATACTAAAACGAAGTGATTATTTAATACACCACTATATTATAGTACTGGAATGTTCTCAATTTGACTATATTCTTACCTTTACCAGTGCGTTTTATATTTTTGTATGTGTTTATGTTACTAATCAGCACTCTTTCATTTCAGCTGAACAACCTCCTTTCATCATTTCTTGTAAGGCAGGTCTTTCAGTTTTGTTTGTCTTGGGACCTTTGTATCCTTCATTTACAAAGGACAATTTTGCCAGATGAAGTATTCTTGGTGACAGGTATTTTTTCTTTCAGTGCTTTAAATATATCATCCCAGTCTCTGCTGGGATATGAGGTTACTATTTCTCCATCTGCTGAAAGCCTTATGTGGGATCCCATGTAAGTAAGAATGTTATTTTCTCTCGCTGATTTTAAGATTATTTGTCTTTGATTTTTGACAGTTATATTATAAGAAGATCTTTTTTGAGTTGAATTTGGGGACCGATGCATGTTATGAATATAATGTCCAAATCGCTCCTCACATCTGAAAAGTTCTCAGCGATTATTTATTTAAATAAACTTTTATTTCTCTCTCCCTATTCTCTCCATTTCAGAGTCCATATATATATATATTATTAATGGTATCCCATAAGTCCAGTAGGCTTTCTATATTAATTTTTATTCGTTTTACTATCTAACATGATAGTTTCAAATGTTCCATCCTTGAGTTCACTGATTCATTCTTCTGTTATTATAGTCCGATGTGAAACCTCTTTATTGAATCTGTAGTGACTATGGTTAACAATACTCTGTTGTATACTGACCACTATGTTATGTGTGAATTGTAAAGATGTTATGAAATTCTAAAGCTTCTGGCTTAACCATATGTGTATCAAAAATGCGGTAAATCATTAAATTTAGTAATATTACCAAAGAAATGTAAGAATTATCAAGTCTGAAAAAGAAGATACCTACCAAGAAGGGTTCTGGTAGCTAACTAGGGTCAAATTTAAAAATAGAGCCTAGCAGTCATTTCTAAACAGGGCCTTTCACCTAGGGAGAAGCCTGAACGGAACTGACTGCCTGCACTGTGGTCCAGCCATCTGAGCTAACCTTATAAAGGAGTTCCTGGAATCCTATTTCAACCAGGAAGACTGAGACTTTCCCCATCCAATCAGAGCTGTGCAGCTATATCCTCATTCACACCAATCAGAGCAGATCCATTCTGACCAATCGGGACAGTGCTTTTTGGACCTATCAAACTGTGAGGACTCATTTGCATGAGAATGGGCTAATCAGGGAGCAGGGGTGGCCACTTCTCTCTATACAAGTCAGTCAGCTCCCCTCTTGGTGGAGAGTATGCTTTCCCTTTCCATTGAAGACTGCTGTTTTCCTGGCTGGAGCTGAAACACGGAAGACATCTCATCAGATCAGAGCAGAGCAGAGCTGCCCTATCTCAATGGGTCTGAGTGGAACAGAGATGTCAGGGCAGACTGGAGCAGGGCAGAGCTGTCAAGCTGGAGAGGGACTGAGCTGGCTCACCCCTAGGACTGCCTCACAGGTGTGCTGTTCCTCAGCCATGCTGTCTCGTAATTGAGCTGTAACACTATTGAGCTGTTCCACAGCCATGCTGTATCACAGTTGAGCTGTTTGCACTGAGTAAAGTCTCCTTCGCCACAACCTAAATTGGGGATTCCTGTAGGCATTGAATTGGTACCAATGACCATCTGTTGACAGAATCTAGAGCGAATTGACTACATGAGAAACTAATTTAATGAAAAATTTTGACTTCTGCTAGTTCTCATCCAACTTTCAACAGGGTATGTAACATTTAAAAAGTCACTTAAACTTTCTAAGCCCTGACGTCTCCTCTATAAAGTGAAATTGCCTGACTGCACAAAATCAAAAGTCCCTTTGTTCTCTAAAAGTCCATTGTTCTATAATAGATAAATGTAACAAATTATCAGTTTCCTGAAGCTTTTATACATATTTCATTAAAAGCTACATATGAACGTTATCAAATATGCTCTGTTAAGAAAAACATGTGAGTTTGGGGAGTGTATAATAATCTCTTCAACTTGCACTTACTTTACCTCAGCTAAGCTAAGCTAAGTTTTTTCCCCCCTTTTTTTATGTGTTTTGCATGTTCAGAGTATACAAAGTGGATTTTTTTTTTTTTTTTGGTTTGTTGTTTTGTCAAAAGGGAGAAGCCCCCATCAGACACATGCTATTTCAGCATGGCAGACTGATTAAGTCAGTGAGATCTTCTGGGTTCAAAACTCAGCTCTGCATAGGACTTACTCTCTCTGAGACCTTGAGCAAGTGACTTCACTCCCCCTGTTCTGTTTCTTCACTGTAAAATTGAATAGCAATATTATCTGTTGTCATGTATTTGTCACAGGATTTCAAAAAAAACGTAAAGTCCTTAATTCTGGCACAAAGCTAGCCTTATGTAGAGGGTTGTTCGATAGTTTATTTTTTTAAATAAATGTATTATATTCAAAATTGGATTTCCTTTTTTAACTAAAAAGAGGAAAAAATGACTTCTTATGGGTTCCTGCATTCTGTATCACAAGTTTTTCTTTAAAATTTTTTTTTAAATAATGACATTTAAATACTATGCCCAAATCATCTCCTTATTTCAGGAGTCAGGAACAACTGTACAACTAAGTGAAATCTTATTTCTGTGGAAGTTATAAATCAGAAAGTTAGCCCCCAATGCAAATAAATGTGATAAGCTGATATTTACATATCATAGCATGCTCTCCTGGTTCACATATCTTTATTTGAAAAAAAGAAGTTTTCTATTTAAGATGATTTGCAAACATGTCTTTTCAGTAAGACAGGAGAGAAGATGAAGTTGTTAGATAATATTCATATCAGTGTATGATGAGTTACATGTACTATCTAGAGGAAGTATATCTATGAAATAAGATATTTTATGATTTAATTGAAGCCCAAAAATGACCCTTCTGAAGAATCACTAGTGATGTCTTGACTCTACCATCTAATGAATTTTAAGATTGCTTCCCCTGTTAATATTTTTTCAGAAGACTTGAAAAAATATTTGGAGAGTAAGCTCAACAGTGAGGACAGGAAACAAATTCTACATAATTCTCAAGTATTCACTCTCATTTTTTTTTTTTTAGTCATCTAGATAAGTTTAGTTTTTATTTTGCTAAAGGGAGAGGGGCTACACAAAATAAGTTTTGATTTGTCTCTTTCTCAAAAAAAATTTTTTTTATTATTTACTCTTTTTTCCCCTCATTTTCTTGTCTCAGATGAAGAAGTATCTTCTTTCCTTCTCTCTGTCTACCCTTCTTTCCCCTCCTGGGTAACCTTGTACTTTCCACTATCCTCTGACTCTTAACGCCATACACTCACTGAACTTTACCATTGACTTCTTCCTAACATTCTAAGGAGATGCTTATTTCCCTCTGTCTATAAATCATATTCTTTGGACTTGCCCTCTGGTTACTATCCTCTCCTTTTTTTTTTAAACTGCAACTCTTCCCAAAAATTTCTCTAAATTTATGGTTTCCACCTCCCATTACACCTCACACCTAATATGTTTGTTCCTCCAACAGAAACTAAAGGCAGACTTCCTTTAATTGCAAAGTCCAAAGACTTTTCCCTAATTGCCTCCCTCTTTGCCTCTATTTAGTTTTGGTTCCTTCCGGACTCCTCCCTCATTGGAGCAATTCCTCTCTGGCTTCAGCAACATGCAGGCTCTTGGCACCCTTCTTTGATGGCTTTTATGATGTCTCCCTTTTTATTCTTATTCCTGTTAATATGGTAGCATAACAAATTATCCCCAAACTTAGTGGTGGAAAACAGTCATTTACTATGTTCACTGATTCTACAGGTCAGAAATTTAGATGTGGAATAGCAAGGATGGCTCGTCTCTGCTCCATGATGTCTGGGCAGGCTTGAAGGCTAGGTTGGAGTCATCTGCAGACTGGTTTACCCCCTGTCTGGTGTTTGATGCTGACTGTTGGCTGGGGTCACAATTCCTCTCCTTGCTGGCCTATGTGGACTCCCCATGTGGGGCGGTTTGGGCTTCCTCACAGTATCGTGGCCTGGTTCAAGCAGCGATTGCCCCCAAAAGGAGTAAACCAAGCGGAAGTTGAGTCTTTTTATGAGTTTTGCCTCAGAAGTGACATAGCACCATTTCTGCCATATTCTATTGGTTGGAACAGTCACAAGCCCAAATTTAAAAGAAGAGAACATTCTTCAATGAAAACATTAGGTGGAAAAAACTTATTATTTTTTTTTTATCTAAAGTTAGTAAAATTCTCTACGTTCATTTATTTCTTTAATAGTATAAGATTTAGAGTACTCTTTAAGAATATAAAACATGAATCTATTGATCAGCTACTTTTTCACTAATATGTATACAAAATGTCTAAGATGAACACAGGTATGACTATAAATTCTGCAGTTTAGTTTTTGTAAGGTAACTTGAGAAACTATTCTTGTATTTATTATTGATTTTCAGGATGAATATTTTTTTTCTTTTTGCTATTGAGTCACTAGATAATTGTTTTCCTTTTTTCTTTCCCTGAAATGAATTCTCAAAAGACATTTTTAAAAATTGTTTAAATTTGTTGATGATTAGTGGCTAAAACCCCAACCAAGGAAAATTACCAAATTTTGAAACTTTGAGCCTCGACCAGGCATTTGCTGGAAGAAATTGACTCTGGATGATAAAGTGTATTAAATTTATACCAAAGTTGCTGTAAGGGCAAGTTTTTAGCTTCCTCCAGACAAATAAGTACTGCTAGTACTCCAAAGTGGACTATTATTATTATTGAAACTCATTCAGACACACCTATGTGCTTAGAAGAGCTGACTTGATGATCACCCTTGGGTTAAGTAAACTGGAGGCAGGTATGTGAAAATTATTAAGGCCTGAAGGCCATCAATAGGTCAAATAGGGAAAAGACAGAAGAAGGAAGACAGAATGGTGAGGCTTTCGTGGTGAACACAAATGTCAAAATGAATAAATAAATATTTTAGTTTTGCAACTATGATATTATATTAAATTTCCTTACTTTTTGCCATTTGAATTATGAGCTGCCTTATCATTTAGAGTACTACTTTGCATTCATGGACTGTGCCTGCAAAGTAAGGACTTCAGTTTGCTTTACAGGTGAACAGTATCATTTTTAGGAGAGATCTAGGGAGAAATGCTGTATTTGTATAAAATTGGCAAAATAACCTAGGAGTCCAAGTCCTCTTAGAGTTATTCAACTTTTTAGTTAACAGGTGACTGTGGTCCCCGAGATTCTGGGATTATTATCTTAGGTACAAAATTCAAAACATAGAACATGAAAGTCTCCAGAAATTTCTTGTTAACTGAGAATACTTTCAGTTTTCATTTATTTATTTATCATGAAGAATATAGCCTTTATTTATCATGAAGAATATAGCCTTGAAAAAACTTAGCAATTATGCTTAACTTTCTCCAATGGGTTTCTTTATTTCCTAAGTTTTGCTGAGAAGTAATTATGATATGTTGGAGTGTAGCTGGGGCTAGAAGCCTAGGATTAGTGACTGGTTTGAGGATCAGTAGAGGATTCTGAGCAATAATCATTAGTATCCTAGTGGTCAGAGTTGAATAGCAGGTACCACTTTGATTTTTAAAATTTAATATAAATGTTTTCCTTTCACAAGCTCTTTCCACATAGATCATATGAAATGGAAAATTGAGAAAAGCTCATGACTACAAATGGCACTTATATTTTAAAGCAAAAGAATTAAATACATATTTAGGTTTTGCAACTACAATATTATGTTAAATTTCAATGAACTATGCAAAAGATTCATGTTCTTATAAATTGTGTTCATGCAGCTTTGAAGGATCATACTTTTAGTATTTAATAAGACAGCACTAATTTTGCATCCCAAATCTGGTTGAAAGTCCAACACATTAAAACTTTCTCAGAATTTCCAGACAATACTTCTGGTAGATGCCTACTAGAACCCTGGCTCTTATGGTTTTCTCTACCCTTCCTCATTAGTTCTGTTTCTCTATACTTTGGTCACAATCTCTCTTATTTCATTTACTAAGGCAGCACTAACATATAAGGCTGATGAGTGCAAAACTTTTCTGGATCGTTTGGGCTAACTGAGAAGTTTTACCCCATGCTATAGAATAGGAAACTACTTGAAATTACATATATAGTATCTCTGTTTTAAAATTTCTTGGCCATCTTTGTTATAAAAATAAATTTTTCACTAACCTTTCTCCTAAGAATTTGGTCTGCTATGATTTCTTTTAAAAAAAAAACTTATAAAGGTTAGTCATTTTAATAAAGAGTAATTGAATACAATATAAATGGTACTGGTATCAACTTTGGTAATGTAAGGAATAACACTGATGATGTAAGGTCTACTTTTTTTTCAAATATATAATTATGTTATCTCTGTAGCATTAAGATGAATTTTCTTCCCACTTAATGTTACCACTAAAAAATTCTTTATTTCCCAAGCTGGTGTTGGAATTGCCAACAACACCTTCCTTTTCCTTTTTACCATCTTCACACTTTTTCTGGACAACAGACCAAAAACCACTGACCTGATCACCTGTCTCTTAGCCCTCACATAGTGATACTCATTGTAGTGATCTATACTGTTCATGCTCATAGTGATGCTGCTCATTGTAGTGTTTTTGTTGTCTCCAGATCTAACTGAGAAACTGAATTTAAGAATGACTTCAAATATAAGGCATTTTTGTATATGAGCAGGGTGCTTCACCACTGGCAACTCCCTCCTGAGCATGCTCTAAGCCATCACCATCAGCCCTAGCACTTCCACCAATGTTATCTTTCATTCCTTCTTCTTCTTATGGGTCTTTGGTTTATCTTTTATTAGTAACCCGATTGCTATGATTTCTTGAATTTCACTTTTAAACTCCCAAACCTGAACTTTTCCCCTTAACTGACTTGCTCTGGTCTAATCAGTCCATGCACACCTGCCTTGGGGTGCTGCTGGCAAACTCAAAATAGTTGTTATCTTTACTGTGCAGATCATATTAGCTCTCTTTTGCTCAACCTTCTTTTTACTGACTAGCCTGAGTTATGCTTTAAAAAAAAATTAAAACATCAACAACAACCAACAAACACAGCATTATAATGACAACAAATTGGACAATGGAAGAAATGGATACATTCCTAGAAACATACAATATCTGAGACTGAGTCAAGAAGAAACAGAAAATCTAATTACCACCAAAATCGAATCAGTAATCAGAAAACTTCCAAAAAACAAAAGTCCTGGACCAGATGACTTCATAGATGACTTTTACCAAACATTCAAAAAATAATTAACATTCTTCTCAAACTATTCTAAAAAAATTCAAGAGAAAGGAAGGCCACCATTAAACCTGATTATGAGGCCGCCATTAAACCTGATTCCAAAACAAGACAAAGACATTACAAAAAAAGAACGCTATAGTTGAAAACAATTATATGAGGCCACCATTAAACCTGATTCCAAAACAAGACAAAGACATTACAAAAAAAAGAACACTATAATTGAAAACAAACAAACAAACAAACAAAAACAATAGAAAAAATAAATGCAACAAAGAGCTGGTTCTTTGAGAAGGTTAATAAAATTGACAAACTTTTATGAGGTCACCATTAAACCTGATTCCAAAACAAGACAAAGACATTACAAAAAAAGAACACTATAATTGAAAACAAACAAACAAACAAACAAACAAAAACAATAGAAAAAATAAATGCAACAAAGAGCTGGTTCTTTGAGAAGGTTAATACAATTGACAAACCTTTGGCTAGACTGACTAAAGAAAAAAGAGAAAGGACACAAATAAACAAAATCAGGGATGAAAGAGTGGGAAATTATGACTGATGTCGTAAAAATACAAAAGATCGTACAAAAATACTATGAAAAAATATATAATACCAAATTTAATAACCTAGAAGAAATGGACCAGTACTTAAAAAAATACAATCTTCCTACACTGAATCAAGATCTAGAAAATCTAAATAGACCGATCAGCAGTATGGAAATTGAAATAATCATCAAAAACGTACCAAACAGTAAAAGACCAGGACCAGATGGTTTCACCAGTGAATTCTACTAAACGTGCAAAAAAGATTTAATGCCTATTCTCCTCAAACTCTTTCAAAAAATCAAAGAGGAGGCAATACTTCCCGACTCATTTTATGAGGCCTATATTACTCTGATACCAAAACCTGGTAAAGATAATCCAAAAAAAGAAAACTGAAGACCATTATCTCTCATGAACACATATGCAAAAATCCTAAATAAGATACTAGTGTACCGAATACAGCAACATATTAAAATGATTATACACCAAGATCAAGTGGACTTCATCCCAGGGGCACAAGGATGGCTCAACATATGCAAATCGATTAATGTGATACACCACATAAACTAATTAAAAAATAACAATCATATGATTATATCAATAGATGCAGAAAAAGCCTTCGACAAAATACACTTAACAAAATTGGTATAGAAGGAAAGTACCTTAACGTAATAAATGCCATATATGACAAACCCTCAGCCAACATTATACTTAATGGTGAAAAACTAAAAACCTTCCCTCTAAGATCAGGAATGAGACAAGTCTCTCCACTATGGCCACTGTTATTCAGTATAACATTGGAGGCCCTACCAAGTGCAATCAGACAACAGAAAGATATAAAAGGCATGCAAATAGGAAAAAAAGGAAACAAACTGTCACTATTTGCAGATGACATGATTCTCTATATAGAAAATCCCAAAGACTCCATAAGAATACTACTAGAAACAATAAGCAAATACAGTTAAGTTTCTGGATACAAAATCAATGTTCAAAAATCCATAGCTTTCCTATACTCTAATAACGAAGTGTCAGAAAAAGAAGTGGAAAAAATAATTCCTTTTGCAATTGCACCAAAAAGAATAAAATACTTAGGAATAAATTTAATGAAACATGTGAAGGACCTATATGATGAAAACTAGAAGACCCTATTAAAAGAAATTGTAGAAAATACAAAAAAATGGAAAGATACTTTGTGCTCTTGGATCGGAAGAATCAACATAGTTCAAATGACCATATTACGTAAAGCATTATACAGATTTAATGCAATCCCCATCAAAATCCCATCATTATGTTTTAAAAAAATAGAACAAAAAATCGTCAGATTTGTATGGAAGCACAAAAGACCCCAAATTACCAAAGCCATCCTGAGAAAAAAGAACAAAGCTGGAGGCATCACTCTACCCAACTTCAAATTATACTGCCAAGTGACAGTAATCAAAATGGCATGGTATTGGCAGCAAAATAAACACATGGACCAGTGGGACAGAATCGAGAGTCCAGAAGTGAACCCATATTTATATGGGCAAATAATTTTCAACAAAAAAACCAAAACCATACAGTGAAGAAGGGAAAGCCTCTTCAATAAATAGTGCTGGCAAAACTGGAAGGCCACCTGCCAAAGAATGAAACTAGACTGTTGTCTATCACCACACACCAAAATTAACTGGAGATGGATTAAGGACCTGACTATAAGACCTGAAACAATAAAATGCATAGAAGAAAACATAGGAACTAAAGAGTATTGGACTTAAAGAGGATTTTATAAATTTAATCTCAAAGGCAAAAGAAGTAAGAGCAAAAATAGATGAATGGGACTACATCAAACTAAAAAAGCTTCTGTTCAGCCAAAGAAATTGTCAACAAGGTAGAGACAGCCATCCAAATGGGAAAATGTATTTGCAAGCAACAACACCAATAAGGGCCTAATATCTAAAATATAGAAAGAATTCATACAACTCAATAACAACAAAAAACAAAGGATCCAATTAAAAAATGGGGAGAGGACCAGAACAGACACTTCTCCCTAGAGAACATATAAATCACCAACAAATATATGAAAAGATGCTCAACAGCATTATCTATTAGGGAAATGCAAATCACAACCACAATGAGATACCATATCACATCTGTTAGAATGGCTATAATTAACAGGACAAGTAATAAGAAATGTTGGAGGGGGTGCAGAGAAAAAAGAACCCTCATACACTGCTGGTAGGACTGCAAGTTGGTACAGCCACTTTCCCTTGTCTGATTGCACTATGAAAAACAGTATGGAGGTTCCTCAAAAATCTAAGAATTGATCTACCATATGATCCGGCATTCCCTCTATTGGGTATTTACCCCAAAGACTTGAAAACCCATATCTGAAAAGATATTTGCACACTGATGTTCATAGCAGCATTATTCACAGTGGCCAGGACATTGAAGCAACCAAAGTGTCCTACGATAGATGACTGGCTAAAGAAACTGTAGTACATATATACAATGGAATATTACTCAATCATAAGAAGAAATGAAATACTGCCATTTGTAACAATATGGATGGACCTCGAGATAATCATGCTAAGCGGAATAAGCCAGACAGAAAAAAGTTGAAAATCACATGATATCATTTATTTATGGGATATAAACCTAAAAGCAACAAATGAATAGGACAAACAAACAGATACTCAGGGACATGGACAATGGACTAGTGGTTACCAGAGGGTAGTGTGTAGAGGAGGAGGGAGTAGATAGATGGGGTAAAGGGGGTCAAATACAGGGAGATAGGGGGAGGGTGAAGTGGGTAAAGGGGATCAAATATATGGTAGCTGAAAGAAACTGGACTTTGAAAGAAACTGGGTAGTCAACACACAATAGAATATACAGATGTCAAATTATAATGTACACCTGAAAATTATATAATTGTATTAACCAATAAAATATTACTCCAATAAAGTTAATTAAAAAAAAAAAAACAAGATAACACACAGAGACAAAAAATAAAAAACAACCAACCAAACAAACAAAAAAACTATAGGCCAATATCCCTTATTAACATCGATGTAAAAGTCCTCAAGAAAATATTAGCAACCAAATTCAGGAGTGCATTAAAAATATCATACACTATGATCAAGTTGGATTTATTCTTGTGGTGAAAGATTGGTTTAATATATGTAAATTATTTAATGTGATACACCACGTTAACAAATTGAAAGGTAAAAATCACATGAATATATCAATAGATGCAGATAAAGCATTTGACAAAACCCAGCATCTATTTATGATAAAAACTCTCAGAAAAGTGGGAATAGAGAGAACATACCTCAATATTATAAAGACCATATATGAGAAAGCTATAGCTGACATCATACTCTGTAGGAAAAAGCTTAAAGTGTTCTCCTTAAGATCATGAATAAGACAAGGTTGTTACTTTCGCCACTCATGTTCAATATTGCATTGGAAGTCCTAGTCATAGCAATCAAAAAGGAAAGAGAAATAAAAGGAATCCATATTGAAAAGGAAAAAGTAAAACTGTCATTATTTATAGATGACATGATACTGTATAGAGAGAACCCTAAAGATTCCACCAAAAATCTGTTAGAACTGATCAATGAATTCAGTAAAGTAGCAGGTTATAAAATTAATATTCAGAAGTCAGTGGCATTTTTATATACCAATGATGAACTTTTGGAAAGAGAAATTAAGAAAACAATCCCATTTACAATTGCATCAAAAACAAAAAAAATACCTGGGCATCAAATTAACCAAGGAAGTAAAAGACTTGTTCTCAGAAAATTATAAGTGATTGAAAAAAGAAATTGAAGTAGATACAAAGAATGTAAGTGTATGCCGTGCTCATGGGTAGGAAGAATCAACATTGCTAAAGTGGCCATACTACCCAAAGCAATCTATAGATTCAATGCATCTCTATCAAAATAACAATGGCATTTTTCAGAGAGCTGGAACAAATAATTCTAAAATTTATATGAAACTATAAAAGATCCCAAATAGCCATAGCAATCTTGAGAAAGAAGAAGGAAGGTGGAGGTATCACGCTGCCTGATATCAAACTATGTAACAAGTCTACAGTCATCAAAACAGCATGGTACTGGCATAAAAACAGATACATTGATCAATGGAACAGAATAGAGAGCCCAGAAATAAATCCACGTCTACATGTTCACTTAATAGATGATAGAGGAGGTGAGAATATACAATGAGGTAAAGATAATCTAAACTGTGTTGGGAAAATTGGACAGATACATGCAAAAAATATGACCTGGACAACCTTCTTACACTGTATTCAAGAATAGACTCAAAATAGATTAAAGACTTAAATGTAAAAGCCAAAACCATAAAAATTCTAGAAGAAAACATGGGCTACTAGTAATGTGTTTTCAGATATATCTCCTAAGGCAAGAGAAACAAAAGAAAAAAAATAAACAAATTGTACTACATCAAACTAAAAAGTTTTTGCACAGCAAAGGAAACCATCAACAAAATGAAAAGATCACCTACTAAATGGGAGAAGATATTTGCTTATGATACATCTGATAAGGGGTTAATATCCAAAATATATAAAGAACTCATACAACTCAACAAAAATACAAACAACCCAATTAAAAAATGAGCAGATCTGAATAGGTATTTCTTCAAAGAGGAAATACAGATGGTCAATAGATGTATGAAAAAATGCTCAAGGTCACTATTTATCAGAGAAATACAAACTAATACCACAATGAGATATCACTTCACACCTGTCAGAATGGCTTTCATCTATAAATCAAAGAACAAGTGTTGGCGAGGATGTAGAAAAAAGGGAACCCTCATACACTGTTGGTGGAATTGCAAATTGGTATAGCCACTATGGAAAACAGTCTGGAGTTTCCCCCCAAAATTAAAAATAGATCTACCTTTTGACCCAGTAATTGCACTTCTGGGTATTTATCAAAACAAAAACAAAAACAAAACAAAACGAAAACAAACACAGAACTAAAACATTAATTCCTAAAGATCTATGCATCCCTTTGTTCATGGCGGCACTATTCACAATAGCCATGATATGGAAGCAACTTAAATGTCCCAGTAACAGAAGATTGGATAAAGAAGTTATGGTTTATATATACAATGGAATGTTACTCAGCCATTAAAAAATTTAAATCCTACCATTTGCAACAACATGAATGGACCTAGAGATTATTGTGCTGAGTGAAATAAGTCAGACAGAGAAGGATAAATACCATATGATTTCACTTATGTGTGGAAGCTAAAGAACATAAAGAACAAACTAATTGAAAGCAGATTCATAAATGTAGAGGTGACAGCCACAGGAGAATGGGGTTGGGGAGAAAAGGGTGAAGGGTTAAAGAAGTACAAATTAGTAGTTGATAGATGGTCATGGGGATGGGGAGCATGGCATAGGGAATAGGGAGCATGGCATAGGGAATGCAGTCAGCAGTAATGTAATGACTATGTAATGACTATGTGTAGGGCCAGAAGGAAGATAAAGTAATCAGAGAAATTGTTTCATAAACTGTATAAATGTCTAACCAAATCTACTGTATACTTAAAATTAATAATAAAAAATTAAAACATCAACAATAAACAACAAAACAGACAATTATAATGATCTTCTAAATAAATTAGCTCTCAGTCCTGGATCGAAAAACTTTTAACCACATGGAGAACCAAGAGAGGCTTTGAAAACAGTGTTTCTTTAACTTGGCTAGTTGGAGTTCTTAGGGGAAGGTATTGTCATCTAGATCAGGGATCATAGTAGGTGGAAGGCAAAATAGAAAAATTGTTTTTTTTTTTCCTCTTGAAAGAAAATCTCAGGATGTTTTATTTTATTTCTTCTTCTTCTTCTTCCTTATAACTTCTTTTAAAATAAAACATGATAAAATAAACATGTATAATCAGATTTTCTCTCATATTCTCTCTATTGATCTATTTTCCTTTATTATCGGATTAAGTTTTTAAAAAGGCTCTCTTGTGTCAAATTCTTTATTATATTGGCATAATAGTGAAAGGTCTGTTTTCCTTGATTTTTCTTCAACATGACCCAATACTACAACAATAATGCTTAGAAAAATTACAGCTATGTTAGTAAAAAAAGGCCTAAATATTTTAAGAAGAAATGTTTCTTCCTTAATAGACAATGCCCAGAAATTATAGTTAAGAGTGTTTTACTGGTTTTGCCTTTACTGAAAACTGTATATAACACAGAGATTATGTGACACTCAGAAATATCAGTGACTAAGTATTTTATCCAGTTCAGGTACTGGCTTCATTTCCTGGGGGAAATGTAAATCTTTTTCACTGAAGTCTGAGATTTTACAGAAGTTTTCAGTTTTAATCCTATCATTTTCAGAGAGTGGAATGTTACTGTCTCCAACTATAATTTTGTATTTGTCTATTCTCTTTTTTAGTTATATCAGTTTATGCTTCTGGATTTTGTAACTGTATTGTTAAGTGCATATACATTTAGAATTGCTGTTTGCCTGATGACTTGAACTTTTTATCATTGCGGAATTGTCCCTCTTCATCCTTGTTTTGGTTTCAACTTTCTAATGCTAATACAGACACTCATTTATTTATTTTTTTGATTAGTGCTTTGTGGAATATCTTTTCCCATCATTTTATGTTCAACCCATCTATGTCTTTATACTTAAACCATAGAGTTACCTCTTGATTTTCTTCCTAAATTAACAACCTCAGCTATTTAATTGGATTGTTTAGATTACAGTTGACCCTTGAACAACATGGGTTTGAATTGAGCAGTTCATATCTGCAAATTTTTTCAGTACTATAAATGCATTTTCTCTTCCTAATAATTTTCTTAACAACATTTTATTTTTTCTAGCTTATTTTATAGTAAGAAAACAGTATATAATACATATACAAAATATGTTTTAATTGACTGTTTATGTTAATGGTAAATCTTGGTCAACAGTAGGCTATTAGCAGTTAAGTTTTAGGGGAGTGAAAATTTATACTCAAATTTTTGACTGCATTGGAGATCAGTGCCTCTCACCCCTACATTGTTCAAGGTTAACTGCATATTTACTGCAAATATTTATATGGTTGAATTTATATTGTTGCTAGTTATTTTCTACTCCATTTGTTCTCATTCTGCATTCTTTTCAATTAAGTACTTTTTATGATTAAGCATTTTTATTTCCACTTTTCATGAATATTCTTTTATTTACTATACCATTTAATTTTTTTCTCATGCTGCTCTAAGTTCATAGCATATATCTTTAACTTTTCATAGTATTTTTTCAAATAATACTTATCACTTCACTTATAGTGCATAATCTTTAGATTTCCATTCTTTTCTCCCATCTTGTGTGCTATTGTCAAATATTTCACTTCTATGTTATAAACTCTACAATATTAATGTCTTAATTATTTGTAATTAATTATTAATATAATTTTCATTTTAAGCAGTTAGTTACCTTATAATTAAATTTTTATCTTGAAAGGTCATGAAACAAGAAGTTGCCAAAGAAGTACAGAGAGTTTTCAAGTACCCTTCAGTCAGCTTACTTCACTTATATTTTCCATAACCATAGTATATTATCAAAATCAGGAAATTGACATTGGCATGATACTATTATCTAAGGCACAGAACTTATTCAAATTTCACCAGTTTTTACACAAACTTTTACATAAAATTTCTATCACATGTGTAGATTCATATAACTGTGAACATAATCAGTATGAAAAGCTGTTCCATAACTACAAAATAACTCCTCATTTTACCCTTTAATAGATACACCCTTTCCCAAACCTTAACCTCTGCCTTCTACTAATTGTTTTTCATCAATATAATTTTGTCATTTTGAGAATGATGGATATAATCAAATCATGTATGTAATTCTTGGGATTTCTTTTTTAACTCAGCATAATGTACCAATAGTTGATCTTTTTACTGCCGAGCTGTATTCCAGTGTACAAGTGTATTACATTTTTTAAAATTGATATATCCATTGAACATTTGGGTTGTTTTCAATTTTTTTGTCTACTACAAATACAGCAGCTATGAACATTCATGTCCAGATTTTTGTATGAACATACATATATTTTTTAAAAAATATAAATACACAGCAGTATAATTTCTGGATCATATGATAAGTGTATACTTAATTTTATAAGAAACTCTCAAACAATATTTCAGAGTGACTATATCATTTAACATTACTACCAGCAATGTATGAGTGATCTAGTAGCTCTGCATTCATATCAATATATGACATCATCATATTTTAGTTCTTCTAATAGGTGTGTAGTGCTATATCATCATAGCTTTAGTTTGCATTTCACCAATGGCTAATGTTGAAATATTCTCATGTCTCCATTTTCTATTTGTTTATTCTCTTCGGTGAAGTATCTTTTCAATCTATTGCCTATTTTATAACTGGCAAATATCTTTTTGAAGCAATTAAAGTCAGGAAAAAAATCTTTTATATTTATCCTAGTTTTACTATTTCCAACATTCATTTTCTTCTTGTATATCCAACTTTCTATCTGGTATCTTACTCCTTCCTAAAGAACTTCTTTTAATATTTTTTTGGTAGTTTATATAAACTGTCAATTAATATTTGAAGATTCTGTTTTCAGAAAATGTTTTTATTTTAACTGTGTTTTTTACCTGTTATAGAGTTCTTGGTTGACAATGTTTTGCTTTCAGTATTTTGAAGTTGTCATTCAGTTGTCTTCTTATGTGCATAATATCTGACAAGAAATCTACTATCATCCATTTTATTATTCATTTCTATATAATGTTTATATTTTTCTTTGTCTGTGTTTATAATTTTCATTTTATCTTTGGTTTTCATCAATGTATCACTTTGCTTTGTCCAGGTGTACCTTTGGATTTTTTATTGTTACCTTTTAGTAAGTTTGGGTAATTCATGGCCATTCCTTAACATATTTATTCTTCCCCCTTTTCCCTCTGGGGTCTTAAATAATTTTGATTATATTTTTCCTTATGGTACTTCAATTACACACATATTAGATTTTTTTTATTACTGTCCCACAGTTTATGGATGCTTGGTTCTAGTTTTTACTGATTTTTCTCTTAGTGTTTCAATTGGATAATTTCAATTTGACGTATATTCAAGTTCATTGAACTTTTCTTCAGCTGTTTTCAAAATTCTGGTAAAGTTGCTGAAGGAATTCTTAATCTCTGATTGCGTATATTTTATTTATAACATTTCCCTTCTATTTGGCTCATAGTTTTTCTCTCTATACCAAATTTCCTCATCTGTTTATAAATGTTGTCCCCATTTTTCTCATTGAATATGTTTTTACATGTTTGCCATAGCTATTTAAAACTCCCTGTTCTATTGTTACAATTTCTTGGTTATCTTCAAGTCTGATTTTATTATTTGTTTTACCCTTTGACAATTGTTTTTATTTGTTTGCCTTTTGGTGTGTTACAATTTTTGCTTGAATGATGGACAGCAAGTGTGGAAGAATAATAAAGACTGAAGTAAATAATATTTGTATTCAGAAATGAGTATATATCTTATCACTCACAAAATTAGCAGTTTTAATTTTTTGATACTTATTTCTCAAATGATGGAGAGTCTTGGGTATTGTCAATTTCTGGCATTGAGAGTAATGTCATCAGGAAACAATAGTGTAGTTGCTGTTGAAAGTAAAGCTTAGACACAAAGAAGAGATGCCACCAATTCTAAAAAAACTTTTATAATAGTATTACCTTGGCTGCCAGTTCTATAACCTATAAATTTGTCTGTTTTCCATGTTTGATATTTAGCTCATATTCAGGAGTTGCTCATTATTGTTTAAATTGCATTTTTGAAGCATATAAAACAAACTTTTAAGAAAAAATGTTAAACTTATTTATATTGTGCTGGTTTGAAAAATGTTGAAGAACTGAAACTTTCTATTGACTCTAGCAAGATCTTAGCTTCAACTACTTTTCTCCATCCTTCTTGCTAAACCCCAAGTTATCAACTAGAGGCTGCTAATGGCCCTAAGCTAGCTATCCTTGCATGCTGTCCCTTGATTAACCCAACCTCAATTTTCCCATACTTTACAAGAACTTGAGCAGTAACAATTCTCAGAATATCGCTGTATTTTGATCAACTTTCCTCAATTTATCCCATAACATTTTCAAACTTTTTGGTTCTTTCCAGAACACTCATCTTGAACTGTTGTCATGCTACAATGCTGTCAATAAAGCTTTACATTAATGGATTTTGATTCCTTCTTTTTTCGTTTTTCTTCTTCATCACTGCTAATGCATACTTGATTCTGCTCTAAGGCTGGGCATGGGAAATGGAGCATTAGCCTTTCTAGAAGTCTTATCCTGATGTGCCCAGAAGCGACTGGGAACAAAAAGCAGAATTGTTCAGCATCTTTTGAGTCACTGATAACTTTTAGAATCTGAAGATACCTATCTAATTTTACACACACACACACACACACACATGCACATGCACGCACGCACACACGCACACATGCACACATACACATATACACGCACACACCCATTTGCACAGACCCCTTGAATACAAACCTCACTCATGTTTTCCCTAGGTTAATAACCCTGATTTAAAGATCTAATTAACACCCAAAGAAATAAAGATACAATTAATTTGAGAAGATTTTCAAAGGCCTGTGAGTGTACCATATTAAGATGCTAAAAGTGATTAATTTTAAGACCTAGATATTGACTGTCCTTTCAGTCATAGTGGAGAGTGGTTAACAAAAATACTGCATGTTCCCAATATTTCTGAAACTGGTCAACCGTCTTCTTAAATGTCCATATTTGTTCTTCTTTGGATTTTGACATTCAAAGTTGTTTTACAAATACATACATACATATACATATATATATACATATATACATATATATAAATATATGTGTGTGTGTGTGTGTGTGTGTGTGTGTATTATCCAGGAAGGATTACTCATTAATCCATTCCTCCATTATAATTATGACATAGGTTAGATGGGCAAATTAGGTGCTGAGTCACCTGAGAAAGTAGTAAAAGTCATAAAGTAAGGCAAGTGTCTTTCTCAGAGAAACTGATGGCTTTGGAAAGGAAATCAGCAAGTAGGAACTTCCAGAAGTTTTCTGAAAGATGTACCATTTTATACATCCACCAGAAATGTATGAAAGTCCTGGTTGCTCCAAATTCTTGTCAACACTTGGTATTGTCAGTCTTTCTAACTATAGCCAAATGTGGTTGGTGTGAAACCACTGAAATTTTGATTTACATTTCTCTAATGAGTAATGATTTTGAGCACTTTTCCTATGCTTATTGGCTATTTATATATTTTCTTTTGCAAACTGCTTGTTCAAGTCTTTTGCCTAATTTTGAGTTATTTGCCTTGCTATTATTTTATTGTAGTAATTATTTTATATATTCTAGTAATAGTTCCTTGTCAGATACAAGTTTTTCTTTTCTTCTTTTTTTTTTTGAGCAATAATGATGTACTTTATTATTTTATTTTTTGGTAGCTTTTTAAAAAATTTATAAATTTTTTATTAAGTTTATTGGGGTAACATTAGTTATTACAATTATATAATTTTCAGGTGTACATTATAATTTGACATCTGTATATTCTATTGTGTGTTGACCACCTAAAGTCCAGTTTCCTTCAGCTACCATATATTTGATCCCCTTTACCCACTTCGCTCTCCCTCTACCCCTCTATATTTGGCCCCCTGTATCCCATCTATCTTCCTCCTCCTTTCCCCCGCCCTGGTCACTTTTGGTAACTACTATCTATACTCCATGTCCATGGGTCTCTGTTTGTTTATCCTGTTCGTTTGTTGCTTTTAGGTTTATATCCCAGATATAAGTGATATCATGTGATTTTCAACTTTTTCTGTCTGGCTTATTTTGCTTAGCATGATTATCTCGAGGTCCTGCCATATTGTTGCAAATGGCAGTATTTCATCTCTTCTTATGATTGAGTAATATTTCATTGTATATATGTACCACAGCTTCTTTATCCATTCATCTATTGTAGGACATTTTGGTTGCATCCATGTCCTGGCCACTGTGAATAATGCTGCTATAAACGTTGGTGTGCAAATATCTTCTTGGATATGTGTTTTCGAGTCTTTGGGACAAATACCCAGTAGGGGGATTGCTGGATCATATGGCAGGTCAATTCTTAGTTTTTTGAGGAACTTCCATATTGTTTTCCATAGCGGCTGTACCAATTTGCAGTCCCACCAGCAGTGTATGAGGGTTCCTTATTCTCTACACTCTCTCCAACACTTGTTATTACTTGTCCTGTTAATAACAGCTATTCTAACAGATGTGAGATGGTATCTTATTGTGGTTTTGATTGTTATTCCCCTAACAAACAGCTAGTGATGATGAGCATCTTTTCATATGTTTGTTGGCCATACGTATATCTTCTTGGAAAAAATGTCAGTTCATGTCCTCTGTCCATTTTTTAATTGGATCACTTGTTTTTTGTTTTTTGTTTTTTTTTTGTTATTGAATCACATGAGTTCTTTGTATCTTCTTCGATTTCTTTTAATAGGGTCTTCTAGTTTTCATCATATAGGTCCTTCTATATCTAGATTTATTCCTAGATATTTTATTCTTTTTGTTGCAATTGCAAAAGAAGTTATTCTTCCCATTTCTTTTTCTGACACTTCATTATTAGAGTATAAAAACGCTATGGATTTTTGAGCGTTGATTTTGTATCCAGAAACTTAACTGTATTTGCTTATTGTTTCTATTAGTGTTCTTGTGGAGTCTTTATGGTTTTCTATATATAGAATCAGGTCATCCACAAATAGTGACAGTTTGTTTTCTTTGTTTCCTATTTGGATGCCTTTTATATCTTTCTTTTGTCTGATTGCAGTTGCTAGGACCTCCAATGTTATATTGAATAACAGTGGCCATAGTGGACAGCCATGCCTTGTTCCTGATCTTAGAGGATTTTTCACCATTAAGTATAATGTTGGCTAAGGGCTTGTCATATATGGTCTTTGTTATATTAAGGTACTTTCCTTCTATACCAATTTTGTTAAGTGTTTTGATCATAAATGGATGCTGTATTCTGTCAAAGGCTTTTTCTGCATCTATTGATATTTGATTGTTATTTTTTAATTAGTTTATGTGATGTATCACATTAATCGATTTGCATATATTGAGCCACCCTTGTGCCCCTGGGATAAAGTCCACTCGATCATGGTGTATAATCTTTTTAATATGTTGCTGTATTCGGCACACTAGTATCTTATTTAGAATTTTTGCATCCTTGTTCATGAGAGATAATGGTCTTTAGCTTTCTTTTTTTGGATTATCTTTACCAGGTTTTGGTATCAGAGTAATATAGGCCTCATAAAATGAGTCAGGAAGTATTGCCTCCTCTTTGATTTTTTGAAAGAGTTTGAAGAGAATAGGTATTAAATCTTCTTTGAACGTTTGATAGAATTCACTGGTGAAGCCATCTGGTCCTGGTCTTTTACTTTTTGGTATATTTTTGATGATTGTTTCAATTTCCATACTGCTAATCAGTCTATTTATGTTTTCCAGATCTTCATGATTCATTCTAGAAAGACTGTATTTTTCTAAGTACTGGTCCATTTCTTCTAGGTTATTAATTTGGTATTATATACTTTTTCATAGTATTCTTGTATGATCCTTTGTATTTCTGCGATGTCAGTTGTAATTTCCCCTCTTTCATCTCTGATTTTGTTTATTTGTGTCCTTTTTCTTTTTTCTTAAGTCAGTCTAGCCAGGAGTTTGTCAATTTTATTAACCTCCTCAAAGAACCAGCTCTTTGCTGCATTTATTTTTTCTACTTTTTTTTTTCAATTTCACTTATTTCTACTCTAATTTTGATTATTTAAATCCTTCTGCTAACTTTAGGCTTCATTTGCTCTTCCTTTTGTATTATTTTAAAATGAAGCATTAGGTTGTTTATTTGGGCTCATTCTTGTTTTTTGATATAGGCCTGTAATGATAGGAACTTTCCTCTTATGACCGCTTTCGCCATGTCCCTAAAGTTTTGATATGTTGTACTATCATTATCATTCATTTCTATGTATCTCTTGATCTCTCTTTTTATTTCTTCACTCGCCCAGTTATGTTGCTTAATCTCCATGTATTTGTGTTTTTTTTCTGCTTTCTTTTTACAGTTGATCTCTCATTTCAAAACATTATGATCAGAGAATATGGTTGGTATGTTTCTAACCTTCTTATATTTGTTGAGGCTATCTCTGTGTCTCAGTATGTGGTTGATTCTTGAGAATGTTGCATGTGCACTAGGAAGAATAAGCAGCTGTTTTGGGATGGAAGGCTCTGTAAATATCAATTATGTCAAGTTGGTCTAAAGTATCATTTAAGGATGTTGTTGATTTTCTATTTGGCTGATCTGTCCATATGTGACAGTGGGGTATATAGGTCCCCTACTATGATAGTGTTTTGGTCTGTTTCTCCATTTAGTTCTATTAGTAATTTCTTTACATATTTTGGGGCTCCCTGATTGGGAGTATAGATATTAATAAGTATTATGTCTTCTTGGTGCATGAGTCCCTTTATTATTATCAAATGTTCCTCAGTATCATTCTTTACCTTTTTGATTTTGAAGTCTATTTCATCCTTTATTAGTACTGCTACTCTCACTTTTCTCTGAATGCCATTTGCTTGAAATATCATTTTCCATCCTTTCACTTTGAGTCTTTATTTGTCTTTGGAGCTGAGATGTGTTTTTTTGGAGGCAGCATATGGTTGCATTTTCTTTTTTCATCAATTCTGCAACTTTATGCTTTATTTATTGGTGATGGTGAATTCAGTCCATTTACCTTTAGCGTGATTATTGAAATATGAGGACTTCTTATAGCCATTTTATCTTTTGCTTTCTGGTAGCTCAGTGTTTCCACTGCTTCTGTGTCCTCGTGTTTCTGTTTTCTTTATTTTGGTTGGCTTTTGTGGGTTTTGTCTCTAGTCCTTCTTTTTTTATGTTATATACTTCAGTTCTGAATCTTTGGTTTGTGGTTACCATTATGAATATTAAAAAGATAGTTATATACATATGCAGTCATTCATTTTCTTCTACTTGTGCCTTATATCTATTCCCTTTTGTGAATTTGGATCTTTTCAGTTATTGTTATCTCAATTTGTCCCTATTTATGCTGAACGTTCATTACTATCTTGTTATAGCAATTCTCTTCTTATTATTTTAGTTTATAATGCCCTATTCTTAGTAAGGATTGCACTCCTCTGATTCTACTTGCCTGACAGTCACTTTATTCCTAATTATATATTCTTTTTGTCATTTTGTTTTAGATGAGCTGACCCCTTTCAGTATTTCTTGTAGTGCCGAACTCGTAGTGGAGAAGTCCCTCAATTTTTGTATGTCTGGAAAGGTCTTAATTTCTCCTTCATATCTAAAGGAGAGCTTAGCTGGACACATTTTTCTAGGCTGGTGGTTCCTTTCACTTAATTGTTTAAATATTTGATTCCATTCCTTTCTGGCTTGTAAGGTTTGCACTGAGAAGTGATGATAATCTAATGGGTTTTCCTTTATAAGTTATCATTTTCTTCTTCTTGGCCGCCCTGAGAATTCTATCTTTGTTGTTTATTTTTGAGAACTTTAAATAATGTGTCTCGGTGAAGGCCTATTTGGGTTGAGATAATTGGGTGTTCTGTTGACTTCCTGAATTCCAAGCTCCAGCTCATTCTTTAGATTTGGGAAATTCTCATCAACTATTGTCTGAAAATGCTTTCTAATCCCTGCCTCTTTTCCTCACCTTTGATAATGCCCATTATTCTTATGTTTCCTCTCCTGATGGTATCAGCTAGTTCTTGAATTTCTCTTTCATTATTTTTCATTCTTCGTTTTCTCTCTTCTTCCTTCTGATTTATTTCTAGATTTCTGTTTTTGATATCACTGATCCTTTCCTCCATTTGATTGACTCTATTTTCTAAGCTTGCTGTTTCATTTTTCAACTCTTGCAGTGTGTTTTTATCTCTAGATATTTTGTTCTTTTTGAAGGTTTCAATCTCCTTGCTCTGCTCATCTAGTTGTTTTTTCAATTCCTGAAGTTGTTGATATGTCTCATTTCGGAACTCACTAAATTTTTTCAGAAGTACCATCCTGAAAACTCTATCATTTAAGTTGCACATTTCTATGTCTGTAAGCTTATTTTATGGAGATTTTTCTCTTTCTTTCTGAGATGCCTTGTCACCTTGGGTGTTCATGGTATTTAATAGACTATTTCTCCATCTGGGCATTAATGGAAGTGTATTCTGCTGTTTTTCTGGAAAGAAGATCTATTTTATATGTCTCTCTTTAGCTCATTGCAAAGAAGGTGCTTTTCTATTGGTTTCCAGTAGGTGGAGTCTAAGCCTCTTGGATCCTTACTTTATATAAAGCTTAAATAATGCCTTTTAAATTTTCTTGTAGTTATGTAATCACGCTCGCTACCCTCAGTTTCAGTCCCTGTTAGTCTCGGCAGTGTTTGCTCTGCGATGTTCTGTCTCAGAGGGTATGAGGGGAGGGACTCTCTGGGTTTGGAGTTGCGGGCTGTGGCTCAGCCTCAGTTTTGCAATCAGGCTGGTAAAAATCAACTGTTGTTTCTCTGTGGTCCCGTCCCACTTCTCTGCTTTCTGTCCCGATGACTGGGCCCAGCTGTTGGCTGTATGATACTCACAGGACTTCCAGGGTGGGATGTTCAGGGAAGTCGTTGGACCTGACCCTTCCCCCTCCTCCTGCAGGGAGCTCTGGAGGCTACAAGAGACAGCTTCTTTATTTCTCCCAGTCCACCGCCTGACACCTGGTGTTCTGACCTATGATATCTCTTATGCTCAGGTCCCACACTCAGACATGCTGGTGTGTAGTTTGGGTGTTTTTTGTTCAGTTTTAGATGTTCAGCTTTTTGTTGTTTCAAGAGGAGAGATTTGAGGACGTCTCTCACTTTGCCATGTTTCCCAGAAACCAGATACAGGTTTTTCAAACATTTATTTTGCCAGCTTATGTCTTGCCTATTCATTTTTCTAAAGGAAAAAAAAATTAAAAAATGATATCTGGACTCATTTGACCTTTTAGTTACAATGTCAATGTACTTAAAAGAATAAATCATGATTAAAAGTATGCAAACCAGATTTTCTTAATCTAGCTCTGAAGCTTTCAATTTACTGAAATATGTTATGGACATGCACAACTGTACATACTGACGATATCATCTGAAACTCTAGATGAGGTTACAGGCCCAAGAAGATTCCAGGAGCAGACTGCAAAGCAGACCTAGCTCTGCTCAGATCCCTCATTCTAGCCATACTGGATCATACTTCCTACATCACCATCCCTCTTCTGTTTCAGCATTTTCTACATTACTATAGAGAGGGGAGACAAGCTGAAAACATAGTGCAACAGAAAAGATGTCAAAGCTAAAGATGAGAAAAATCTTTGAAACATCACATGTTGAGTAACAGGTTCTTTATCAGACACATATATACATAATTAAACATTACTCTTGATTCCAAACTAAGTTGGAATCAAGAGTAATGTTTGGAACTAAATAGACACAGCAGGAGAAAATCCCCAAACAGCAGATCCAAACTACACTTATACATACTAAAAAATGGGACAAAGGCTATTTTTTTTGTTTTATTTTGTTTTAATTTGAGGTATAATATGAAAAAAAGAATATTCCAGCACTCTGGGAAAAATGAGATAGATAGAACCAATTCTTTCCTTATACCCAAAGTTAACAACTGGTAACTGTATCCTCTTTTAAGGATGAGTAAACAGAAACAAATAAATAAAAAGTGTGGTATCTATAAATAATAGCAAATAACATTAAGAACAATAGAAATTGCTAACACTTACATAGCTTTTACTATTTGCCACTCACTTACATCTAATGTAATTATTGCTATGTTAGGGTGTAAGCCTGACATTTTATTATTTGTTTTTTTTCCTTTCTGTTTTTTTGTTTGTTTGTTTTCTTTTTCCTGACTTTCTATAAATTACTTGAGCATTCTTTAGACTTTAACTTTAATTCATCCATAAACTCTTTGACTATTTCAGGCGTTGCTGTAGATATTACATGATTTATACATAACTTATCACAGTCTACTGGTGTCAACATTTACCAGATAGAGTGAAATATAGAAATCTTATCTTCCTTTATGTTTCTTTTCCTCCATCCTTTTACATTATAATTGTCTTAAGTATTTTCTCTATATACACTTACAATTACATCAGACAGTGTTATAAATTTTGTTTCAACTGTCAAACATAATTTAGAAAACTCTAGAGGAGAAGGAAAATCTATTATATTTAATCATATTTTTACTCATTTTATTGTTTTTTCTTCCTTCTTGATGTTCCAAGTTTGCTTATTTTTATTATTTCTGTTTAAAGAAATTTAGCCATTCTTTAAGATCTACTGGTGACAAATTCTCTTAGTTTTCCTTAAACCAAAAAAAAAAAAAGTGTTGATTTTACCTTTATTCCTGAAGGACATTTTGTTGTATTGAGTTTTTAGTTGATGTTATTTTACACTTAAAAGTAATATTAGGCATTCTATTCTGTTGCCGACTATTAATCCTGGTTCATCCAATGACGAGCTTTTTTCCTCTATGTATAGGTAAGTGACATTTCTTTTGCTGCCAGCATCTGCTTATTTTTTTTTTTTTTTTTTTTTTCCTTCCTTCCTTCCTTCCTTCCTTCCTTCTTCCCTTCCTTCCTTCCTTCTTCCTTCCTTCCTTCCTTTTCCTTCCTTCCTTCCTTCCTTCCTTCTTCTTCTCTTCTTCTTCTCTTCTTCTCTCTCTCTATCTCTCTCTCTCAATTTTAAAAGACTGACTGCAGTATGTCTTGGTGTGGATTTAGTTAGGTTTATCTTGTGTGAGATTTGCTCTACCTGTTGAATCTGTAAGCTTATGTGTTTCGTAACATTGGAGGTTTTCATCAATTATTTTTCAAGTACTTTTTCAGTCCCTTCTTTCTCCTCTTCTGCTGGTACTCTGATGACATAAATATTAGATTTTTTATTATACTCCCACAGGTCTCTGAGGCTCTGTTTACTAATTTTCAGTCTATGTTTTCCTCTGTTCAGATAGAGTAATTTCTATTGTTCTATATTACAGTTCACAGATTATTTTCTATCCCTTTGCATTTACTGTTGAGTCCATTCACTGAGTTTTAAAATTTAGGTTTATTATACATTTTAGTTCTAAAACATTAATTTAATTCTTCTTTGTATCTTTTATTTCTTTGCTGATTTTTTTTTCATTTGTTTAAAGTGTGTTTGTAATTCTTTGTTGATGGATTTTTATGATGGCAGCTTTAATATATTTCTCAAATAATTATAACACCTCTCGACATTTGTTGATTACCTGTTTTAATTCCATTTGAGATTTTTTTTTGATTCTTGGTAATGATGAGTGGTTTGAATTGAAACTTGGATATTTTGGGTATTATTTTATGTGATTTTTAAAATCTTATTTAAACTTTCTGGCTAAGCTAGCTTTCTCTAACACTTTCAGCAGGAGAAGTGTGGAGACACTGTCTCCTTTCTTTCGGGTAATGATAGAAGTCCAGGTTCTTCACTTGGCTTCCAATGACCCTTGAGTCAGGAGGGCTTTCTCATTACTTTTGGGTGTTAGTAAGAGAATTTCTGATGATGCTACACTGTCAGGTATGAGTAAGTTTCTTGTATGGCAGAGGTTGCCTTGTTACCACTGGGCAGTGGTGAATGTCCTGACTATACACTAGGCCTCCTATGACACCACTCAGATGTGAAAAGGAGGCATGCCCCATTAATGCTGGGTGGGATGATAGCCCAGATTGCCTATGTAATATTCACTGACATCCTTAGGGAGAAGAGGGTGGCTCTTTATTGCCTGGTGGAGATGAAATCTCTGGTTTCCACTCAGCCTTTGCTGTTATGGTCACATTTTTTTTCTGTTATGCTTTGCTAGAATAGACCAGCTATTACCCAGAATTTTCCTTCATGCTAGACTGGCCCTTTTCTGCCCTTTTATCTCATAAAAGATAGGTGTGTGTGTGTTCGTGTGTGTGTGTGTATGTGTGTGTGATGGCTCTATGGCCATTGGAATTTTAAAGTTGCTGACTTCTTTAGCTCAAGTACAGGAATTGTGCAGCAGAAAAAAATACCCGAGAAACTCAATACTGTGTTGTTCACTGAGTCATAAAATTTCTAACTGATTCGTTTTCTTGCCATCTTTCAGAATCTTCTTATGTTTGTATTATACATCATATCTAGAGATTGTAGTTATATTTAGCAGAAAATAGAGAAAATTATCCCTACTCTGTCTTCCAAGAATGAGAAATCTATAACCTATTCATTTCTATGGCATCTCATTTCTTAAAATAATTTTTTTATTTTTTAATTACAGTTGACATAAATTATTATATTAGTTTTAGTTATACAACATAGTGATTAGACATTTATATAACTTATGAAGTGATCACCCCAATACATCTAATACCCATCTGACACCATACATTTTTATTAAAATATTATTGACTGTATTTCCTATGGTATACTTTACATCCCCATGACTATTCTGTAACTACCAATTTGTACCTCTTAATCTATCCCTCTGCTCCACCTCCCCAACCCACTCCCATTTGGCAACCCTCCAAATGTTCTCTGTATCTATAAGTTTGTTTCAGTTTTGTTTCCTTGTTTATTTTGTTTTTTAGATTCCACATATAAGCGAAATCATATGATTCTTGTCTTCTCTCTCTGACTTATTTCACTTAGCCTAAGACCCTCGAGGTCCATCCATGTTGTTGCAGAAGGCAAGATTTCATTCTCTTTTAGAACTGACTAATGTTCCATTGTATATATGTACCACTTCTTTATCCATTCATCTGTTGATGGAAACTTTTATTGCTTCCATATGTTGGCTATTGTAAATAAGCTGCAATAAACATATAAATGCATATGTCTTTTTGAATTAATGTTTTGGGTTTCTTCACACAAACACCCAGAAGAGGAATTACTGGGTTTTTCTTTGTCTCTTGTTATAGCCTTTGTTTTGAAGTCAATTATGTCTGGTATAAATATTGCTACACCTGCTTTTTTCTTTTCTTTTACATTTTTATAAAATATCTTTTACCATCCCTATAATTTCAGTCTGTATGTGTACTTCAATCTGAAGCGAGTCTCTTGTAGGTAGCATATGTAAGAGTCTTGTTTTTTCATCCTTTAGCCACCCTATGTCTTTTGATTGGAGCATTTAATTCATTTAAAGTAATTTTTATAAAAATCTAGTTACTGCCTTTTCATTATTTATATTTTTAATGTTTTTTTTTACTTCTTAAAAAAGTCTCTTTAACATTTCTTATAATACTGGTTTGGTGGTGATGAACTCCTTTAACTTTTTCTTGTCTGGGAAGATCTTTATCTGTCCTTCAATTCTAGAAGCTTCACTGGGTAGAGTAATTTTGTTTGTTGGTCCTTGCTTTTCATCACTTTAAAAATATCCTGTCAATCCCTTCTGGCATGCAAAATTTCTGTTGAGTAATCAGCTAACCATCTTATGGGAGATCTCTTTTTTCTTGCTGCTTTTAGGATTTTCTCCGTGTCATTAAACTTTGACAGTTTAATTAGAATGTGTCTTGGGATGGGCCTATTTGGATTCATCTTGTTTGGGACTCTCTGTACTTCCTGGGCTTGAATGTCTATTTCTTTTGCCAAATTAAGGGAGTTTCCCATCATTATTTCTTTAAATGGGTTTTCAATTCCTTGCTCTCACCCTTCTCCTTCTGATATTCCTATGATGCAAATGTTGGCATGCTTGATGTTTTCCCAGAATCCTTTTAAACTACCCCAATTTTTTTAATTCTTTTTTTTTCATTGCTGTACTGATTGGGTGTGTTTTCTGCTACCTTGTCTTCCAACTTGTTGATTCGATCCTCTGCTTCATCTAATCTGTTGATTTCCTCTAATGTGGACTTCATTTCAGTTTGTATTCTTCATATCTGACTGGTTATTTTACATGTTTTCTGTATCCATTTTTATGTTTACTATATCTTCGTTGAAGTTCTCACTGAGATCATTGAGCATCTTTATAACCAGTGTTTTGAATTCTGCACCTGGTAGATTGCTTGTCTCCATTTTGTTTAGTTCTTTTTCTGGAGCTTTGTTTTGTTCTTTCATTTGGGACATGTTTTTTTGTCTCCCCATTTTGGCTGCCTCCTTGTGTTTGTTTCTATATATCAGATAGAGTTGCTATTTCTCTCACTTCTGTTAGAGTGACCTTATGTAACAGGTATCCCATAGAGCCCAGTAGCACAGTCTCTCTGGTCACCTGAGCTGGGTGCTCAAGGTGTGTCCATTGTGTGAGGTGTATGTGCTGTCTTGTTGTAGCTGAACTTTGGTAGTTGTTTACATATCAGTAGGAGGGATTTATCCTTAGGCTGATTGGTTGTGAGGACTGGCTGTGACTTTGGTGGTTGAGCTGATGTACAGGGGCTGGCCCTACAGAGCATGAATCACTTTATCAGCACTCTGGTGCCTGCCAAACCTGCCCTTTGGGTGTGTCATTTTTGGAGTGGTGCACTGGTAATGTCTGAAGCTAACAACTGGGTCATTTGGTTCTGGGGCCCCTTTGAGGGGCTGTTGAAGGCTAAGGTCAGCTGTTGCCTGTGCTCTGCACAGGGTCACTTGATATGAGCTACAATGTGATCTACAGAGAGTTGCCACTTATATTGGGTTTGGAGGTGTGTGGGAATGACTAAGCTGTGAAATGAGGCCAACTGCCACTATTGACAGGCTTGGAATGGTTAGTGAGTAGTCAAGAACATGCCAAGGCCAGATGCTGCTTGTTTGGGGTTTGTGAACCTTTGAGAGATTTTAGGACTGTCCGTTGCATGAGCCAAGGCAGGCCATGTATATGAAAAAGCCACTGGAAGAGGCTTTTCCACGAGTTGCATGTGGCAGAGTCTCAGAGAATCTCCCCAAGCAGAGCAAATTGAGTTAGTTCAGCTGATGGAGACGCAGCTATGGTATCTGCCTATATGTTTAGGCTAGGTAGTGGGAAAGTTCAATAAAGGAACATTGGACTCTGTCAGCTTTTCTGTCTGAGAGAAAGCTGCTCCTCCAGTCCTCACCCTGAAGCCAGACAATTCCTTCTCTATATGGCCCTGGTGACTTTCGAGCTGTTGCCCCAGCTCTGGAGCTCAGAGTAAGTGAGTCTGCCAGTGACTACATTTATGTGTAGGCCCTTTAAGAGAAAAGCCTGTTACTCCAGTAGCCCTCCATGTCAGTCAGCCATATCTTCTCTCGTTTTCACAGCCAGAAATTATGAGGACTTCTTTTCCCAGTTTTACTGGGATGTGCCTAGGCACGATTTTCTTCATATTACTTTTTGGTTGTGGTGAGATTCTTAAATTTATAAATCGTTGCCCTCCTCCAAATTTTCAAAGTTTTAGCTATTATTCAGAATTTTTTTTTGTCTGCACAATTCTCTTTTTTTGGTAGGATTTGTATTACCTCTGCTAGACATTTGGATATTGCATAAGGTTCTCGAAGTTCTATTTATTTAAAAAATATTTTATTAGTTTCAAGTATATAGTACCTTGGTTAAACATTTAAATAGTTTATGAAATAATCCACTTAATTGCACATTCTCTCCTCTGGCTCTCCACCTAACCATTACATTAATGCTAACTGAATTCCTTATGCTGCACTTCCCATCCCTGTGACCATCTATTAACTACTAATTTTAGAACTACTACTATTAATTTGTACTTCTTTAAACCTTCACCTCATTCTCTCATCATCCCAACCCCTCTCTCCTCTGGCCATCACCAGATTGTCCTCTATATTTGTAAGTCTGTTTTTGATTAGTTTGTTCTTTTTGTTCCTTAGATTCCACGTATAAGTGAAATCATATGGTACTTATCTTTCTCTATCTGATTTATTTCACTCAGTATTGTTTAATATGCAAATAATTTGCCCTGACTCAAACTGCAAACCCTTTATTACCTGTAATGATGGCAATTAAAATCCCCATTTAGTTCATTAAACCTTATAGTCAAGCTATATGAATTTGTTTTCTACATTCTTAGTTCAGTGGTCAGCAGAGACTTGTGTAGAGTTCATACATACAATTTAAGGGCTCCTCTCCTCTGTTGTATACCTCCTAGAACACTTCCTCTCACTTTCTAACAGCTGTAGTTGCCCTGCTTCCAAGATCAGAAAGAAAATAAGCTTTACTTGAGAATTTTAATCATCTTGCATTGCACTGAGACTGCTGCTCTCCTACAGATAAAAAAGAAATGGAGACTCATCTGTGTCAATTCATTCACCTCAAATACAACTCCCCTCCAAAATCTGCCTGCTTTTGTTCACTTTTCAGAGTTTTGGATATTTAAAAATAGTGTCCAGAGTTTATGCTTATCTGCAAGAGGGCTGGTTTTTAGAAGCCTGCTCCAGTGTACCTGAACTCAAAGATTCATTTTAATTTTTTTTTGTTTCCAGAAGGTCCTATGCAATAAATTGAGTCACAACCTAAGATTAAGAATTGGCAGCTTAAATTCTCAGACTCCTATTTAGTTGCCAGAAATGTTATAAATAATAACAATAAATAACCATAGTATTGTTAACTATTTATGAGTCAACAAATTCATTGAATTTTCTACTAAGTGCTTTAAGTGCCTTATCTCATCAAATCTTCACCATGTCACTATCTGGGCATAGCATTCTGATATAGAGATGAAATCATTAGCCCAGCTTTATAGAGGACAGAAATGAAGCTTCCAAGAGTTTCAAGTAATTTTCCCAGGTTCTCTGAGTATGAATCCAGCTCTTTCCGACTTCAGAAATTATAGAATAGGTCGGGCAGGGAATTTCTGGGAGCGCAGCATTTTCATTACTTAATATTCTTCAGAGCTTCTCTTTTGAGTTGAAGGAGAAAGAGAAAATTTTTGTTCATAAGAAGCTGAGAGAAAGAGAAAATTGAGGTGAGCAGAGGAAATGGAAGGGCACCCACTATCTTTCCAGCTCTGGTATGGAATTCTCATGGGGACTAAGATTATAGAGTCAAATACTGAGGGAACTCTTTCCACCACAGACCTTGTGAGACTCTGAGCATAAGAGGTGCAACATAGGACCCAGGAGAGGGAATCTGCTGATTAGGTTACAGAAAGAAGCCCTCACCAGCAATCAGAAACACAGGCAGCTTTGGGAGCCTTTCCATAGATCTAGCAGTTTTCTAAGCTTGGTTTTAACTGCCTCCCCCGATACGCTTTCCCTCAGTGTGCAACTGGACTCATGTGGCTTCATTCCACTATTGACTCCCAGATCAATCTTGGTTAGGCCTCTCCTGTGCTCCCCATTCAAAATGCTAACTGCCTATTTGATATCTATGCTGTTCGCTGGGCACCTCACACTAAACATGCTTCTTCTTTTCATTATCTCTATAAATACCTTCCCTGCAGCTTAGGTAAGACTTGGAGCCATCTCAGGTTTCTTTCTATCTCTTTTCCTTCCTTATCTAAGCTTTGGGCACATCTATCCATTCTGCCTCGACACTGGACACCTCCATCCCCCACTTGCCATCAGTAATCCAGATAACAATTTTCTCTTGCTCAAAGAAACAAAATAATATCTGGATATCCCCTGCCTTGGTAGTTTCATTCATTATTCACACAAGCACCAGAGATGTTACTAAGATGAAACCTTTGTCATGATACTCACTTTCTGACTAAAAACCCTTCAATCACATCCCATTACCCTTTAGATGAATGACAACTTTAAAAAGGCCATCTATTGTCACTCAGTCTTTTACCTTCTGCACTTTTCCTCCACCTCTGTACTCCTTCCCTGGTGTCCAAATTCTTTTGATCATGAACTCTTGTCAGTAATATAATTTTATGTATGTTTTTACCAGTTATATTTTCAGTATATATTTAGCAATTCTATACAAATATTATTGTTCATCTTAAATCAGTAAAGCATAGCTCTTTAAATGTAATAGAAACCTCAATAAAAGTGCTAATATTTCTGTCTTCCAGTGGGTTGTCTTGCACACCCCCCAGGACAAACGCTCACCTCTGTGGAGACTTCTGCTCTGGGGATGTGGGGCTGCCTTGAGACCTCTGCACTTGCTGATTTTTTTCTTCTTGTGGCACTCTCTCTCAACCTTTACCTGGATTACTCCTACTCACAGATAAATGTGGATGTTTATTATGCCAATAGGCACTAAAAGCCATTACTCCTTAGAGGAAACAAGCCATATTAGGCTCAGTAATTAAAGATTATATTCATGACCTTCAATTACTGAGCCTAATTTGGCTTGTTAGGTTTTATTAGATTTTTGCTAGTACTGATTGCCAAAAGATACAGTTAAAATTACCTAAATTTGACTTTAGTCCTAATCTCTGAATACGTGTTTACATAGAAGTATGGTGGGGTAAGAAATCAGTCAGCACCTCTGCTCATTTGCTACTTAACTCAAGACTAAATGAAATAAAAGGAACCCTTGTTCCCAACCCTTACTCAACATTTATAAGGACTAATTAAATTGTAATTTAGATAGGAGTCAAAAACTGCATGATAGATGTTTGAATTGTTTTCAGTCTTTTGCTATTACAGTCTATATTATGAGAAATTATTTACATATGTTACTTCACCTCTACAACTATATTTAGGATGAATTCCTAGAAGTGGAATGCTGGTCAATTTTATATCTATAGATTTTGCCATATTTTTCTTTTTTAAGGATTGTACCAATTTACACTTGTCCCAGCAACATATAAGTGTGTTGTTTTCCCCATATCTTCATTGGCAGAGTGTGTTAACAAAACTTTGGATTGTTACATGCCTGATAGATAAAAAATAGAATTATAAAATAATTTTTAATTTGCATTTCTCTTATGAGAAGCAATGTCATACATCTTTTCATATGCTTAGGAGTCATTTGCATTGAATGTCTATAAACTGTTTGTTAAAATCATTTGTTTAAATAGCCAGTAAAAGGGGATTTGTTAAAGAAATTATGTCACACTTGTACAACAGGATATTATGCCACTGTACAAAAGAATGAGGACATACTCTATGTACTAATGTAGAAAAAACTCTAATATAGCTTGAGAAATGAAAAAAAAACAAGATGAAGGATATCTTTTGTCTAAAATTTGTAAAATATTTGCATAAAGAGAGTCTGGAAGAATACACAAGAAATAACTGAATATCATTACCTATGGTGGATGGGGAGGAAGTGGAAATTTGGCAGATGGAGAAGAGCAGTGTGTGTGTGTGGTTTAATTGTGTATTTAAAAACTAACTTTAAAACAAACAGTGTGTGACATTTGCCTGGAAAATAGTATAAATTTTGAGAGTCATACTCCAAACTCTAGGGCAAGGGCAAGACTCCTATGATTCCCTATTCTTATCTCATCTTGGAGAGGTAGAGTCTATAGACACCAGCCAGGGTTATAACATGTGGGTCACAGAGCTGGACATGGAGCTCTACTGTGGGTTATCAACAGAATGTCACTATAAACATTTGTGTACACATTGTGTGAGACCATATGTTTTCACTTCTTCAGGGGATATGCCTAGATAATGAATTGTTGGGTCTTGTGGTAGCTTTATAACCATTTGGAGAACTGCTAGACTATTTTCTAAAGAGATATCAATATTATCTATTTTCACCAGCCAAATGGAGGTTCTGATTTCTTCACATCCTCCTCCACACATTACTATCTGACATTTTGAATCTAACCATCTTAGTGAGAGTGAAGTGGGATCTCAATATGGTTTTGGTTTATATTCACATTATGTTTATTATGTTAAGCATCTTTTCATCTACTTATTGGCCATTTGTCTACTCACATCCTTGCTCATTTTAAAATCAGTTATTTATATTTTTATTATTGAGTTGTAAGAGTTTTTATATATTCTAGATATAAGTCCTTTACCAGATATATGATTTGCAACTATTTATCCCATTCTGTGGGGTTCTTTTCACTTTCTGATAGTGTCCATTAAATCACTGAAGGTTTTAACTTTGTTAAAGTCCATTTTATCTATTTTTTCTTTGGTTGCTTGTATTTTTAACGTCATATCCAGGAATCCAACACCAAATCTGGAGTTAAAAAATATACTGCCATGTTTTCTTCCAAAAGTTTTATAGTTTTAGCTCTTTTGTCTTTGATCCATTTTGAGCTCATTTTTGCATATTGTGTGAGGTAAGGTTGCAACTTCATTCTTTTCCATATGCTTATCCAGTTGTCTGAGCACCATTTGTTGAAGAGATTATTCTTTCTCTATTGAATGGTCTAGACACCCTTTTCAAAAGTTGACCATAGGTATTCCAGTCAGGATGGCATAGAAGATTGATGCTGTGCTTGCCCCTCTCACAACCACATCAAAATTACAACAAAACTACAGAGTAACCATCATTGGAAGTTGCCTGATGTCTGGTTGAACAGAAACCCTCAACTGAGGACATACGGAAGAAGTCACCTCACGACTGGCAGGAGGGGAAGAGATGTGAAATGAGCCAGTCCTACAACCACCTGTGGCTGTCAAGAATTGGAAATGTGATCTTGGCTGCAGAAGGCCACCCCTCCACCCCCGGAGAAGTGAGGGTTACCAACTCCACCCTGGGCTCCTAAGCTCAAGTTTCTAGTACCAAGAAGAGAAGTCCTCACAACCCCTGGCTGTGGAAACCAGCGAAGATTGTGGCCAACTGAGACAGAAGGCTGCAGGAGTCACTTAAAGGCACTCTCTTAGACTTACTCAGTGATGGACTCACTTGCTCTGAGCTCCAGCAGTAGGGCAGCTGCTCAAAGAGTGCCAGGGGCATATGAGGAGAAACTGAGCTGTCTGGCTTCAGGGTGGGGTTGAAGTGGTGACTTTCTCCTAGACAGATGTGCTGGTGGTATCTATTGTTCTTTTGTTGAGATCTCCCCTTCTCTGGCATGCAGATACAGGCAGCTGCCATATATTTAGTCTCCATTAACCTGAATAACACAGCTCACCTCATCTAGGTGATACTCTGAGACTCTGCCTTTCCCAACTTGTGGGCCACCCAAGCTGCCTTTTTTTTCATACAAATAGCCTGTCTTGGCTTATGCTGTGGACTTTTCTAAAATCTCTCAAAGGCTCACAAAATCCAAACATGCAGTATCTGGCCTCAGCATGCCCTGTACCTCTTGCTAAGCAGCACCAAGCCTGGCACTAGTGGCAGTCTAGTTCCTGACTTGGCCTCTTGAGGCACCTCTTGAGGCCCAGCACAGGTGACATTGTGGATTGCTTGGTGACTTTTACCAGGTGGTCTCAGAAGTACACAGGTTGTGGCTGAACTTGACCTGTAGCTAGGCCGCTCACATGAGGCCCTTGGGTACACACACTCTGTGGCTGGCTTTAGCTAGGCTGGAGCACCACCTAGGGCTGCATCTCAGGAAGACACACTCAAAAGGCAGACTGGGAAAGTACCAGAGCCTTACTAAACTGAATCCTTCTCCATAGGGTTGGCCCCTCACAGAATAACCCTCACAACCAATCAGCCCAAGGATCAATCCCTCCCAATCAATGTGCAAACAGCAACCAAGGCTCAACTATTACAGGAGGGCACACAGAACCCACACAATGGACACATCTTGAGCACCTGGATCATGTGATCAGGGAAGACTGTGCCACTGGGCCCTATAAGACACTTATTACACTTATAAAGTGTGATAAGTCTACTAAGTGTAATAAGTCTACTAAGACCGAGAGACTTAGGAGCCCTATATAATATCTAAAAACAAACACAAGGAGGGAAACAAAATGGGGAGACAAAGAAACACGTTCCATATGAAAGAACAGAACAAAGCTCCAGAAGAAGAACTAAACAAAATGGAGACAAGCGTCTATCAGATTCAGAGTTCAAAACACTGGTTATAAGGATGCTCAATGAACTTAGAGAAAGAGCAGATGAGCTCAGTGAGAGCTTTAACAAAGAGATAGAAAATATAAAAATCGTGATAGAAGACATAAAAAAGAATCAGTCAGAAGTGAAGAATACAATATCTGAGATGAAGAGTACATTAGAGGGTATCAACAGATTGAATGAAGCAGAGGATTGAATCAGTGATTTGGAAGATGAGGTAGTAGAGGACACACATTCAGAACAGCAACAAGAGAAAAAAATCCTAAAAAAATGAGGATAGTTTAAGGGGCCGCTGGGATAACATCGAGCATAACAACATTCATATCACAGTGGTACCAGAAGGAGAAGAGACACAGCAAGAATTTGAAAATCTATTTGAAGAAATAATTATGGAAAACTTCTCTAACTTGGTGAAAGAAATATACAACCCCAGAAAGCTCAGAGACTCTCAAAGAAGATGAATCCAAAGAGGTCCACACCAAAGCACATCATCATTAAAATGCCAAAGCATAAAGACAAAGAGAGAATCTTAAAAGCAGCCAGAAAAGAACAATTAATTACCTACAAGGGAGCTCTGTCAGCTGTCAGCTGATTTCTCATGAGAAACTTTTCAGACCAGAAGGGATTTCTATTAAACATTCAAAGTGATGAAATGCAAGGACATACAACCAAGATTACTCTACCCAACAAAGCTGATGTTTAGAATCGAAGGACAGGTAAAGATCTTCTCAGACAAGAAAATGCTAAAGTAGTTCATCACCACCAAGCCAGTATTACAGGAAATGTTAAACAGACTTCTTGAAGAAGAAGAAAAATATATATATAAAAATGTGAATAATAAAATGGCAATAACTACATATCTATCAATGATTACTTCAAATGAAAAAGAATTAAGTGCTCCAATAAAAAGATAGGGTGGCTGAATGGATACAAAAACAAGACCCATACATATGTTGCCTACAAGAAACTCACTTCAGATCAAAAGATATGCAGAGACTGAGAGTAAAGGGATGGAAAACTATATTTAATAAAAAACGAAATGAAAAAATCTGGGGTAGCAATACTTATACCAGACAAAATAGACTTTAAAACAAAGGCTATAATAAGAGACAAAAAAGGACCCCATAATCCCACTTCTGGGCATTTATCTGAAGCAATCCAAAATACTACTTTGAAAGGACATGTGCATCCATATGTTCATTGCAGCAGATTTAAAATAGCCAAGTTATAGAGGATACCTTAGTGTCCATCAATGGGCAAATGTATAAAAAGAGGTGGTACACATACAATGGAATATTACTTGACCACAAAAATAAGTAAGTGAGCAAACAAACAAACAAACAAACAAACAACAAACAAATGAAATTTTGTCATCTGCAACTACATGGATAGACCTAGAAGGTATTGTGCTGAGTGGAGATGACAAATGCCATATAATTTCACTTACACGTGGAATCTAAAGAACAAAATAAACAAAACAGAAACAAATTCATATACACAGACAACATTTTTAGGGTTACCAGATGGGAGGGTTTTGGGAGTGGGTTTAAAAGGAGAAGGGATTAAGAAGTATAAATTTGTAGTTACAAAATTGTCATGGAGACATAAAGTATAGCATAAGGAATATAGTTGATAATGTTGTAATAACTATGTATGGTTTCAGATGGGTACTGGATTTATCAGGGTGATCACTTAATAAGTTATATAAATGTCTAATTACTACGTTGTCCAAGTATAACTAATATAATATTGTATGCCAACTATAATTAAGAAATAAAAATATTAATAAAAGAAAAAAGTTGATACATGGGTTTATTTCTGGACTCTCAAATGAAATTCTGTTCCATTAATCTATATGTCTACTCTAGGATAGTACCACACAATTTTGATTAATGTTGCTTTACAACAAATTTTGAAATTGGGAAGTGTGAATCCTCCTACTTTGTTCTTTTTCAAGATTGTTTTGACAATCCATGATCTCTTGAAATTCCATATGAATTTTAGAATAAACTTTCAGTTCCTACAAAGAAGCCAGCTGGGATTCTGATTACGATTGTGTTGAATCTGTAGATCAGTTTGGGAAGTATTGCCATCTTAACATTATTAAATCTTCCAATTCATGGCATAAATGTTTTTCCTTTTATTTAGATCTTCATTTTCTTTCAACGATGTTTGTATTTTTCAGAGTCTGTTTACACTCTTGTTAAGCTTATTCTTATTTTATTCTTTTAGATACCATTATAAGTAGAATTGTTTTCCTAATTTCATTTTTAGATTGCTCATTGCAAGTGTATAGAAATACAACTAATTTCCATATATTGATCTTGTATCCTAAAACTCATTTATTAGTTCTTATAGTTATTTTTCTTACACACCTTTTTAAATATATGTTTATGGACCCTTTCAAACCTGAGATTATGTGTACATAATTATAGGCCAAGTGTGGGATGATGCCACACACATAAACCAATTCTGGGAACGCTTTTGAGTTTATAACCCAACTTGACTCCATGGCATTTCATTTCAGTCACCTAAGCCTGGGGAAAAGCCAAGAAGATTAATCCATCTGTGAATAGAGATAATTTTACTTTTTCCTTTCCAATCTAGATATCATTTATTTTTTTTCTTGTCTAATTGCCCTGGCTAGTATCTCATTACAATGTTGAATAGAAATAGTGAGAGTAGGCATCCTTCTCTTGTTCCTGACCTCAGGCAAACAACATCCATCCTTTCATCATTAACTATGTGGTTACCTGTGGGGTTTTTGGTAAATACCCTTCATTATATTGAGAAAATTCTCTTGTATTCCTAGTTTGCTACATATTTTTATCATGAAAGGGTGATGGATTTTGTTAATTTTCTGCATCTAGTGAGATGGTCATGTGGTTTTTATTTTATCCTATTGATATACTATATTACAATAATTGATTTTCAAATGTCAAAGTAACCTTGCTGGATATAGAATTCTTGGTTGACAGATTTTTCCCCCAGAGTTTTAAATAGGCCATCCCACTACCTTACAGTCTCCATGGTTTCTGATGAGAAATTAGATGTTAATCTTATTGAAGATCCCATGTCCATGACAAGTCACTACTCTCTTGTTGCTTTCAAGATTTTCCCTTTGATTATGATCTGTCTCATTATGATGTATCTCTTTGAATTTATTCAACTTGGATTTTGATGAGTTTCTTAGAGTGTAGGTTTGTGTCTTTTATTAAATTTGGAAAGTTTTGGGCCTGTATTTCTTCAAGTACTCTTTTTGCCCCTTCTCTCTCCCTTTCCCTTCTGGAACTCCCATAATGCATATGTTGATATACCTAATGATGTCCCACAGATCACTTAGGCTCTGTTCATTTTTAGTAATTTATTTTTCTTTTGCTTCTCAGACTAGATAATTTCAATTGTCATGTGTTTATACTTGATAATTCTTTTGCCTCTTCAAATATGCTTTTGAACCCCTTTCTAGTGAATTTTGCATCTCCAATATTGTACTTCTCAGTTCCAGAATTTTTATTTGGTTCCTTTTAACAATTTCCATCTCCCTTGATATTCTTTTTAAAATATATATTTTATATACATTATTGTCTTGGTTTCCTTTAGCACTTTGAGCATATTTAGGACAGTTGATTTAAAGTCTTCGGCCATATTGTGGAGCTGTCTGTGGTGGCTGCATTGCCTCTCCTCTCTGGTGGCCCAGCACTCCTACTACTGTCTCTCCCTCCCAGTCATAGCTGCAATGCCTGGTACCCCTGTACTCACCTCAGCCACATTCTGGGTGGGAGTACCCGCTCACTGTTGGGAGAGGAAAAAAGACAAAACATTGAAAGACAACGTTTTCAAGATTAATCAAAGTGGAACCCAGGACGTGTATCTAGAATATGACAACAGAATTGATTAAAGTGAAGAATTTTTAAAGAAGGTGACAAAATGAGAAGGAAAATAATCTACGGCCATGCTACCCTGAACAAGCCTGATCCCGTCTGATCTCAGAAGCTAAGCAGGGTCAGGCCTGGTTAGTACTTGGATGGGAGACCACCTAGGAAGACCAGATGCTGTAGGTGCAAAAAAAAAAAAAAAAGACAAAGAAAATGCTGAAACTAATCAATATAAGAGTAAGCACAATGGATGCTGAGCTGGAATCTGCCATTTGGCCTAATAAAACTGGCAGACAACTTTTTGACCAGGTGGTGAAAACAGTTGATTTTCATGAGGTCGGGTTCTTTTTGGCTTCAGTATGTGGACAGCAAAAGTCGTTCTACCTGACTTAAACTAAATAAAATGGTGACACAGCAAGATGTTAAAAAAGAGAATCCTTTACAGTTCAAATTTAGAGTTAAATTCTTTCCTGAAGATGTTTCTGAGGAATTAATTCAAGAAATAACCCAGAAAATTTTCTTATTGCAAGTTAAAGAACGTATCTTAAATGATGAGATATTTTGCCCTTCAGAAACTGTAGTCTTTTTGGCTTCCTGTGCTGTTCACACCGTGTATGGAGATTATAACAAAGAGATTCATAAAACAGGATTACATGGCAAATGATAGACTCCTACTCCAGTGTGTTTTGGAACAATACAAACTGACAAAAAAAAAAAACAAAACAAAACACAACAAAAAAACAGTGAGAAGAAAGAATACAGAACTGACATAAAAAACACAGAAGAATGCAAAGAGAAGATTCTATGATGAAATACCTAAATATTGTACAACACCTAGAAATGTATGGAGTCAATTATTTTGAAATGAAAAACTAAAAAAAAAGCAACTGAATTGCAGCTAGGCGTTGATGCTTTGGGTCTTAATATTTATGAGCATGATGACAAGTTAACACCTAAAATTGGTTTGCCCTGGAGTAAAGTCAGAAATATTTTATTTAATGATTTATAAAAACATTATAAAGCAAATAAACAAAAAGACACTTGCTTTTGTTTTTTATGCACCTTGTCTGAGTCTCAATAAGTGGATTTTGTGTATGGCCTACCAAGAACTATACATGTGAAGAAGGAAGCCTGATACTAATGAAATACAATAGATGAATGTTCAGGGTAGGCAGGAGAAACATCAGAGCAGTTAGAAAGGGTGCAATTAAAGAATAAAAAGAAAAGAAAGAAATAGCAGAAAAAGAAAAGGAAAGAATAGAATATGAAAAAGTAGAGCTAATAGAACATCTAAAGCAAACTGAAGAACAGACAATGGAAGACCAGAAAGAACTAGAACAGATTTAAAAAGCTCTAGAACTGGATTAGGAATGAAAACAAGCAAAAGGACAAGCAGAAAGGCTTGAAAAGGAATATCGAGCTGCTGAAGAGTCCAAATCTGCTATAGCAAAACAAGCTACCCAGCAGATGAAGAATCGGGAACAGCTAGCCACAGAACTTGCCAAATTTACTGCCAAGATTGCACTTCTAGAGGACGCCAAGAGAAAAAGAGAAAGCTACTGAGTGGCAACACAAAGCTTTTGCAGCCTAGAAGACTAGAAAATGACCAAATAAGAGTTAAAAATTGTGATGTCTGCCCCACTCTATTTCCACTACCACCAGTCATTTCTCCAACTGAAAATGAGCACAATGAATATGATGAGAATAATGCTGTGGCTGTTGCTGAATTATCAAACTATAAAGTTATGAACCACAGAAATGAGGAGGAAACACAGAAACAGAAAAATGAGTGTGTTAGTAAGCAACTCCAGGAATTAAGTTTAGAATTAGCCCAAGCCAGAGATGAAACTAAGGAAACACAAAATGATGTTCTTCATGCCGACAATATTAAAGCAGGCCATGATAAATACAAGACTTTGTGATAGATTCGACAAGGCAATACAAAACTATGTATTGACGAGTTTGAAGTATTGTAAAGCTGTTATTTTGCATACATGTTCCTCATAAGCTGAACCACTAACAGAGAAAAGCAGGCCTTTGCAGATGTGATGGAATGCATCCCACCTTGCCAAAGCATTTATACCAGTTTGACTGTGGTGGTTAAAAGACATTTAAGGGGAGCTCATCAACATTAAGGTAGTGTGATATCATGCTTGATTTTCTTTTTCTTTTGGGCCAGGAAATGGAGAACAGTGTTCTATCACTTCCTTTCATATTTTGCATTTTCCATTTTTTTCTATTGAAGATTAACACTAATTATCATGTCTAGCAAATGTGTTTGTGTGATTTAAACACTGTGCATTTTAAAGGATGATAGTGACTTAATAAGTGTTTAAGTTGAGCACTCCGTTTTCTCTTACCCCTTCCATATTTTACTTGCATGTATTTTCACATTCTTTCTCATTATATTTTCTCAATGTGCCATTCTCATATCTTACCATGCCAATAGCCATAAATTCTGCCACCATACATTGGGAGCATTTAAAATGAGAGTAGGTCACAGGTGGACAGTCATTAGTCATTGTGTGGAAGATAACTGTAAATTATGAAATGGATTAGGTTTACCAGTGTAATGTGCAGCTAGTAATTAATTTTTAATCCCAATTTTATTATATTATTGGATATTTGATATTTACTTACTTAATTACGGTCATCTCATCTTTGACAGCTGAACTGATTGCAGTTTCATCTTCTGTCATCCTTTGATTTTCTTTGCCTACTGATTCACACACAAAGGTATAGACAACAGTTAATAGTTCTCTAAGAGAGTTTATTGATGAAACTACCTGCAAATAACAGTTGTCTTTAGATTTTTAAAGTTTTGCTATTTCATAGGTTGATTTAGATAAACACACATTTAATAAAAGGTAAAACACATTTGTTGGTAATTGATTATAATCATTAAAAGAAAACTTGGACCTTTCCAAAAGGGCAGCATATTGAAAACATCAGTCCTATGAAGGGACATTAATACTACCTCACTACTACACCTGTGATGACTGGTTGTTCAAACACAATGAACAACCAGTCATCACAGGTGTAGTAGTGAGGTAGTATTAATTATAAAACTACACGTTTTATAATACATAGTGTTACTTTCAACCATTTTGGAATATTTTGAAATTTTCTTTTCCTTTAGAATGTCTTAGAGGGCTAAATCTTCAACTGTCTTTTGTTGAACTGAATTATGGGACTCTTAGTTGTATTAAAATTGTAAGCTCTCATTGGTATACTATCTTCTTGGAGGGGTATAGTATGTTGAGTAAGCATGTGAGGGTGTGTGTGTGTGTGTGTGTGTGTGTGTGTGTGTGTGTATGGTAGCATATGAAGAGTATCTGTACCTCCATTTCTGATATAATTGTTACATAATCATGTTAACATATCTGCTTCCCAGATCATTGTGCTTATTTCTTTTTCAGCCTCTAACTAAGAGTACTTAAATTTGGTTCGTTAATTCTATTTTAGAAATTATAATTAGGTTATATTAAGTTCAAAGAAAGTCTTCCGAAGAGATCTTTCCATTTTGAAAGATGTTCTAATATTCACATGTTCTAACTTTTTTTTTAATTGTAAAACATCTGAATTTGGAGATAAGGAAAGCATTTTCTCTGTGTGGTTCAGCTATTTTCCATTTGGTATTTGTATTCAAATTTACATTTATCTATTAAAATGCCATTTTAAAACATTTTTAATGCACAGAAGATTCAAGCTGTATCTGAAAATATCTCTTGTACTTTTTGATGACTTTAACAGGATTAATTTGGGAAGACATTATGAAAAAGAAAGGTTGCATTTAATACAGTTTTTGGACTTTGTAAGACAAAAGATAACTGCTTAAATTTGAAATGACCAATGTGCAGTGCTTCCAAACACTATGGAAAAGAATGTTTCTACTTGCAACACATTAGAAAAATAGATGGTAAACTCTACCATTTATGCTTTAAAGCCTGTGTTCACTTTCCAAAGCATTTAAGTAATTGGCAAAATGTTGAACTACCATTGGATTTTTATTAAGTTTATTCATTTTGAATTGCATGCACTATGATTGCTATATCAGTTTGATATCTATGTTGAAAACTTCCAGTTATATTTGCTGTTTATAATCTATTTTCAGATTAGGGTTAAAAATGAATTTAATCCATTTTAAAGCTGTGTGAATTTTTTAAAACAAAACAACTATTTGTAATATGGGTTTTCATAGTGATTAAACCAGTTATAACTTTTATTATTAGCAGTTGAGAGCAGTTCATATAGCAATGTAAAACTATATTAATATGTATTTGGTAAAGTCCAACAGGCTTTTACCATTAGCATGATTTTGTGTTGTTCAATTAAGTTACAATTATATCTATAATTTGGGATAACATTCATTTGTTAACAATAAACTGACAAAAATTCATGCTTTTAAAAAGTAAAAAAATAAAGTCTTTGTTTAGTAAGTTGAACGTCTGGACTTCCTCAGGGAGGATTTCTATCAATTTCTTTTTTCTTTCCACTGTAAATGGGCCATACTTCCTTGTTTCTTCATATGCCTTACAATTTTTGTTATTGTTGTCGTTGAAAATTGGATACATTAAACACTATAATGTGGTAATTCTAAAGATCAGATTCTCTCCCCTCCCCAGAGTTTGGTACTGTTGATTGCTGAGAACTACAGCCATCCATATCTTTAGTGATTTTTCCAAACTATTTCTGCAAAGACTGTCTTCCTTTTGTGTGTGGTCGTTGGTGCCTCTGTTCCTTTATCTCTGTGTTCAGCCAGTGACTTGACAGAGATTTCCTTAAATGCTAGGAGGCAAAAAGAAAAAAAAAATCATCCCTGGTTTTTATAGACTAGCTCTGAGTTAGGGTACTCCTTCAACACTAAGCCAGATTGCTTAAACTCTGCCTTCATCTTCACTTCCTGTTTAAGCAATGCATAAGGGTCAGCCTGACGTGCAAGTGTAGGGTTCTCTCAGGTCATTTGTGAATTAAGGATATGCATGTTGCACTCCAGATTCCCCAGTGTACATGATTGCCCTTCAAAGACATTTTTTGCCCAAGAATTTTCCTCCTCAGCATCTTCCTTCCCAGGCTTTTTGGTCTGTCTTCTGCTTGTTCCATTCTTTCCATCTCTTGTCCCTGGTGGCTATGGATAGCATATGTCTTTATGTGTTTTCATTAGCTACCACCTGGGACCTCATGCCAGATTGAAGAAGGTGAAACAAAGGTCAGGCTCTGTGCTGATTCCTCAGGGGACCACCAGACTGGTCAAAAAGCACAACCCCAATTTTTCGAGAAGATCCTGGCACCAGCAAACAACATCAGAAATGTGGGTCACCATTTTCATCACCACTAGAAAGCTGGGGAATGGAGAATAGTAGATAAGTAATAAAAAATGCCACCATGCTTTCTTACTGAAATTTAGCTACTTCTTTCTTCATTAAGGACTCCCTTGGTTGCTGTGTTTGATTAGATTTTGGGTTTGGATAATTTTAGTCTATTGGTTTGTCCTTCAGTCAGTGGAGGGACTAATTCTTGGAGTTAACTAATCTACCCTTTCTGTGGTATCACTCCTGCATTCTCTTTTATTCGTTTAGTTATTATACTTTAATCTTTACAACTTTCATTTGGTTCATTTTTATAATTTCTGTCTCTATTGATAATTTTTATTTGATGTGGCATTGTCATTATACCTTCTTTTACTTCTTTAACCATTATTTCCTTAAATTTTTTGAACATATTTATAATAGCTGTTTTGATGTCTTTGTTAAGTTTGAGATCTACTTGGCTCTCACAGGCAGTTCCTGTTGCCGGCTTTTTTTTTCCCCCTGGTATATTGGTTATACTTCCCTGTTTCTTTGCATATTCATTTTTTTTTTTTTTTGCTGAATTAATTTACATTTTAGGATAATAAATAGCGTAGTGTAGCACTAGACCTTCCTTCTGGGGCTTGTTACTTTTAAGTTACTTGTTTATTTTGTTTAGTAGACTGCTGGATTTAGTGCATTCTGCCCCTTTTACCTCAATTCTGCAGTATTATGTGCTCTGATGCCTTTGGGGGGTGGGGGCGGGTTGCAGCCTTGGGCTTCCTTACTGTCACCTGGTTGTGACAGGGCTGTGTTTGACCATACCCAGATGTTAAGCTGCACTAATCGTTGAATGATTATTTTATTGTTTTCAACAATGTCCTAGGACATAAATTGTTCTGAAGACTAATTAAATTTGGGCTCCTTTGAAGGGATAGTTTCTGAGGTCAGTGATTGAGATTTGTTCTGACCCCAGGAAGGTCCTCATTGCTTTCTTCCTTTTCTCAGCAAACTGCCTAGCCTGTAGATTTGTCTATATCTCAAATGAATCTATTGTTCCTTTTTGAATTGCCTTTTGCTACAATCTCCACTGTTCTTCAGAATGCTAGGACTTCTCTATACTCTGTTGAAAATGAAGTCATTTACTTTAAGAAGAGATTAGGAGCTATTTGTTTTATGACCTGCTTCCCCCTTCAGGCAAAATATCTGAGACAGGGCTCTGATGTGAGGTGAGGACAGTGGTGTCCTCTCTGAGTGACACCTCTACTTTAGGAGCTAAGTACTCAGTTGGAGGAAGACAGCCCCAAGTATTCTTGGCTTGCCGGTCTTGGCATGGAATGAGACAAAGTGACTAGTCACTATGCCATGCTATGGACATTTTTTGCGTGTAGGATATTATGGTATCACAGAGCTTGGACTCTTGGGCCACACTGCAGCCTGGAGTTGACCCCTGACTCTAGTACTCACTAACTCGAATTGGGTAAGTATATTAGTTTTCCATGGCTGCATAACAAATTTCAACAAACTTGGAGGCTTAAAACAACACGCATATTGATCTCACAGTTTCTATGGCTCATAATTGAGCATGTCTTAGCTGGGTCATCTGCTAAGATCGTCAGGATCTCACAAGGCTGCAATCAAGGTATGGGCTGGATTGCACTCTCATTTGATGCTCAGCGTCTGCTTCTAGACACATGTAGCTGTCAGCAGCATTCAGGGCTGAGAGCTCATTTGTTTGCACAGGAATTAGATCTTGCCAAATGTGTTGTCATAATGTCTGTTTACTCTGTCAAGCCAGCAAGCAGAGTCTCTAGCAAATCTGCTAATAAGATGGTATTTTATATAATGTAATATAGTCACGAGAATGATATCCCATCACATTTGCCATAATCTACAGGTTAGAAGCAAGTCACAGTCTACCCACACTCAAAGGGCAGGTGTTATACAAAGATATGAAACACCATGAGGCAGGAATCATTAGATCTACTTTAGAATCTGCTGCCACAGAAGTTATTTAATATCTCAGAACTTCAGCTTATTCATCTGAAAAAAAAAATGAAGACAGTAATAGTACCTATTCTTAGGACTGTTGTGAGGATTAATGCACACAAAGCTCAGAATAACAGCTGGCTTGAAGTAACTGTTCAGTAATAAATAGGCACTATTATCATATCATTGGCATTGTTATTAGATGTCTCCACTGTCCAGGATACATTAACTCTGACAGTTTCTCAAGATTTATTATTGATTTGCTCAAGTTTCCCAGAGGTCTTAACTAGAGAGTCTAGGGGTGCTCCTTGACTACTCTCTCGGCCCCTTTCCTACCTCAGCCCAGTAAATATGTGGTTGAAGGAGTGGAATGTTTACTGAATTATTTATGTCTGTCCTTGAATTGATGGGTGTCTTAGTGTGTTCAGACTGCAATAATACCATAGACGGTGTGGCTTATGAATATTAGAAATTTATTTCTCACAGTTCTGGAGTCTGGAAGGCAGGGTGCCAGCATGGTGGGGTAAGGGCCCTCCTCCTGCTTCATAGCTGGCACCATCTCTCACTGTTTTCTCACTTGGCAGAAGGGGTGAGGGATCTCTCTGGAGCCTCTTTTATAAAGGCACTAATCTCATTCATGAGGGCTTCACCTTGGTAATCTAAGTACCTCCCAACAGCCCCACCTACTAACACTACCATTTTGGGGGAGCAAGATTTCAAACTGCGTGAATTTTGAGGGCAAACAAACAGTTGGACTATAGCAATGGGAAAATGATAGAGAAAAATAGGAAATTTTCTTCCCTTTTTATTAGAGATGGCTCAGAAGTAGTGCACTTCTGAATTAAAGAGGACATCAAGTAACCTATAGTACTTCATTCTTTTTCTAGCGTTCTCAGCTGTCTGATCCATGGCTAAATGATCAACAAAACTGAACACATGCATATGGCATTAGCAAAGCAGTTTTAGAATTTGATATTTTGATAAAAGGATTGAAGTAGTCATCATGGAAAAAATCTGAGCTTTATTGATCTTCCTTACTCGAATGCAGTTCAATACTGTTTTTGTTTGAATTACCTATGAAGGTAGGGGTAGGTAACCATAGTTTTTTCAGTAATTCTGAGTACTAAAGACCCTGATCTGATTTGAATGTAGCTGAGAACCTAGAATCGAAAATGTCTCTGAGTTAGCACCCAGCCTATGTTTTTGCTTTATAAACTATTAGAGTAGCCTTATGATTGTTTCTTATATTAAACAAAACAAATTGAAGGCAGTCAGAGGTGGGTGATTCCCTCTGGCAATAGTGACAGCTGAAAGCTTGAGAGTGGTAGCAAAGTTATTAACAAAAGCAGAATTCAATAAGCACAGCCATTTGAAACCATTTATGACATGGACTAAATTGCCCAATATCAAAGAAAGATTATATTTTATTGAGAATACTCAGAATAATCACAGAAAAATGTGCTATACATTATTCTTTTAATGGTAGAACTAACATTTTAAAAAATCATTTATAGGAATGTACTTTAGATTTTATGAAAAATAAATTTAAATGTAATATTTTATGTATTAATAAATCTATGCTAATATACATTAGAGTACTGTAGCCCTTTTGATGAGGGAGAAGGACCAAAGGATTTCTATAGAACAGAGGTCAAGAAGACACACTTTGGATTTCATATTCAATTTGTGACAGAGGCCATCTGGAAAAAAAAGCCCACAGCTATCTTCTCTTTAATCCCATGCTTTCTGCTCTGTCTCTTAAGATCCAGTCCCTTCCCACATCTAATATCAAACCCATCACCAGACCAGCAGTCCTATGTGTGGTTGGCTTCTGCTCTCAGCAGCTCAGGGAAAACTCTTCCAAGGTCAAAATGTTGCCTCTTCCAAAAGATGCTGTCACTCCCAGTGGATCCTGAGCAACCATGCTCTGTGCATCTGAGGACCTGGCTTCTTTCCTCTCCTTCTCTCATCACTTATCCCTTTAGGTTACTTTTCAATTTAGCAAGAACTTGCCATCAGAAGTCACTTCTTCTTTAAGCTTTATTTTTAGCTATTAAAAACAGATGAATTTTGCTTAGCATGATAATCTCAAGATCCATCCATATTATTGCAAATGCCAGTATTTCATCTTTTCTTATGTCTGGGTAATATTCCACTGTATTTATGTACCACCTCTTTGAGATTATCATGCTAAACAAAAAAGTCAGAAAAAAAAGTTGAGAACCATATGATTTCACTCACATGTGGGATAAAAAAATTGAAAGCAACAAATGGACAAGACAAACAAACACTCATAACACACAGGTAGGGGGAGGCAGATAAAGGTAAGTAGGGTCAAATATATGTTGATGGAAGGAAATTTAACTTTGAGTGGTAAACATACAATGCAATATACATATTATTTATTTTTGAATTGTATACTTGAAATCTATATAATTTTATTAATCAGTGTCATTCCCAATAAATTTAATAATTTTTTTTAAATGGATGAACTTACAAATTATGTTTTATTCTCATTGGTGATGACACTTTTCAATATCTGGCATCTGTCCTGTGGCTGATGGTAGAATGAAATTTTCTACTAATTAGGTCTGCCTCTCAGATTCGTCCATGGAAGAGTCTCTGGCTTGGGTCTCAATAATAGCACTGTCTTGAAGTGTTGTTTTGGTCTTGGTTTTTCCCATAGTCCAAAGGCATGATTAACTAACTAACTCTCTCTCTGTCTTTCTGCTCTCTCTCTCTCTGTCTGTCTCTGTCTCTCTGTCTCTGTCTGTCTCTGTTTGTCTTCCTTTCTCTCTCTCTCTCAATACTTCACAAAATACATATTTGGGTCTCTTTTCCTGTACTACTACACTGGGACAAACACAAAGATTGATTATACATTCTTCAGATAATTACGATTTTCCTCTGGCCTTTATTCCCACATAGGAAATAAATGGATTAGTTTTTATTTCTTCCTTTGAAATTTATGCTTTTAAAACATGAAACGTTTTAATAAGGATTTAAAAGATAGTGGGATACTGAATGAGCAAAGAAGACTAATAGAGAAGTTTCCTTCATTCATGAAAACTCAAAGCATATTCTTTGACATTTATAATTTTTACCTTTCTTGCTTCCAAAAAGATTTGAGATGACAAACAGTAAAGCAGGCAGGTAGGAGGGAGGAAAGGGATTCTATATGTGGTAGTGTGGGATGGGCAAATTCAGCTGCAGCAATTTATTGGCATCTTTGGTTTAAAGGCCCTGTAGTTTCTGGCCTGAGTACTTATCTTGGTACTTTAACTTTTAGAAATCAATTATAGTGGCCTCCAGCCAGGAAAGAACAAGTTTTTGCCTTAGTCCAAAGCTCTCAAATTGTATTGCTATGTGTGCTTTGTACTCTGTCCTTCTTTATAGTTCATTATTTTATCTCTCTGGTTATAAAAGCTGTACTATGGCAAGACTGTTCACATAGAACCAAACTATTACAAATACTAGTAAGTGGAATAATTCTCATACACACTGGGGAAGGAAAAAACAGTTGAGAACATTAGTATTTGTTGGTATGTCATGTTATTTTATCACTTGACAATATTATCACCATGACTCCTAAAATCAGGGACCAATAATTCTACTGGAACCTGCAGCAGAAGATCATCTTTTTGAATGCTTCCCTAAGCTCTGGGCTCCGGAAGGCATATATAAAAGGGTCAATGACTGCATTGCACATGATCAACATACCATTTACCTGGAAGAGAGACATGTAGCAGGCACAATAAGGATTATTTGGGCAGAATGTCATTAAGAGGACATGAAGGACAAAGGGAGCCCAGCAGAAGATGAAAACCCCAAGAAGGATGGTCAACGTGATGACCCCTTTCATGTTGGCTCTGGGAAGTGTTGAGATCTTTCTGGCATGGGAATGAGCCAGCAAGAGCATGTGAACGTAGAGGCACAGGATGAAGACCAACATCAGAGGGAACAGTGATGTGAAGGTAATTACTGTGGGGATGTGATGGGAGAAGAGCACCATGGTGATGCCACTGCATATACAGCATGTCCAGATGACTGTCAGGATGACAATAGTGCGACGCATAGTCACAATGCTGTGATACTGCAGAGCATGGAAGATTGTGATGTAGCGGTCAGCAGCAATCACAGACAGACTGAAAATGGAGCCAAGTAGAGAGAGGATGAACAGGGAGTCAATGATATCATCAGCTGTGGTTTCAAAATTGCCACGAGGCTTGAGATAACCCATGTTTCCGAACATGATCAGGGTATTTTCCAAGATCTTATACAGGCTGCCCAACATATCAGAAATGGCTAAGCTGCAAATGAAAAAGTACATGGGTGCCTGGAGATTCTTATTCTTTATCACAGCCAGAAGGACAATCAGATTCTCCAAAACTCCGATGATGGATATTGTAAAAAATATCTCCTCTGGCAAAACCACATGAGGACAGTCTGAATTATTTCTTGCTGTATCATTTATGTTTTCATATAGACTGATTATGTGCTTCATTTCCCCTGCTTGTGGTAAAGTCAAGAATATTACTTGGACTTGAAAGAAATCTTGACTAATTATTCAGAATTTTTTCTTCTTTGTAGTACTTGCAGGAGATCTGAGGTAAAAGCCACACTATCACCTAAGAAAGAATATATATAAATATCAGCTGCAAAATTGACAACAAGGTAAAAACAAGCCATGCTACCTCTAAGAAATTTCTGTTGCCTTAATGAAATATAATGGTGTAATAATTTAAATAAAACAATTTACCAAACTCTCAATCTTAATTGCTTTGTGACAAATATCTCTAGTGGAATTTTGTCCTCTCCCCTCTCCCTCTCGTATTCTTCTCATGGATAGACTAGAATGAGAAAAGAAGTAAAAGAAATTAAAGGCATATGTAGAAATAGGAAAACACATAACTACCCTTTTTTCCCAGCTTTATTGAAGTATAATAGACAATTAGTTGTTCATATTTACATGGTACAATTCAATGAGTTTTTTTTTTCAATTACAGTTGACATGCAGTAATATATCAGTTTCAGTTGTATGACAGAGTGATTAGAGATCTATATAACTCATGAAGTAGTCGCCCTACTTCATGAAGGATACTTCACTAAATGAAGTATCCCTCTTCCCCCTTAAATATTTATTACAACTTTGTTGACTATTTTCCTTATGCTACACTGTATATCTCTATAACTATTTTGTAACTATCCATTTGCACTTCTTAATCTCTTTGCCCCTTTTCACCATCCCCCCAACCCTTACTCCCATCTAGTATCCCTCAAAATATTCTCTGTATCTATGAGTTTGTTTTAATTTTTGTTGTTGTTATTTTGTTCTTTAGATTCCACGTGTATGTGGCTGATGAGGTATTTGTCTTTATCTGACTTTCTTCATTCAGTGCAATACCCTCTAGGTCCATCAAGGCAATTTCTTTTCCATCCTCTTCCTTTTAATCTGTGTGTGACTTTTAATCTGAAGCGAGTCTCTTGTAGGCAGCATATGTAGGGGTCTTGTTTTCTTATCCATTTGGCCACTCTATCTTTTGATTGGAGCACTTAATTCTTTTCCATTTGAGGTACTTGTTGATAGGAATGTAGTTATTACCATTCTTTATTCCTGGAGTGCCCTAGACTTTTTGCTAAGCTGCCCCAGGCCTGGTCTGGTACTGGTGGCAGCTGGCTTGAGTCCCCAAAATGGTCTCTCCCACGTGCCTTCAGGACCAGCACGGGCAACAACCACACATGGATCTCTTTGTACTGCCTACCAGGCAGCCTTGGGCAAGTTACAGGCAGTGGCTGACATTGGTTCGAACAGGAGCCCCTCTCAAGGGGCCACAGAATGAATACACCAAGAGGCTGGCATCAGATAAAACAAATCACCACCTGATTAGGCACACAAGTGACACAGCCAAAGGGTGGTCTCAACAGGTACACAATCTCACTGGGGTGAATTCCACTCAGTAGGGTCAGCCCCACGAAATGGCTCATACACCGGGAAGGGTCAATCCTCAAAACCAGTCAGCACTGAGAGTCAATTCCATCCACTAACATACTAACAGCAACTAAGGCTTAATGACAACAGGAGACCACACACAATTCACACAAGGGACACTCATGGAGCTCCTAGTGCAAGTGATTGTGGAGACTGTGCCACTGGACACACCGGGCACCGACTACATAAGGCCACCTGCCCAAGACTGGGAGATGTAACAAATCTACCTAATATATAGAAAAAAAAACAGAAACAACTAAAATGAGAAAACAAAGAAACATGTCACAAATAAAACAACAGGAGATAACTCCAGAAAAAGAACAAAATGAAATGGAGGCAAGCAACCTACCAAAGAGAGTTCAAAACACTGGTAATAAGGATGTTCAATGAAGTTAGGAGAATAATAGATGACATCAGTGAGGACTTCAACAGAGACATAGTAAACATAAAAAAGACATAAAAAAGAACCAATGAGAAATTAATAATAAAATAAATAAAAATACATTAAAAATCAATAGTAGATTAGATGAAGCAGATCAAATTAGTAATTTGGAAGAAAATGTAGCAGAAAACACCCAATCAGAATAGCAAAAAGAAAAAAGAATTTTAGAAATGAAGAAAGTTTAAGAGACCTCTAGGAAAACATTGAAAGTACCAATATTTGCATCATAGGGGTACCAGAAAAAGAAGAGAGAGGCCAAGAGAATAAGAACCTATTTGAAAAAAAAAATAGTGAACAATTTCCTTAACTTATTGAAAAAAATAGACATACAAATCCAGGAAGTGCAGAGAGTCCTAAGCAAGAAGAAACCAAACAAACCCAAACAAAAACAATCATAGTTAAAATGGCAAAGTTTAAAGACAAAGAGAAAATTCTAAAAGCAACAAGAGAAAGCAGCTCGTTACTTACAATGTACTCACATAAGAATGTCAGCTAATTTTTCAACAGAAATTTTGCAGGCCAGGAGCAATTGTCATGAGATATTCAAAGTAATGAAAAACAAGGACCTACAACCAAGACTACTCTACCCAGCAAGGCTATCAATTAAAACTAAAAGTGAGATAAAGAGCTTCCCAAACAGTAAAAAGCAAAAGGAATTCACCACCACCAAGTTGCTATTACAAGAAATGTTAAGGGGAATTATGTAAAAAGAAGAAGTGTGGAGGGACATAAATATGAATAATAAAATGGCAATAACTATGTACCTATCAATAACCACTTTATTATATATGGATTAAATGCTCCAATCAAAAGACATAGGATAGCTGAATGGATAAGAAAACAAGATCCATATACATGCTGTCTATAAGAGACCCACTTCAGATTGAAAGACACACACAGACTAAAAGTTAAGGGATGGAAAAAAGATATTTTATACAAGTGAAAATTTAAAAAATGCTGGGTAACAATATATATCAAACAATAGAGACTTTAAAACAAAGGCTATAATGAGAGACAAAGAAGGGCATCATTTAATGATAAAGGGATCAGTCCAACAGGAGGACATAACCTTAATAAATATATACACACCCAAAACAGGAGCACCGACATATATAAAGCAAATATTGACCAACATAAAGTGAGAGATTGGCAGTAATACACTCATAGTAGGGGACTTTAAACCCCATTGACACCAATGGACAGAACTTCCAGATAGAAAATCAACAAGGAAACAGTGGCCTTAAATGATACACTAGACAAGATAAAATTAATTGATATTTTCAGAGTGTTTCAGTGCAAAACATTCTTCTCAAGTGCACATGGACCATTTTTCAAGATAGACCACTTTAGGCCATGAAATAAATCTCAAGAAATTTAAGAAGATTGAAATCATATCAACCTTCTCCAACCACAATGGTATAAAACTAAAAATCAACTACAAAAAAAATTCCTGCAAAATACACAAACACATGGAGGATAAACAACATGTTACTAAACAATAAATGGGTTAACAATGAGATTAGAGAAGAAATCAAAAGATATGTAGAGACAAATGAAAATGAAAACACAACTCAAAATCTATGGGACACAGCAAAAGCAGTCCTGAGAGGGAAATTGGTTGCAATACAGTCCTATCTCAAGAAAGAAGAAAAAGCTCAAATAAATAATCCAACCTTTCACTTGAAAGAACCGGAAAAAGAATAGCAAACAAAGCACAAAATAGTAGAAGGAAGGAAATAATAAAGATTAGAGCAGAAATAAATGAAATAAGGCTAAATAAGCAATACGAAAGATCAATGAAACCAAGATCTGTTTCTTTAAAAAGATAAACAAAAGTGATAAATCTTTAACCATATTCACCAAGGAAAAAAGAAATGAAAAAGAAGTGACAATTGACTCTACAGAGCAATTGTGGACCATTTGGAAGAACTTAATTTCTTTCTAGAAAGATACAATCTCCCAAGACTGAGTTAAAAAGAATCAGAAATCTAAACTGACCGATTACCACTAGAAATTGAATCAGTAATTTAAAAACACTCCCCCAAAACAAGAGTTCTGGACTAGATGCCTTCACAGGTGAATTTTCTAATAAGAATTAACATGTATTTTACTACTATTCCAAAAAATTCAAGAGAAGGGAAGACTCCCTAACTCTTTTTACAAAGCCACCATTATGCTGATTCCAAAATCGGACAAAGACAGTACAAAAAAAGAAAACTGCAGGCCGATATCCCTGATGAACAATGATGCAAAAATCTTCCACAAAATATATGCAAATCACATTAAAGAATGCATTAAAATGATCATACATCATGATTAATTTGGATTTATTCCTGAGATGCAAGGTTGGTACTATATCTGCAAATCAATTCATGTGATACACTGCATTAACAAATTGAAAGATAAAAATCATATAGTCATATCAATAGATGCAGAAAAAGTGTTTGACGAAATCCAGCATTTATTTATAATAAAATCTCTCAGCAAAGTGGGAGTAGAGGGGACATACCTCAACATAATAAACACCATATATGACAAATCTACAGCTAACATCATACTCCATAAAGAAAAGCTAAAATTGTTTTCTTTAAGATCAAGAACAAGACAAGGATATCCACTTTTACTGGTTTATTAAACATAGAAGTAGAAGTCCTAGCTACTGCAATAAGGCAAAAAAGAGAAATAAAAGGAAAGGGAAAGCAAAGCTGTCATTATTTGCAGGTGACAAGATACTATATAGAGAACCCCAAAGATTCCACCCCAAAACTGTTAGAATTGATAAATGAATTATCAGGATACAAAATTAATTCAGAAATCTGTTGCATTTTTATACACCAATAATGAACTATCAGAAAGAGAAATTAAGAAAACAATCCCATTTACAACTGCATTTAAAAATAAAATAAAATATCTAGGAATAAATTTAACTGAGGAGGTAAAAAACCTGTACTCAGAAAACTATGACACTAAAGAAAGAAATTAAAGAAGATACAAATAAATGGAAGCATAAATCACGCTCATGGAAAGGAGAAATTAATGTTAAATATCCGTAATACTCCAAATATCTATAGATTCAATGGAATCCCTATCAAAATACCAACGATATTTTTCAGAGAACTAGAACAAATAATCCAAAAATTTATATGAAACCATGAAAGACTTTGAATAACCATGGGAATTTTGAGAAAAAAAGAACAAAATTGGAGGTATTACACTACATGATGTCATGATGGAGTACAAGGCTATAGCAATTGAAACAGCATGGTACTGACAAACAAACAAATGCATAGATCAATGGAACAGAAAAGAGAGCCAAGAAATAAGTCCATCTATATGCTCATTTAATCTATGACAAAGGAGGCAAGAATATACAATGGGGTAAAGACAGTCTCTTCAATAAATGGCGTTGGGAAAACTCTACCACCTTCTTACACCATATACAAGAATAAAATCGAAAAGAATTAAAGACTTATATGTAAAACCTGAAACCATAAAACTCCTAGAAGAAAAAAATAGGCAGTAAACTCTCTGATATTGCTTTTAGTAATACTTTTTTTCTGATATATCTTTTTGGGCAAAGGAAACAAAAGGAAAAATAAACAATTAGGACTACATCAAACTGCAAAGTTTTTGCACAGCAAGGATACTATTATCAGTGAAAAGACCACTTACTGAATGGGAGAGGATATTTACCTATGATACATCTGATAAGAGATTAATACTCAAAACTCAACAACAACAACAACGAAACAATCCAATTAAAAGATGAGCAGAAGATCTGAATAAGTATTTCTCCAAAGAGGACATACAAGCAGCCAATAGGCATATGAAAAGATGCTCAACATCACTAATCGTCAGAGGAATGCAAATTAAAACCTCAATGAGATATCATCTCACACCTGTCAGGTTATCTATCATCAATAAATCAAAAAATAAGTGTTGGCAAGGAAGTGGAGAAAATGGAACCCTCATACACTGTTGGTGGAATTGCAAGTTGATTCAGCCACTATGGAAAATTGTCTGGAGGTTCCTCAAAAAATTAAAAACAAAACTACCTTTTGCCCAGTAATTGCACTTCTGGGTATTTATTTAAAGAAAACCAAAATATTAGTTTGTAAATTGCATGCACTCCTACGTTCACAGCAACACTATTCATAATAGCCAAGATATGGAAGCAACCTAGGTGCCATCATAGATGATTGGATAAAGAAGCTGTGGTACATGTATACAATGGAATATTACTCAGCCATAAAAAAAATGAAATCTTATCATTTGCAATGACATGGATCGACCTAGAGGGTATTATGCTGAGTGAAATAAGTCAGACAGAGAAAGATAAATACCATATGATTTCACTTATATGCAGAATCTAAGGAACAAAAGAAACAATGTAAATGAAAACAGACTCACAGATACAGAAAACAAACTGCTGATTACCAGAGGAGAGAAAAGAGGAGAGAGGGTACAAAAGATGAAGAGATGAAAAAGTTCAAATTAGTAATTACAAAATAGTCATGGGAAAGTAGAGTACAGCACAGGGAATATAGTCAATATTATTGTAATGGTTGTGCTAGAGTAATCAGGGGATCACTTCATAAATTATATAAATGTCTTACCATTATATTGTCTACCTGATACTAATATATAGTAAGAATAAGAATAGAAGATAAAAAATAGTTGTAAATAAACTAAGGTGCTGTGAAGGATTATAATCACAGTTGATCTATCTAAATTACAATAAATACAAATTGTTCAAAATCCAAGTATCATATTTGTCAAATATAGATATAAGTATTTCTTCAAACTCATTAATTGGAAAATGCGTTGTCACTAAAAATCTAGAATAAGCATCCTACTCACACATTCTAACCCAATAGAAGGTGACACATATAGTTCCACCATCACACTGTCTGCCTTTAGGACTTAAAAATCTGAAAGATCTGTAACTCAGGAGCCCTAAACAAATAATCAATGATATGTACAAAGATGTATATACAATAATGTTCACTGAATTGTTACTTATAATAGTGAAAAACTGATAACAACATAAATATAGAACACTATTTTATAATTAAAAAAGATAGAACACTATTTTATAATTAAAATCATGGTTCGATGGTGCAGAAGTTTATATATATATTCATTAAAAGGCATAGAAAAATCCCTAGAAGAATATCTCAAATATTAATTGGGTGGTGGAGCTACGAACTATTTTTTAAAATATATATATTTTTATTTTAGAACAGTTTTAGATTCATGGGACAGTTACAAAGCTAGCAGAGAGTTCCCATACAAAGTACACCCAGTTTCCCATATTAGCGTTTCACATTAATATAGTACATTAACCACAATTGATGGTCAGTATTGACACATTATTATTAGCTAAAGTTCATACTTTATTCATATTTCCTTAGTTTTATCTAATGTACATTTTCTGTTCCAAGATCCCACAGTGGCAATTAGCTGTTATTACATTTAGCATGTCTCCTTATGATCCTCTTGGCTGTGGCAGTTTCTCAGACTTTTCTTGTTTTTAATGATCTTGACAGTTTTAAGGATTGCTGGTCAAGTATTTTGTAGAATGTTCTACAATTGCTATTTGTCTGGTAATTTTGTCATGATCAGACTGGGATTATGGATTTGGGGGGAGAAAAACCACAAGGAGCAAAGTAACATTCTCATTACATCATATCAAGGAACTTACCATCAACACAACATACTACCATTGGTGTTGACCACCACCATTTGGCTGAGAAAGTGTCTATCAAGTTACTCTGTTGTGAAGTCTCTATCCACTCACCTTCATAATGTATTCTTTCAAAGGAAGTCACTGTGCCCCACCTCCTGAGAGTGGAGTATCTACCTATGTAAATTATTTGGAATTCTGCCTAGGAGATTTGCCTATTGGTTCTGTTTATTTATTCAGTCATTTGTTTGTATCAGTATGGATACATGGATATTTATTTTATATTTTAGGTTATAATTCAATATAATTTTATTTATTTGGCCATTCGGAGTTCTTTCACTTGGCATCTGTGTCCTTTAGACGTACTTTCATGGTAGTGATTTTGGGGAACAATTATTTACTTTCTGGCATTAAAAGATGTTCCAGGCTCATCTTGTTATTTTGTACCATAGCCATTATTCCAGGGATACTTGATTCCTTTTATTGAAGAACGGGATTAGAAACCAAGATCTAAGTGCTAAATATTCAAGTTGCTACTGGGATGCCATTGCTTCTAGGCCTTTTCAGTTAAGATTTCAGAGCAAAGAAATATGTGTAAACTATAAGTAGTGTAAAATAGTGTGAACTAAGCAATGTGTATGTACATATCTATAAATATTTATCTATCTGTACCTATATTAAGCTAATCATGAACTCATGCTGATGTCTGCAACTCCATTCCATTATCACATTCTTCGAGCCTTCTCTCCTTGCTTATCTATAACCTTCTGCACCAACATTTGCCATGTATTACTTAACTGCTTGATTCTAGTATACATTTATAGCGGTTTCCAAATTGTTAACCCATATCACTGTGGTGAACTTTATCATCTGCAGTGGTCCCCCAACCTTTTTGGCACCAGGGATTGGTGCTCCCATGAAAACCTAATGCCTGATGATCTGAGTTGGAGCTGAGGCGGTGAAGCTAGTGCTGGGAAGCAGCTGTGAATATAGATGAAACTCCACTTGCTTGCCTGCCACTCACCTCCTGCTGTGTGACCTCGTTCCTAACAAGTCATAAACCAGTATCGGCCTGCAGCCTGGGGACTGAGGACCCCTGATCTAGAGAACAGTGCTTTTGCCTTTGTTTTATAGTCTCCACTCATTTTCAAAGTTATTTCAAAGTTATTTAGGTCATCACCTTTCTCTTTACCCCCTTCATTGAAGTTATTTTGTTTATTTATAATACAATCAGATTCTATTGTTGTATTTCGATCTGAAATCCCTGGACCTCCTAAATGATTTTTTAAAATTTGCACACATAAGACTCACTCTTTATGCTGTAAATTTCTATAGATTTTGACAAATGCAGGGTGTGATATATTCACTATTATAGTATACAGAATGGTTTACCACTCTACAAATTCCCCTGTATTTCATCTATTCAACCCTCAATCCCTCTTCAAGCCACTGAAAATAGCTTATCTGTTTACTGTCTTACAGCTTGTCTTTCCCAGAACATCATATAATGGAAATCATATAGTACATGACCTTTTAGACTGGCTTGTATCACTTAGTAATATAAATTTAAGTTTCACCCACATCTTTTTTAGGCTTGAGAGCTAAAGGATAGTAGAAGGACATTTTGCTTGCTTCCAAGTTTTGGTAATTGTGAATCAAGCTGCTATAAAAATCACATGCAGGTTTTTGTGTGGACATACATTTCCAACTCATAAATACCAAGGAACATAATTGTTTGATCATATGGTAAGAGTCTGTTTAGTTTTGTAAGAAACTGCCACATGACCTTCAAAGTGGCTATACCATTTTCTATTGCCACCAACAAGGAATTAGAGTTCCTGTTGCTCCACATCCTCACAGCATTTGGTGTTGTCAACATTTTGGATGTCAGCCATTCTAATAAGTGCATAGTGGTATCTCACTGTTGGTTTAATTTTCATTTTCCTAATGATGAATTATGATGAGTATCATTTCATGTGTTTATTTAACATCTGTAGGTCTGCTTTGGTGAGACGTCTATTCAGATTTTTTGTTTATTTTTAAATTGTGTTGTTTCTTTCTTTTTGTTGAGTTTAATAATTCTTTGAATATTTTGAGAAAAAAGTCATTTTTCCAATATGTATTTGAAATTATTTTTTCCTAGTCTGTGGTTTGTCTTTTTATTATTTTAACAATGTCTATCATAGAGTAGATGTTTTAAATTTTAATAAAGTCAAAAAAATTTTTAATAGTCACTTTATTTATTTTTCCTTTCATGGATGATACTTTTGGTGTTATATCTAAAAATTCATTACCAAATCTAATGTCATTAGATTTTCATCTGTAATGTATATTTTCATCTGTGTTTTCTTCTAGAAGTTGTGTGGTCTTATATTTACATTTAGGTCTATGATTCACTTGGAGTTTTGTGTGTGTGTGTGTGTGTGTGTGCACACGTGTGTGTGTAAGATATGAGATCTACATCTAGATCCTTTTTTTTTTTTTTTGCGTATAAATGTTCAATTGTTCTCCAGATTAGGCAAAGGAGACCTTCCATAATATTGGGAACCAAGTATACATGCGTATAATAGAAGCTGAGGGCCTGGAGCAGATGTGTGTTAGGGAGCAAACTTGGTGGCATTTAATCTTTCCTGGAGATTTTTTTTGGAATAAAAACCTCCATCGAACCCTTGTCGTAACTTACTTAAAAAAATCAATACCAGATTCTTTACTGCACAGTTCCGTTTATATTTCCACTCCTGGAATAGTTTCCAATTTCCACTCTTTTGCGAAAGCATGGAATAGTTTTTAACTGGTTCAGTGAGCTGAACAAATGCCATTAAATAAAACAACATTAAACAACTGCTTTCCTATTCCAGATGAAGAATTTTAAACTTATTTCATATCTTTAGATTGGTGACTCAAAGCTTTCTTTGACTCACCTAACTCCTGCTAGGGAGTGGACTGACTCCAACCTAACTGGACCGCATGACCACCATGAGCATGACAGGCAGCTTTTAGTCTCTGGACTCTGCTCTGGAGTGTTGAGGAGCTAGTGTCACTGCTTTTTTGTACTCCACAGTGAGTCTCAGTCCCAGAGGATGAGGGGCTGTTAATGAAGCATTTGTTATCCAAGGAATATGATGAGAATAGATGTATGGGAGGGTTAGGGAGAAGGAAAGTTTTAGGATCTTTTGGCTTTAATTCAAGTAATCGAATAAAGAACTGGCCTTTGTGAACATCTTCTAGGATCCAGGTTATGTGTAGTTGGGAATAAAAAAGATAGGAAACACCATACTGCTCATCAAAATCTAGCTGAGGAGACAAGACATACACACCTGAGAAAGAGAACAGGTAAGGTTATGGTGACTTGCTAATGAGTCATGGCTGCTACATGGTATACATGATGCAGAAAAGGATTGACTTTACCTATAAGCAATGTCGGTAATTCATTGTCTACTGTGTAGGAACCAAATGTGTGTTTAGCAATTTTAATTAATACCCTAACAGCTAGAAAACCAAACTCCCTGGTACATCAGCACGTCCTTAAAATTCTTCACTTTAAAAGCAATTTGGTTTTACCATGGCTTCTCTTACAGTGGTGTCTATGTTAAAGGTCAGAGAAGGTTCACAGTGAAAGGCATTCTGTTTAATGCTCCAATTAAATATAAAAGATAATACTCCTATTCCCTGCTCCCCCACCAATTTCACAGATAAGAAAACTGAGATTCATAGAGGTTAGGTAACTTACTTAAGATTATCCAGCTGCTAAGTCTGCCTTCCTCTAAGGCCTATGTTCTCTCCTTTTTTCCAAACAGGCTCTGGAGGCTGAGCATAAGTGGAAGCAGCAGGATTCCAGTCCAGCAGACACTGACTGGGTACTTGTCTCACCCACCCCCCAAGTATTTGAGAGTTTAGTTTAGGCACTATGTGGTGGAAGATGCTGGGGAGTACTTGCTCTAAGGCCATTTTGTGCTAAATAAAATAAAGTAGCATCATAATAAGATTGTGGATATTATTAATCAGTACACTGTTGAAAGAAAGAGAGGAGAAAGAGAGGAAAGCAAGGAGAAACTCCAAGATAGATGAATTTCTAATTCACTTACTGATCCTGGACTGTCCCAACAACCTTTGCTAGCACCATATCACCGTTACCAGCTAATAATCAGTTTTCTTGATCTTACTGAATAGAAGCAGTTATAACTCTAAAGTTTGGCTATTCATGTGGCAGTACTCATTAATGATAAACAAAGACTCATCTGAACCCAGCACATGGCCCGCTTTGAATTCTGTCTAGAATCAAGTATAAGAGGTCCCCGTATTTTGGAGTATGAGGCAGTCTCATTCTTTTCTTTCTTTTCATCATAATATACAATTTTCGTGTGGTGTCCCTTTCCCATTTTCTTCATCACCTTTTCACGTTCAGCATACACATTCCTATCTCTATGCAGACTATCCCAAACTGCCTTCCCTCTCCCAAAGAAGCATGAGAGAGTTTCCCACCTGTTTTTCTATACAATTTGTCTTTATTTTTTCTGATAGTATTGCTCACATTAAAACACACTGTCTTCTCTTGTAAATGGATTTTGAGTTCTTTAGGATAAGAACTGTCTTTACCATCTCTGTACGCCCAGCACTTAGCAGAGAACCTGGCCATAGCCATAGTTGTACAATCAATGGAAGATGAATGTTGCTTACACCCAGCAGAAAGATCTCATTAAAGGTGAATTAAACATTACGATTTCAGATGGTAAACATACCTGGAAAAATTAACAAGGTAAAGAATAAAATGGCTTAAAATGTTTTACATTGAATTATCTTAAGTTTCTCTGAGGCAATAAAAAGGAAGTTGCTACTAGAGTGAAACTCTCCCTCTGCCACAAGAGATGCAGGATGCACTGAAAGGTCAAGATTGTTCTAGAGCTGTCTACTTTATTCCCCTACTGCTCCTGGAAGCTCACAGTAGACAATTTGACTGGGGCTTGCAGCAAGGCTTGGTACTAAGTATCCAATGGACATTTTTGATAAATACACAAATGAGCGAGCACAGCTTGTCACAATCCCTTCTGCATTTTTGCTCTGGGTGCACTGAAGGAAGCTCTCTTCTTCTCAGTCTTTTTCAAGGCCTTACTCTCAGCATGCCCCTGTATCCTTTTACCATTTCTATCCCTTTAAGGCTTTGTGTGTGTGCATATATGTGTATGTGTGTACATGTACACGTTTGAGAGGAGGAGAATTATCTCAAGGTAGCCTTGGGAAATAAAAATATGAATAACTGTTTTTATTAAAAACCTCAAAGACTTGAAAACTCATATCTGAAAAGGTATTTGTACACTGATGTTCATAGCAGCATTAACCATGGTGGCCAGGGCATGGAAGCAACCAAAGTGTCTTACGATAAATAAATGAATGGATAAAGAAGCTGTGGTACATATATACAATGTAATATTACTCAGCAATAAGAAGAGATGAAATATTGACATTTGGGACAACACAGATGGACCTCAAGATAATCATGTTAAATGAAATAAGCCAGACAGAAAAAGTTGAAAATCACACGATATCATTTATATGTGGGATATAAACCTAAAAGCAACAAACCAACAGGACAAACAAACAGAGACCATTGGACATGGACAATAGACTAGTGGTTACCAGATGGTAAGGGAGAGAGGGAAAGAGGGAGGAGATGAGGTAAAAGGGGTCAAATATGTGGTGACAGGAAGAAATCTAACTATGGGAGGTAAACACACAATGCCTTACTGTTAAAATGTATAGCTGAAACTTATGTCACCATAAAAATAAATTAATTAATTTTTAAAAAAGCCAAAAAAAAAAAAAAAGAGCAAAAAGAAAAGAAAAAAAAAGACTGAGACCTCTTTTCTGGAGAATGCATGTCCCTCAATGACAGAGTCAACCAAGCAAAGAGTTTCTCAAGACTTCAGTTACTGAGTGGCTTTCCAAGAGATAACAATTTTGGAAGAGTTTGTGATAATGAACATGTTTTTACTTCTTGTTTATACTACACCCTGTGCTGTTACCAAGGAAGTCAGAGGACTGTGGAACTAATGGATAACAAAGGCAGAGAGAATATATATTGTCCCAGAACCACAAATAATCCACTTGCATATGTTAATGGCAGTGATGCAGGAAGCCAAACACATGCCAGCTTCCCTAATTACCATAATTACCACGCTTAATTAAAAGTTAATTAGGTAAAAGAGTGACTCTCATGAAAGGGTAAAAGAAGTAGGATTTTTTTTCACCCTTATTTCCATTAGGAAAACCCTGGCCATAATTGTTGGGTAGAGTTTGATAATAATTTAAAGACTAAGAATATAGAGAAGCTTATAAATTTATTAACGGGGAAGGCTACTTTGGTTAGACAAATAAGTAATAGATTTTATTGTTATAATTCAATTAGGAAAATGAACTTCCTCAGGAAGGATGAAAGACCATAATTAAAAGAATAAACTATTAGAAGGAATTCTGAGTACAATTTTTTCTCACATTTGTTTCTAACTGTTCTAATTATGATCCCAAAGCACATAAGAACCTGAGAAATTAGTAGAATGTGCTTACCTTTAGCTCTGAAGCAGGAAATTTCTAGCCGAGATGACTAAGAATGAATACGGTTTGAAAGAAAAGCCAGTGAAAAGACCTTGGGCCAGGAAGCACCAGAACATATGCATCATGGGGAGAGACAGTTAGTTTGTTATCATAACCTTGAAAAAATGTTGTATGAAATGGACTGTGTATTTCTAGTAATGTGAAATTAGAGAAATAAAAAGAAACAGATTAAGACACAATTTCCATGGGCTCAGCTAGACAAGGTTGCTCCCTAAGTTTATGACAAGTTTTATGATAGATACAGAGTTGTGACCTTGCTCCTTTTTAACAGCATTTTAGAGTTGCATTTAGTTTTGATCTAAGGAATTCAATAAACCAGGGCTTTGAAGAAATGGTTTTAGATGAATTTGTTTTAAAATTTCCAGCAAACTTCTCAGGACATCTTGCAAACATTTGGCTCATTAATCTCACTAAGAAGAAGAGAATAACCCTATTACCCATATTTCACAAGACTAAACAGTGAGACAGAGGAAATTGTGTGCTCGAGGGCATCTAACAGACCATGGGCCAAAACGAGAAAAAAAACTCTCATGTTCTGCCAATTCTCTGTCATAAAATTTCACAGAAACCACCATCTATAGCTCTGTAATTCAAAGCAAAATTGTTTAGTTTTAGAGTACAATATTGTTGGCTTCTGTTTGCCAATGCCTGCAGGGAAAGACTGTTGTATATGTGTGTCCAAGTATATGCATGTGTATGTATGATGCATGTGTATGTATGTGTATATGTGCATATGTATGTACATGCCTGTGTTTGGGAGGAGAATAGGAGTTGAAGTTATCTCAAGGCAGCTTAGGGAAATAAAAATATGAAGAATAGATGTTGGTATCATCAACCTGAATGTTTAAATGCAGCATTAAGACAAGTTTTAGGATGGACTGGAGCTTTGGGGCCGATCCCAAACCAGTGGCCATTTTTGAAAATATTAGCTCCAACCACAAACTGAAAGATGTTCCCAAGTGGGTGGTCTGGAAAGGACAGAGGACAGAGGTCTGAGTTTGATTTCCCAGTAGGGAAACACATTTTTATGAAGTGCCTTTCCTCTGGCCTGTCCCTTAGGCAAAGCATGTTCTCCCTGGGCACTACTGGACTCAGCTCAGGCTTAGGATTGTTTGTGAGTAGTTGTGGACTTGGCAACATGCCTTAGGGCTCAAATCAGAGTATTCCACAGGCCTCTTTTTCCCACCAGAGCCAAACAGTTGAGACAGAATATAATAGCTGTGCAGTGCCTCCAGAAAGCCACTGTTTGTGTTGCCTGGAAAAGAAGAAACACCTCATCATCAACCCTTAGATTTACAGCTTCACAGAACCTTTGTCAAAGATCTGTGTATCTGATAAGCTGGTTAGGAAAACTAATGGCAGGACCCAGTTAGTGGGCCCCAGGCAGGCTTGGCAAATGGAGGGAGTATTGCAGCACGGGGTGCTCTTTGGGGGAAGGCAATTTTCAGCAGATTCCCTCTGAATGGAGACTTGGGCAGCTCAATTTAGGAGACATGAAAGAGATTTCAAAGAAGGATACGATGAGCTATGGGTTTGGCTAAGCCCTAGAAAAGAAAGTGAGTTTTTCTATTTTAGTTCTTTATTTTTTCTTGGGGGCAGGGGGTGCTCACCTTCCTCTAATTATGCAAGAAAATCAGGCAAAATGCTCTTGAAAAAAGCAGAGTAGAAAGGATGTGAGATTTAAAGCCAGAAGATATGTGTTAGAATTCTAACTCTGCCAGGTTGTAACTCTGGGTTGTAAAGGGGGTTGTTGGGAGGATTAAATGAGATTAGGTTTGTAGTAGTGCTTAGAAAACTACAAAATCATACACCGGTACTTGTGGTTCTTATAGCCTGGTCCAAAGTGTTATTGAAATAGTGGTCAGTTTTTAAGAGATTTCTTAGTTGGAAGAGATTTCATTCAGCATGTAAACATTTAAAAGCAAATTTGTGAGCTGAGATGTTGATAGAAAAACCACAATAATGGATGTTACAATTGTACCATGCATTACGTCCCCATCCCATCTCTTTTCCTCTTAGAGAGAGGTTGGAAAAAGGAATTCTAAAGAGCATAATAGGAGCTCTGGTGTGCATCCTTTTTCTCTTATACAATCCAGCAGCTCAGACACTTTTCTGCTTCTCTTCACAACTCCAGCACCCTACTCAGCATTATGCCTCCATTAGGGAAGTGTGTGTGTGTGTGTGTGTGTGTGTGTGTGAGAGAGAGAGAGAGAGAGAGATCACAGAATTGCTTCATTAGAACAAACGGCCCTCTTGTCACTCAGGAAAATTCCAAGGCATTTAGGAGCTTATTGTCAGGAACCAGGGTCAAGGGCCATATATTAGGACAAAAGATATTCCTACTGCTCTTATCACTTAGGAAACTACAAGGTGTTAGTAGCTCTGTGCCAGGAACTGAGGATAGATATATGGATAGATAGACATATTCTACTGTTTCACAAACATTGAAGCAATAATAATTTACATAGTTTTTCTTTTGTGCCAGTCACTATCATTGTTCTAAGTTTCTTACATATGTTGAAATTCGATCTTCACAACAAAGCTGGAAGATTGCCTTATAGACTCCATGAGATTCAGAAAAGAGTAGTAACTAGGTAGAGGCATAATATGCACTTAAAATTTTATTCTGAGAATGATGAGAAGTCATTGGGGTTTTAGGAAGAAGTAGCATGTGATTTCACTTATATGAAGAATCTAAGGAGCAAAAAGAACAAACTAATCAAAAACAGACTCAAAAATATAGAGTACAAACTGGTGACAGTCAAAGGGGAGGGGGATTAGGGGGCTGGAAGAATGGGGTGAAGGGTTAAAGAAGTACAAATTAGTAGTTGGTCATGGGAATGGGGAGTATGGCATAGGGAATGCAGTTAACATTTAATATAATGGCTAGGTGGGAGCTAGAGGAGAGAAAGAGCAATTAGGGGGATCATTTTACAAACTATATAAATATCTAACCAACTGGCATGGGGTCAGGGAGGCATTCTTTTCAGGAAAAGATCTTCTGGGCATGTTCATGTATCCATGGAACCATCCAGTAGGAAATAGAGAACTGATGAGGCACGTGATGATGCCAGAAAGACTGCAGGACACAGGCTTCTGAGACAGCAGGAAGAGACCTTGGACAAGAATGGAGACACTTCAGCCAGAAAGACAAGATGGCATATGTGTGTTTGGAAAAGCTTGCTGCCTAATTATTTACTTTCTCTCAGAAATATGAGGCAAAGTTATTTTACTCTGATTTAACATTTCAGTGACTTCACCAATATATGAGCTACTCAGCAAATTAGAAGCATGTATTTGACATATGTGTATGACCATGAGGGCTCACCAAAGCCATGCCACCCAGAATTAAGTGGGTCAGTCACAGACACAAATTTAGCTTCTGCCTAAGGAATTGCCAAAGGAAGCAAATTTCTCAGTTTCAGATTTCTTCTTTTGACCCCATTTCCAGTGTGAAAGTAAGTATGTTGAAATCCATTTGTAGAACACCTCTACTTGCACAAAAAGTCCACCAATAATGGTTGGCACAGAGTTGGTGCTTAATAAAAGATTCTTGTTTCATCTCTGGCTGTTTTTATTAGCCCCTTCAATTTACTAGCCCTTCAAGCACGGATTTGTTGATTCATTCACTCATTTATTTAGCACTCATTTAATTGTGTACACCATATGCCTGACACCCTGCTAGATGCTAGAGAGATAAATGTATATGACACAGTCTCTGAGTTTATCCTAGCTGAGAAGAAGAATCACATAGGTATAAATGTGCAACACACAGAGGTTAAATATGATAAGTGCTATATCCTAAATATATACAAAGTTTTTGGGGAGTTCAAATGTCAAAGTTCTTCATTAGGCAAATGTGAGGCTATCTTCTCACATTACTGAAGTTGCACTGTGAAGGATAAATAAATAGGATATTACCAAGTCTATTTAGTTGGAAAGAATGTTTCAGAAAAGAAGAAATGTGTTGTTAAAAGCACATGTTTGGGGCATAGTGAGGAGTGGAGAGTGAATAGAGAAGGGGGGAGTAAGGAGGGAGCCTACCATAGAAGTTGATAATGTGGACTATAGAGCCAGATTGCCTGGGTATAAATCTTGGATTTGCAACCAACTACCTGAGTGATCTTAAACCAGTTACATAACTTTTCCGGGCCTTTAAAAAAATTTTTTTCTTCTATCTAAGAAAAATACTAGTATTTCCTACCTGTGGCAGAGACACTGTGCTCACCAAACATCACATGTATTCTTTCTTTCCATTTTCTCTTATAGTTAAGTTGGTACTGAATACATCTGGCCAACAGATGGTGTGTGCAGTGATGAGTTGAGCTTCACATCAAGCCAGTCAATGCCAGTGTGCCTCCCAGTTGTTTTCTTTTCCTCTTCTGCAGGGGCCTAGAAGGCCATGTGTTTTATATGGTAAAACTACAAGTACCTCTGTCAGCCTGGGTTTCTGAGTGGTGATGTTGAGCAGAGACTTACTGAAACACATTTTACATATAATGAGAAATAATCCTTTAAGTATTAAGCCACTCATATTTTGTGTTCATTTGTTAAAGCAACTTTGCCTGCCCTAATTAATATATTACTGGTTAGTGTTGTTACAAGGGTCAAATTAATTAACACTTGTAAAGCATTTAGAACAACACCTGGTATATAGTAAGTGCTATATAAGAGTTTGTTTAACTAAATATAGGGTGAGGACAGGGCATTAAGTAAAGCCAGTACAATTTAGATTATGAAAAACCTTATCTGCCATAAAAAGGTGTTTTGTATTGGTCTTAGCCTATCAAAGACCAGTGTCGTGATGGGATGGGCCCTTATGGTTCTTATCATGATTGCAAGTTGCCCTTCGGCAACAACCATTAGGAAACTGAAAAAATACAGAGTTACTACTTACAAGACCTGGAAATTATACAGCACTCCTGGGGCCACATGGTGAGGCTGTGAGTAGAGAGAGGAAGAAAGAGACAGGGCAAGCATGTGCTCACAGGAATCTGGGGTTCAGCTTTTATTGGGGTCAAAGATGAAGGCCTAAGTTTTTTCAGGCTCACTCTTTATTGGTGAATTTAAAACATAAAAGTGAGAATTTAAAACAGAGGAAGAGAAAAACAAACAAGTAGCCCAAAAGGTCAATACGAAATCAACCATATTTCTGAAACAGGAGCCTTGATTGGGGAGGCAGCCTGGCTCTTTATCTAGTCCTGTGGCTGGCAATGTGTTTATTCAAGATATAGTCATCTTCAAAGGGGATGCTTCTGCAATCAAAGCTTAAGTCAAGCATTTGCATTACAAAAAGAAAAAAATGTCAGGGCTTAAACTACAAAACAAATTTGATTTTTAATTAAAGGAGTGTATTAAAAATAGGTGAGAATTTTGGTACTGTGGATAACAAGAATACAAAGGCAGTGCCTTGCACATAGTAAATGCTTAATGAGGACTGCTTTTTGTGTATCCTGTCCTGTTCTTTGACTAGTGGGTGGGAGTGAAGCTGGGAGGGTGGAGGTACCAGTTTTATCCTGAAGCTGAAGACCCTTAGAAGGATCATGTTGATTGATTTGAGGATGGGGACATGGGAGAAATGGTGGCTATTTTCGAAATAGGGATTTGTTTCTTAGCTGCTCTGTTTGGGGCACCACCCTTAGGGCTGGAGGAAGTTACAAAATAAAGGAAAGTGTAAGAGTAAATCATAGAGGCACACCATATTCTTCACTTCAGTCCAGCCCTCCTTGTTTCATAAAGGAAGAGACTGACCCCAGAAGGGCTGACTTGCCCAAGTTCAAGTGCATTTCCAAGGCAGATGAAAGTTAAATCTGCATTTCCTTACTCTTGCTTACTGCTTCCATCTTCTTAAAGAGCCCATGGTAGTGAAGATTTCCTTTCCACCTTCTCTTCTTTAAAAAAATTCTTAGTTCTCCTGCCTTCTTTCACTTCATCCCAATAGTTATTTATTTTTCCTTTTTTGAATTTTTCTAGTATTCTCATATCCCTTTCAGATTATATTGAGCTTTGGTTAAACATAGCGATAGTCAGTATCCTATTGAATAAAAGTGCCATGTACAAACATGTGGGCAGAGAATAGCAAAACCACAGAGAGAGCACAGAACTTTGGGACAGTTCTGTGCTCTCTCTGTGGTTTTGCTATACTCTGTTCACCTGTTCACTTGTTTGCAGCCCTGGTTGTGAGGTGACAACAGAAGGCCTACTGATTGCACTTGAGTGACCCCAGGGGGAGGAGCTGAGAAGATACCCTTCTCTCTTCTCTCCTCTCTGATCGGCTGCTGGGTCTCATGGGCTTAATCCAACCAGAAGCTAGAGGGTAAGCACTTACTGATAAGTTTCTACTGCTCAGCCTCCCAGGGCACAGAGCAGGGAGAAAGGGTAGAGAGAGGATCTGGAGGGGCAAGTGGAAGATTTTCTGCACAAACAAGTTCAACAAAAGCTGACTTGGGTGGAGTTTGCAGAGGTCATCATCTATTTGCCTGCTGACAAATGTTAGCTCGGGCCTCCAAGCACTGTACTCAGCATCTTAGTCAATGTTCCAATCATTGACTTGTCTTATTTTTGTATCCATATCCTGTCCCCACACTACTCCTGTGTCATTGAGCAGTGCTAAGCGTGTCTGTCTTGGCTTTCATTACACAGCAACAGAACAGTTCTATAACAAGATTACCCTATGCAATTCTTAAGGTTTAACATCATGGACAGTGCCTGAGTGGTCTGTAGGTGGGGAGAGGGTATTTTATGCTCTTGGAAGATATGTGTAGGATTTTCATGATTAAATTACACAGCATTCCAGAATGCTCATTTTTTGCACTTGGCCAAACTATCTAAAATGCTTCTCTTAAACAATTCTCTTAAACCTGTCTTCACCAGAGAGAAATCACATCTATCAGAAAACACAGGCTATCTGTGTTAATTGAAGTGGAAAATAATAAGATTCCCCAAACTTGAGGACACAAAGAACTGTTAGTAAATACTGTGGTTTTGGCTTTCACGTGATGTCAATCATTTTTGGTTTTGGAACTTCCCCTGAAAAAATAAGGCACCTGACTTTGTCACAGAGCAAGTCCATATACACAAGGCCAACTGCTCTTATGATTAATGAAAAACCACTAGCAAATCCCATACTTTCTGAACTGGAAGGGCATTCAGAGGTTCTGTGCTTTAAAAACTTTGACTTGCATATAAGAGAATTGAAGCTCAGGAAAGTGAAATGACTTTTTCAATATCATCCTGTAAGACCAAATAACTATCTTTCTTACCTAACATTTATTTCATTAGAGGCTCAAATTTCTCGTCTTCTCTTGGATATAAAAATTAAATTACTGGAACTGCCATTCTGTGATATCATTGGAAGTTTTGCTTATACTCCCAATTCCTGCTGAGATTTTGTAACCATTATTCTCTTGGTTGCTGCCAGCTGACTCTTGCTCTGAGCTGCTGCCCCTGGCATCTCACCTTTGCCTTCTGTCAAGGCCTGAGCGAACCTTTCAACACTGCTTCAAGTATAGGGAGGCTCCTCACTCTCCTAGGGTAAGGTTCCTGTGTGGGACACACAGTATCATAGCAGGAAAGCTAAGTTCTCAGGCAGACTGCATTATTTATTCACTCAACATTTGTTTGAAGCTTACTGTGCCTGATGATGTTTGGGTGCTGGCAATTTGGCAATTATTTAAACAAAGTCACAACTCTTGTGCAGCTTCTATTTTCAAACCAGTTCTCTTTATTAAAAAAGGCTCTTATGTCTCTCTTTCCCCCTGCCTTACGCCACCTTGATAGGGGCCTGGTCCTCCAATGTAGATTCCTCTATACTACATCCTCTGCAGCTTGAATCCTTGGCCTCCAAAAATTCTTTTTATTCCCAGTGGGGCCAGAAGACAGAAAATCTCTTTAATCCATTTCCCATTTGCCCTGATGATACCCTCCAGTGGCACTTGCAGCTGCAGCGTTTACCCCGAGATAACTCATAGATTGCAGTCTTGACCTTACCCACAACGTTTGCCATGAAATATCTTGGTTTTACTATTATTTTCACATCGCTCTAGTATATCAACAGTCTTTGGAAACAAATGACATCATTCTATTTATAGCATTCTGTTTTTAGTAGTGGTATTTCCATTTATAAAATATCATAATTCTCAATCACTGAAAATGTCAAATTCTAGAAAATATAGCATTCCTATGCGTGCTATTAAATTAACTCTGGGAGTGAGCTGCACTTTTTTTTTCTAAATGGGAAAAGGATTAAAAAGTTTTTAAAAATCTATCGAAAAAACACATTTCTTTACTTGATTTTGTTGAGCAGTGGTTTTAAAAATGCGGTTCTCCCATGAGCAGCCCGAGCCTTACATGAAATGCGTCAAGAACGCAGCAATCATGCTGGACCAGAATCTTGGGATTAGGGTGGATGAGGGACTGGCCACCTGTGTCTTACCAAGCCCTCTAGGTGATCCTGATGCCCCAGAGTTTTGAGAACCATGTTGTAGAGCAATTGAACTGTCTCAACCTCTGTGCCTTTTAGGCCTGAAGCTTTTCTTTACATAACCAAGAGATCCAATAAAGTGCTTCCCCCTCTACCCCGCAAAAAAGAAAATAAAAACAAAGTTATTCTCAGTAAGTTCAAGGACAGAAAAAGAAATTATGTAAAATTTCTTACTTTTAGAAACACATTGTTCATGTACTTTTGAAAATGGGTCATAGGGTAGGTATCAAATTGTATAGTGTTTAGACTCCCTTGGATATAATAAGTGATGTAATAGTTTTTCATGTCAATATTTACAATAGACCAAGAATTATATCTTTTGGAGTTACTTAAGCTTATGATGAAAAATGTTCCAAGTCCCATAAGAAATGTACATGGGAGACATAGGCTTTCAAAATTGTTGTAATAGGCGCTTGAGCAAAAATATTTGAAGACTACTAATTTATAGCATTAAAGCTATACTTCTTAATGGAAACAACCTTTATGACATGGCTTCTGCTTACTTCTGTAATTTCCTGGGGACTGGGGCTGGTGAATTTACCCTTTCTCCACCCATTCTGCAAAGTTTATGTTGATACGAACAGACTGTACTGGCTCACTTTTCCATCTGTGCCTTGTTACCGGGCCTGAAATGCCCTCTTTCCAAATGATGGCATCTCTCACCCTTCTTCTTGGTCCTCTTTAAGCTTCCATGTCACTACCCTGCTTCCTTCTAGAGGAAAGGGAGTGCTCCTGCTGTTCTTCCTGCTGTGTGGGTTACACATAGTTCTTGTCTCACTGTGTTGTGAGGATTTGCCCAAAGTTTCCTCTACTAGGTGGTGAGCTCCTTAGAAACAGGCACGTGGCTTCCCTCATCTCACCCCCTCTTTCCTGCATAATTGTTTGACTTATCCAGTAACCAGTTTCAATTCACCTTGGGTAGTAACTGTAATGCTTTTTCTAATTCCTAAGATATCAGCATATGTCACACCTTGTCACTATTCTATTTATGTGCAAAACATGTACCGCATATTTGACAAAGTAATCTATTTTAGTTTAAAAGTGTTTATTTTGCTGAATACCTATAAAATAGTTGGCATGTGCACTCTTTCCCTTTTAGGACAATACTCAGTTTGAGGTTTGAGTGTCATTAGTGCTCTCTATCTGTGCACAAGTGTCTCTCTTTGAACCTGATTAGTGAGGTACTCCATGTTCCACTTAAGCTGGAAGCAAAGAAGTTCTCAGCCAGCCACAAAGTTGGACACTTGAATGGGAATTCAGAGAAATCCACGCATAACTGGTGGTGGATTTGGAAGTTGCCATGAAAAGAAACACTTATGTTTTAATATCCTATGGAATAACTTCAGGTGACAAAAGATGTTTGTGAAATATCCTCTACATTGTTCTAAGGAACCAAACCCCAGTTGTCTTTAAGAGTTCCCATCTCTGCTGTTCCTACTCTTGATTCTCTGATGCTAACTTCTCTCTGTGCATGTACACACGATCTTTATTATGTATAATAATTAATAATTAATGTATAATAATTAATAATCAATTTATTTATTATGTATAATAATGTAATGAATAATTACATTATCTATGTAATTATTGGACAAATCTCAAATCACTGTGGATAATGAAGTGGTGCATAGGATTTAAAGAAATGGTATATTTCTTCCAATACATGATGGATATGGTGGCATGTACCCCATGGGAATGTTGTTAACTTGATGCTATTACTTGTATCCTGAAAAAAGTGGATTTTAGGAAATATAATAAGTTTGTTCACAGGAAGTGCCAAGAATGTAAGCTGTACGGGGTATAGATAGAACTGAGGTCCATCAGTAGCTAGCAGGTGGCTTTAGAGTAGATAGAAGATAGTAGTTATACAGTTTGGGGACATTAAATACAATAGAACCTGTACTTGGAAAGTGTGCTCATGCCCTTGAATGAGACCCAAAATTAGGCCCTTGAGGACCAAATTGGAATGTGGATGTTTGCACACAGGCATACATAAGGTGTGCAATCATGAGCTGAGTGAGTTCTGTGGATGTGTCAGAGCTTTAGTAGATTTTTTTGGATGGAGCTGCATTGTATTAGTCTGGTTAGGCCAGAGTATGATGCAGTAATCACTGCATGGGGAAACTTAATAATAGTCTGTAACTAAAAAGAGTAAATTATGTCAGCCAAATGCAAACATTTGGGGTTAAGATCTGAGAAATAAAGGAATTTTAATAATCTTCTTAAATGAGGAGATGGAGAAGATGTGTAAAATAGAGGCTCTGAGAAGGGGAGATACTTGGAATCTTTCCTATAATAGTAGAGAAATGAATGTTGATAAGGGAAGGAATCACGAGTATAATTAAAATTATAGAGAAACTTCCAAATTGATGTAAGGTTAAAAATGAGAAGGACAAGTCACTTGACAAATTAGTCAATTTAAGAAAACGAAAAAGAGGTGATTACAAATTAAGTGAAAAGCATATCTAAACTAAGAAGGAAGAAACCAAGGGAGTAGCATAGCCATACACTACCTGGGAGTTCTCTGAAGTATCTTAGTAAAAGCAGAGACAGACAGTTTGAGATTAAAATTAAAAAAAGATACACATTATGTAAAGAATCACATCTAAGAGAAACACAAAATAAAAGCTGAAAGTAAAATGCTAGGAAAATAGGTAACATATAAACGCGAATACAAAGAAAACAATTGTGACCATATTAATATAAGACAACATAGAACTTGTGAATAGTATTGAGAACAAAAGAAGTGAAAAGAACAAATTGCAGAACAATATGTATAATTTGTTTATATTTGCATTCAAAAACATATGTATGTACCTAAATATACATAGAACATATCATGAAAGATACCAAAATATTAATGGTAGACATTTCTAGGGAGGAGGGTTTATGGATGAGGGAGTCGAAGTGGAAAGGGGAAATAAAATAAAATTTATTTTATTTCATAAATTTTAAATGTTTTTTTTTCTTCAAACTGATGGTAGGTTGCATTTATAATTTTAAAAAATCAATAGTGAAGGATCGGGTTTGTCTTGACTTATTGTTTCCCATTTGTGTGTTAGGACGTTTAAGAGTGTTCTGTCTGCATCAAAACCTGCTGGGTTCTTTTTTCTAGTTTTTCTTGTTTCTTGAATGCATGATGTAAAAGGAAGAAAATGCTGTGTGAATGTTCGTGTGTGAGTGTGTATATGTGAGATTATAGCTGAGGCTAGTAATGTCTGAATTATGCAAAACTTTTAAGATCCTACATGCTTTGTCTTATCACTGGTTGGATTAAGGAAATGAAGCTCTCAGTGGTGCCAGGCCAGGCCAGGGAGAAATTCACATAGTGGAAGAAGACATCTCAGTCTTGATGGATGACAAATGCAGTGCATTTATTGTATGGGACAGAGATAATCTAGAGGTGGGCAAGAGACAATCGCACATTTATCTTTCTTTTGGAATTGTGGGTTTTGCCACCAGATTGTCAAGCTCTGTCTGCCTCTCAGCACTTCTTGATTTCCCCAGAATTGCTACTGAGGGAATCTGGGTAGTCATGGAGACCTTCTGCTCTTCATCTCAACTCTGATGGTCATCTCAAGGTTTCACGTTAATTCTGGCTGGTATTATAGTTCGTTGTAAGGTACAGGGCAAGACTCAGAGAAAATGTTCACTAACTCATGTAGTTTTTTATTTATCCATTTACCTGTCCTTCCCACTACCCCCAACCCCGCCATTGGCACATTCATATTTAACCAATATTTATAAATATCTATTGCCAATCTCATCCTATGGCTGGGGATATAATGGAGAATAAGATCTATATCTGCCTCCTGAAGCTCATTAGCTAGGTCTGCAGTCAGATAAAGCACGTGCTCTACTAGAACATAACATGTACCATAAAATAGGTGTGTGTAAAGCAGCCCAAGAAGCAGAAACAGAAATAATCAGTGCTGTTCTGCGTGTAGGGTGGCAGGATCTAACAAAGTCTTCCTAGAAGTGATGTTGAGCAGAATCTGGAATCTTCTGGGTAGAAAGGGGTTATATTGAATAAATGGAGGATGGGAAGGCACATCAGGGAGGAAAAGGAGTATGGGGCCCAGCAGCACACAATGAATCCAACAATTCTGAGCTATAAAGCTGGAGCTGAGAAAGGAGTAGCAAGATCAAGGCTAGACAGAACTGGATGAAGACATGACTGAAAGACTTTCTGTGAGGAAGTGACTTGATCCTACCTGCATTTAAGAATAATAAAGAGGAGACTGGGCAAAATAGCATAGATGATAGAGGCTTTGTGACCACATCAAAGTGGTAACAGAAATATGGAGCAAACAGCAAGCAGAGTTGCCTTGGATCTAGATGAACAGAAGCCCTACAACTAGGGAGAAAAATATAATCACCCTGCAATGGTAGGAGGTAGACAGGGGAGAAGAGGCAAGGCTGCCTGGTCTGAGAGGCTGAGTGGCTGAGTGGCTGAGTGGGACAGAGGCTATGACAGCTGCAGCTGGAAGCTGCAGATGCTCTTCTTAAAGGGGTCGTGTCCATGACTGGACTTTAGCAGTAATAAACATGCTTACTCTGAGCACCAGCTCTGGGACAGCTGCTCAGGGGGCACCAGGGACTTACATGGGGACACTGAGTTATTAGAGCAAGGCCTGGAGGTGAGGCTTTCTTCTGAGCAGAAGTGCTGGCAGTATCCATTGTTACCTTGTTGAGTCCTCCCTGCTCCCAGTGTGTGGATGCAGCACTGCCATAGCTGGGACATCATCAAATTGGATAATAAAGGTTGCTCAACCCAGAGGATTCCCTGAAACTCTGCCTCTTCCAACTCGCGGCCTTACGCAACCACATCCACGTGTGTCCTCAACAAGTACTGTGCCTCTCGCTGAGCAGCTCCAAGATCCAGACTGGTGGCAGTTGACCTCAGTTTCTGGAGTGATATTTTGAGGCAACTATAAGTGCAACATCTGTGGATTGCTTGCCAAATCTTAACAGGTGGCCCTGGAGAGGCACAGGCTGGGGCTAAACTTGACCTGCAGCGGAACCCCTCTCAAAACTGTGCCACTGGACACCTACAACACAAAGCCATCCTAATAAACCAAAGAGACTTAGGGGGTTCGCTTAGGACATAGAAACAGATACAGAAAGGCAGCCAAAATAGGAAGACAAAGAAGAAGATACATTATGAAATAACACAAAGAGATTCAAGAAAAATAGAGTCAAGCAATCTAACAGTTGCAGAGTTCAAAACACTTGTTATAAGGATGCTCAGTGAACTTAGGGGAAGAGTAGAACTCAGTGAAAACTTTAACAAAGAGATAGAAAACATAAAAATGGAGATAGAAAACATAAAAAAAAACAGTAACAAAAGAAGAATATGCTATCTGGGATGAAGAGTGTATTAGAGGGAATCAACAGAGTGCAGGAATAAGAGGATAGAAACACCGATACAGAGAATGGGGAAACCAAGAAAACTCGATCAGAACAGCAAGAAAAAAGAAACCAAAAATATAATTATAATTTAATTATATGGGACACAATTAAAGATAACAACATCTCTGTCATAGGGGTACCTGAAGAGGAAAACAAGACATTGAATATATATTTGTAGAAATAAGGATGGAAAACTTCCTTACCCTGGTGAAGGAAATAGACATACAACCCCAGAAAGCTCAGAGAGTCCCAATAAAGAGAAACCCAAAGAGGCACACACCAAGACACATCATAATTAAAATACCAAAAGTTAAAGACAAAGAAAGAATCTTAAAAGCAGCAAGAGAAAAACATAAGAGCTACCATAGATCAGAACCCTGGGTGTCAGGGTTTGGACTGGGAGAAATAAAGAAGCTGCCTCTTGCAGCATCTGGAGCTCCCTGCAGGAGGAGGGGGAGGGGAGAAGTAGCGGTGAGTTCCTGCAACGAGTTTCCTGAATAGCCCTTCCTGGGAAAGATGTGAGTTCCACGCAGCCAGCGGCAGGGCTCAGTCATCAGAGTAGAAAGCAGAGAAGCATTATGGGACAACAGAGAAACAACAGTTAATTTTTACCAGCCTGGTTGCAAAACTGAGGCTGAGCCACAGCCCGCAACTCCTATCCCAGAGAGTCCCTCCCCCCATACCATCTGAGACAGAACACCGCAGAGCAAACACTACCGAGACTGTTGCTGACACTGTCAGGGACTGAAACTGAGAGTAGTGAGTGTGATTAAATAACTACAAGAAAATTTAAAAGGCATTATTTAGGCTTTATATAAAGTAAAGATCCAAGAGGCTTAGACTCCACCTACTGGAAACCAATAGAAAAGCACCTTCTTTGCAATGAGCTAAAGAGAGACACATAAAATAGATTTTCTTTCTGGAAAAACAGCAGAATACACTTCCATTAACGCCCAGGTGGAGAAATAGTCCATTATACACCATGAACAACCAAGGTGACAAAGCAGCTCTGAAAGAAAGAGAAAAATCTCCATAAAATAAGCTTACCGACATAGAAATATGTGACTTAAATGACAGAGTTTTCAGGATGGTACTTTTGAAAAAATTTAGTGAGTTCCGAAATGAGTCATATTAATAATTTCAGGGAATTAAAAAAAAAAAAAAGATGAGCAGAGCAAGGACACTGAACCCTCAAAAAGAACCAAATAGAACTTCTGGAGATGAAGAACACACTTCAAGAGTTGAAAAATGACATAGCAACTTTGGGAAATAGAGTCAACCAAATGGAGGAAAGGATCAGTGATATCGAAGACGGAAATCTAGAAATGCATCAGAAGGAAAAAGGGAGAAACTGAAGAATGAAAAATAATGAAAGAGAAATTCAAGAACTAGCTGATACCATCAGGAGAGGAAACATAAGAATAATGGACATTATGAAAGGCAATGAAAAGGAGTAGAAACTAGAGAGAATTTTCAGACAAATAGTTGAAGAGAATTTCCCAAATCTAAGGAATGAGCTGGAGCTTGGAATTCAAGAAGTCAACAGAACACCCAATTATCTCAACTCAAAAAGGCTTTCACCAAGACACATTATACTAAAGTTGTCAAAAAATAACAACAAAGACAGAATTATCATGGCAGCCAAGGAGAAGAAAACAGTAACTTATGAAGGAAAACTCATTAGATTGTCATCGGACTTCTCAGTGCAAACTTTACAAGCCAGAAAGGAATGGAATCAAATATTTAAACTATTAAGTGAAAGGAACTGCCAGCCTAGAATACTGCCAGCCTAGAATAATGTATCCGGCTAAGCTCTCCTTTAGATATGAAGGAGAAATTAAGACCTTTCCAGACATACAAAACTTGAGGGACTTCTCCACTACGAGTTCTCCACCATAGGAAATACTGAAAGGGGTCAGCTCACCTAAAACAAACTGACCAAAAAAAAAAAATACATAATTAGGTGTAAAGTGACTATCAGGCAAATAGAATCAGAGGAGTGCAATCCTTACTAAGAACAAGGCATTATATGCTTAAATAATAAGAAGAGAATTGCTATAACAAGATAGTAATGAACGTTGAGCATACATAGGGACAAACTGAGATAGCAATGACTGAAAAGGGGAGGATTCAAAGATCCAAACTCACAAAGGTGAATGGAGATAAGGCCCATGCAGAAGAATATAGATGACTATATATGTATAACTATCCTTTACATATTCATAATGGTAACCACACACCAAAGATTTAGAACTGAAGTATATAACATAAAAAAAGAAGAACCAGAGGCAAAACCCACAAAAGCCAACCAAAATAAAGAAAACAGAAACACAAGGACATGGAAGCAATGGAAACACAGAGCTATCAGAAAGCAAAAGATAAAATAGCTATAAGAAGACCTCATATTTCAGTAATCACACTAAATGTAAATGGACTGAACTTACCAATAAAAAGGCAGAGATTTGTAGATTGGATCAAAAAACAAAACCCAATCATATGATGTCTCCAGGAGACACATCTCAGCTCCAAAGACAAATAAAGACTCCAAGTGAAAGAGTGGAAAATGATATTACAAGTAAATGGCATTCTGAGAAAAGTAGAAATAGTGGTACTAATATCAGATGAAATAGACTTCAAAATCAAAAAGATAAAGAAAGATACTGAGGGATACTTCATAATGATAAAGGGAATCATGCACCAAAAAAACATAACACTTATTAATATCTATGCTCCCAATCAAGGAGCTCTGAAATATATAAAGCAATTACTAACAGAACTAAAGGGAGAAACAAACCAAAACACTATCATGGTAGGGGACCTAAAAACCCCACTGTCGGATTTGGACTGATCATCCAAACAGAAAATCAGTAAGGAAATATTGATCCTTAAATGACACATTAGATCAATTGGACATAATTGACATTTACAGAACCTTTCATCCCCAAACAGCTGCTTATATATCCTCTAGTGCACATGAAACATTCTCAAGATTCGGCCACATACTGGGACACAGAGATAGCCTCAACAAATATAAGAGGGTTGAAATCATACCAACCATATTCTCTGACCATAATGCTCTGAAACTAGAGATCAACCGCAAAAAGAAATCAAGAAGAACCACAAATACATGGAGATTAAACAACATGCGTCTGAAAAATAACTGGATCAGGGAAGAAATTAAAAGAGAGATCAAGAGATACATAGAAACAAATGATAACAATAGTACAACATATCAAAACTTTTGAGACATGGCAAAAGCAGTCATAAGAAGAAAGTTCATATCATTATAGGCCTAAATCCAAAAACAAGAATGAGCCCAAATAAACAGCTTAACATTTCATCTTTAAAAAACTAGAAAAGGAAAAACAAATGAAGCCAAAGTCAGTAGAAGGAAAGAAATGATCAAAATTAGAGCAGAAATAAATGAAGTTGTAAACAAACAAAATAATAGAAAAAATAAATGCAGCTGGTTCTCTGAGAAGGTTAATAAAATTGAGAAACCTCTGGCTAGACTGACTAAAGAAAAAAGAGAAAGGACACAAATAAACAAAATCAGGGATGAAAGAAGGAAAATTATGTTGGACATCGCAGAAATACAAAGGATCATACAAGAATACTATGAAAAAGTATATAATACCAAATTTAATAATCTAGAAGAAATGGACAAGTACTTAGAAAAATACAGTCTTCTTAGACTGACTCAAGAAGATCTGGAAAAATCTAAACATATCGATCAGCAGTATGGAAATTGAAACAAAAATTTTAAAAACCTGCTAATAAGTAGAAGTTCAGGACCAGATGGCTTTACCAGTGAATTCTACCAAATATTCAAAGAAGATTTAATGCCTATTCTCCTCAAACTCTTCCGAAAAATCAAAGACAGGAAATATTTCCCAACTCATTTTATGAGGCCAATATTACCCTGATACTAAAATCTGGTAAAGATAACACAAAAAAAGAAAACTACAGACTAATATGTCTCATGAATACAAATGCAAAAATTCTAAATAAAATACCAGTGAACCGAATACAGCAACATATTAAAAAGATTATACACCATGATCATACCAGAAGCACAGGGACGGTTCAACATATGCAAATTGATTAATGTGATACACCACATAAACAAATTAAAATATAAGAATCATATGATCATATCAATAGATGCAGAAAAAGCCTTTGACAAGATACAGCATCCATTTATGATCAAACCACTTAACAAAATCAGTATAGAAGGAAAGTACCTTAACATAATAAATGCTGTATATGACAAGTCTTCAGTCAACATTATACTTAATGGTGAAAAACTAAAAACCTTCCCTCTAAGATCAGGAACGAGGCAAGGCTGTCCAGTATGGCCACTGTTATTCAATATAACATTGGAGGTCCTAGCAAGTGCAATCAGACAAGAGAAAGATATAAAAGGTATCTAAATAGAAAACAAAGAAGTCGAACTGTCACTATTTGTGGATGACGTGAATCTCTATGTAGAAAATCCCAAAGACTCCACAAGAACACTACTAGAAACAATAAGCAAATACAGTAAAATTTCTGGATACAAAATCGATGTCCAAAAATCCATAGCATTCCTATACTCTAATAATGAAGTGTCAGAAAAAGAAGTGGAAAAAATAATTTCTTTTGCAATTGCAACGAAAAAATAAAATGCCAAGGAATAAATTTAATGAAACATGTGAAGGACCTATATAATGAAAACAACACTACCCTATTAAAAGAAATCGAAGAAGATACAATGAAATAGAAAGATATTCTGTCTTCTTTGATTGGAAGAATCAACATAGTTCAAATGACCATATTACCTGAAGTATTATACAGATTTAATGCAATCTCCATCAAAATCCTATTGGTATTTTTAAAAGAAATAGAACAAAAAATCATCAGATTTGCATGGAAGTACAAAAGATCCCGAATTGCCAAAAGAATGAGGCTGGAGGCATCACTCTGCCCGACTTGAAATTATTCTACATATCGACAGTAATCAAAACGGCATGGTATCGGCAGAAAAATAGACACATGGACAAGCGGAACAGAATCGAGAGTCCAGAAGTAAACCCATATTTATATGGGCAAATAATTTTCAATAAAAAAGACAAAAACGTACAGTGGAGAAAGAAAAACCTCTTCAATAAATGGTGCTGGGAAAACTGGAAAGCCAACTGCCAAAGAGTGAAACTAGACTGTTGTCTATCACCACACACCAAAATTAACTCAAAATGTATTAAGGACCTGAACATAAGACCTGAAACAATAAAATACATAGACGAAAACATAGGAACTAAATTCAAGGACTTTGGGCTTAAGAGGATTTTATGAATTTGACTTCAAAGACAAGAGAAGGAAAAATGAAATAAATGAAACTATATCAAACTAAAAAGCTTCTGCTCAGCCAAGGAAATCGTCAACAAGGTAAAGAGACAACTATCCAAATGGGAGAATATATTTGCAAGCAACACTTCCGATAAGGGATTTATATTCAAAATATACCAAGAACTCATACAACTCAATAACAACAAAAAAACAAATGAACCAATCAAAAAATGGGCAGAAGACCTGAACAGACACTTCTCCCTAGAGGACATACAAATGGCCATCAAATATATGAAAAGATGCTCAATGTCAGTAGCTATTAGGAAAATGCAAATCAAAACCACAATGAGATATCATCTCACACCTGTTAGAATAGCTATAATCAACAAGACAAGTAATAAAAATGCTGGAGAGGATGTGGAGAAATAGGAGCCCTCATTCACTGCTGGTGGGACTGCAAATTGGTATAGCCACTATGGAAAACGATATGGAGGTTCCTCAAAAAAAATAAGAATTGACCTACCATATGATCCAGCAATCCTCCTACTGGGTATTTATCCCAAAGACTTGAAAACGCATATCCAAGAAGATATTTGCACACCGATGTTCATAGCAGCATTATTCACAGTGGCCAGGACATGGATGCAACCAAAGTGCCCTACGATAGATGAATGGCTAAAGAAGCTGTGGTACATATATACAATGGAATATTACTCAGCCATAAGAAGAGATGAAATACTGCCATTTGTAACAACATGGATGTACCTCGAGATAATCATGCTAAGTGAAATAAGCCAGACAGAAAAAGTTGAAAATCACATGATATAACTTATATGTGGGATATAAACGTAAAAGCAGCAAATGAACAGGACAAACAAACAGAGCCTCATGGACATGGATTATAGACTTGTAGTTACCAAAGAGTAGGAGGTGGTGTAGGAGCGGGGAGGTAGATGGGTTAAACGCAGTCAAATATAGGAGGGTAGGGGTAGGGTAAAGAGGGTAAAGGAGATCAAATATATAGTAGCTGAAAGAAACTGGACTTTGGGTGGTCAACACACAATAGAATATACAGATGTCAAATTACAATATACACCTGTAAATTATATAATTGTATTAACCAATGTTACTCCAATAAACTTAATAAAAAAAAACTGGATTAAGTATGGTAATAACTACATTTCTATCAACAAGTACCTCAAATGAAAAAGAATTAAGTGTGCCAACCAAAAGATAGGGTGGCTGAATGGATAAGAAAACAAGACCCTTACATATGCTGCCTATAAGAAATTCACTTCAGATTAAAAGACACACACAGACGAAAAGGACAGGGGATGGAAAAAGATATTGCCTTGATGGGCCTAGAGAGCATTGCGCTGAACGAAGTAAGTCAGATAGTGAAGGACAAATATTGCATGATTTCACATTCATATGGAATATAAAGAACAAAATAAACAACAGCAACAAAAAAAAATAGAAACGAATCATAGACACAGAAAATATTTTGAGGGATACCAGATGGAAAGGATAGGGGAGAAAGTGAAAAAAGGCAAAGGGATTAAGAAGTACAAACGGATAGTTACAAAATAGTCATGGAGATATAAAGTGTAGCATAAGGAAAATAGTTAATAATGTTGTAATAAATATGTAATGGAGAAGAAGGGTATTAGATTTAGTGGAGTGATCACTGTGTGAGTTATATAGTTCTCTAATTACTATGCTGTACAACTGAAACTAATATATTACTGTATGCCAAATATAATTGAAAAAACCTCATTGACTTACACAATGTAAATATGAGCAACTAATTGCCTAATATATTTCAATAAAGCTGAAAAAAAAAAGAATTGTTGACAGGCACTATATGCTGGGAGAGGCAAGGGAGGATTCTTTCTAACCTAGAGCCTTGAGAAGGTGTGCAGTCCTGATTTCAGACTTCTGGTCCCCAGAATTGTGAGACAATAAATTCCTGTTGTCTTAAGTCAAAAACAAAAAAGAATAAAAAACATAACTAGCACATTTCCTGTTCTGTCATCCAACTTAATTGGCAAGATGGCTGTATAGTATAAAAACTAGACAACAAAACTGTAAGTTGGTCTGAGCTGGCAAAAAAGGTAGATGGCAAAAAAGGTAGATGCTATGCTTCCCTCCTCTTGAAACCACATCAAAATTACAACAAAATTACAGAACAAGCATCGCTAGATCACTAGAGATCTGGCAGAGCAGAAGACATACATAAGAGGCTATCTTGAGACTGATAGGAGGGACATAGATGCAAAACAGGTCAGTCCACAACTGCATGTGTCGACTGAGAATCGAAAAGAATATCTTTGGTACAGTGGTCCCTCTGGAGGAGCAATGAGTGTTGGCTCCACACTGCGTTCCCCATCTCAGAGTTCCAGTGCCAGGAAGAGAAATCTACACAATGTCTGGCTATGAAAACCAGCGGAGATTATGGCCAAGTGAGACAGAACCCTTTAGGAGTTGCAGATGTTCCACTTAAAGGGCCCATGCACAGACTAACTTGGTGACAAACTCACTTACTCTGAGCTCCAGTGCTGGGGCAGCAGCTCAGAAGATGCCATATGGGGAGGAACTGAGTTGTCTGGCTTCAGGGCAAGGGTAAGTGGGGTAGTTTTCTCCTAGAAAGAAGTGCTGGCAGAATCCACTGTTCCATAGTTGGGCTCTCCCCCCACCCAGTGTACAGACTCAGGAGGCTGCCATATCTTAGTCTCTATCAATCTAGCTAACACAGGTCACCCTGCCCAAGTAATTCCCTGAGACCCCACCCCTCTCAAGTTTTGAGCCCAACCAAGCTTCCTTCAGTGTTTTTTTTTTTTCCATACAAATGGCATTTTTGGCTCTTGCTGTGAACTTTCCTAAAATCTCTCAAAGGTTCACAAAACTCAAACAAGTAGCACTGGACCTTGGCATGCTCTGTACTACTTACTGAGCAGCCCCAAGCCTAGCACTCGTGGCAGCTTGCCTCTTGAGGCTCATCTAAGCCCAGCACAGGTGGCAGCCATCTGTGGATTGCTTAGTGACTCTTGCCAGGTGGCCGGAGCAGTGTACAGGCTGCAGATGAACTTGGCCTGCAGCTGGGCCCCTCCCAGGAGGCCCTTGGGCTGGCACACCCAGTGGCTGGCTTCAACCAGAGCTAGAGCACCACCTAAGGCTACATCTGAGGAGAACACACCTGAAGGGCAAATTGGGCAGACACTAGAACCCTGCTGATATGAATCCCATTCCATAGGGTAGGCACCTCACCATCCAATCCTCACAACCACTTAGCCCAAGGGTCAGTCTCTCCTGTCAATTAGCAAACATCCCACACAACCCACACAATGGACACATCTTGAGCACCTGGCGGATGTGACAAGGGAAGACTGTGCCACTGGGCCCCACAAGACCCCTACTACATAAAGCCATTTTAATAAGACTAGGAGACTTAGGAGTCCTACCTAATACATAGAAACAAACACAGGGAGGCAGCCGAAAATAGGGAGACAAAGAAACATGTTTTACATGAAAGAACAGAACAAAGCTCCAGAAAAAGAACTAAACAAAATGGAGACAAGCAATCTACCACATGCAGAATTCAAAACACTGGTTATAAGGATGCTCAATGAACTTAGGGGAAGAGTTGATGAACTCAGTGGAAATTTTAACAAAGATATATAAAACATAAAAATGGAGAGAGAAAACATAAAAAAGAACCAGTCACAAATGAAGAATAACTGAAATGAAGAATACATTAGAAGAAATCAAAAGTAGATTAAATAAAGCAGAAGATCAAATCAATGATTTAGAATATAAGGTAGCAGAAAATGCCCAATCAGAACAGCAACAAGAAAAAAAGAATATTAAAAAAAATGAGAATAGTTTAAGGGGCCTCTAGGATAACATCAAGCATAACAACATTCACATCATAGGGGTACCAGAAGGAGAATAGAGACGCAAAACATTGAAAACCTATTTGAAGAAATAATTATGGAAATTTTCCCTAACCTGGTCAAGAAAATATGCATACAATCCCATGAAGCTCAGAGAGTTCCAAAGAAGATGAATCCAAAGAGGCCCACACCAAGACACATCATCATTAAAATGCTAAAACTTATATACAAAAAGAGATTCTTAAAAGCAGCAAGTGAAAAGCAATTAGTTACCTAGAGAGGAGCTCCCATAAGACTGTCAGTTGATTTATCAACAGAAATTTTGCAAGCCAGAGGGGATTGGCAGGAAATATTCAAAGTGATGAAAAGCAAGGAGAACTTTCAACCAAGATTGCTCTACCAACAAAGCTATAATTTAGAATCGAAGGACAGATAAAGAACTTCTCAAGGAATTCATCAAGCCAGTATTACAGGAAAAGTTAAAGGAACTTCTTGAAGAAGAAAAAGAAAATACGTATCAAAAATATGAATAAAATGGCAATAACTACATCAACGATTTCTTCAAATAAAAAAGTTAAATGCTTCAATCAAAAGATGGATAAGAAAACAAAATCCTTACAGATGTTGCCTACAAAAAACTCACTTCAGATCAAAAGACACACACAGACTGAAAGTAAAGGGATGAAAAAAGACATTTCATAAAAAATGAAAATGAAAAAAAATTGAGGGTATCAATACTTGTACCAGACGAAGTAAACTTTAAAACAAAGGCTATAGCAAAAAACAAAGAAGGATCCAGTAATCTCACTTCAAGGTATTTATTCAAAGAAATCCAAAATACTATTCTAAAGGGACATGTGCATCCATATGTTTATTGCAGCATTATTTATAATAGCCAAGGTATAAAAAGAACCTGGATGTCCATCAATGGATGAATGGATAAAGAAGAGGTGGTACATATATACAATGGACTATTACTCAGCCATAAAAATACATGCATGCATACATAGATACATACATACATGAAATCTTGCTATCTGCAACAATGTGGATGGACCTAGAGAGTAGTGTGTTGAGTGGAGTATGTCAGAGAAACACAAATGCCATGTAATTTCACTTATATGTGGAATCTAAGGAACAAAATAAAAAAAAACAGAAACTCAAGATATAGGGAACATTTTGAGAGTTGCTATATGGGAGGGAGGTGGGAGGATGATTGAAAAAGGGAAAGAAATTAAGAAATACAAATCGGCAGTTATGAAATAGTCATGGGGATGTAAAGTATATAGTGTAAGGAATGTAGTCAATAATATTGTAATAACTGTATGGTGTCAGTTGGGTACTAGACTTATTGGGGTGATCAGTTTATAAGTTATATAAATATCTAATCATTATGTTGTGCACTTGAAACTAATATAATATTGTATGATAACTATAATTGAAAAATAAAAATTTTTTTTTAAAGTAGAAGTTAGCCTAAAATCATCATACAAAAATTTTAAGTCTTGCTTAGTTTATAATAGTGACAAAATTTGAAGAACAATTGCAAGTGGTAGTGATTTTATACATCAAGGCTAAGACCACTACATACATTTTAACACATCTAAGAGAGTTCCGTGTATCACATTTGCTGGTTAATATGGCTCGCCCACCAAGAATCACCTCACTTCAGAGGTGAAGATAACAAATAAATTGGTTACTCCTGAGAACACTCTTGATATACAGAAGTTAGTCCAGAGAACATTTTAAAACTTTTGCGTATATCCAGATCTTATTGGTTTTGGAAGTGAAGTATGTTGGTATGGTATTGCATCAACTTGGCTAAGCTGCAATGATGTTTTGCAGAATCTCTTTCACTATGCAATTCCAAATCAGAGTTGGCTACAAAAGAAAGTTACATGGGATTGAGCAAGCAGAAACAAGCAGGAGCTGTGATGTTCTGAAAGTCATCCTGATGGAGGCAATGAGAAAGGTGCCAACCCATCTTTTCCTTGTCTCTCTTACTTGATAGTCTTTCTTCTGGACTGCTAGTCTGGCTGTCCTCCAGTAACCCAGGCATATGGTCAGGTCAGATGCAGAAACCAAGCCTCTTTGTTCTCCTTGGTGACCCCACTCTGGCAGGTGGACATGCTGGCTTCAGGAGGGCTGTTTGTTGACTTCACTCTGATTCTCTAACTCCCCTTTTCAGATTCCTACTTCTCCAGCTTTCCTTGAAATTTTATAGAATCTTATCCCTGCAATACCTTCTCTATTTCATAATACTCGTAATGACTTAGCATCTTTGATTGAACACGAACTGTAGGGGTATTTGGTAGCTAAAAACGGGGTGCTCCAGTTACAGAAACCTAAAAATGTAGCTTTGGGTCTGAGTAGTGGGTAGAAAGTATCCAAAGAGACTATTAGTAAAAGCTTAAAGGATAGGGGAATTTAAAAAAAAAAACTGGGGAAAAGAGGAGCTGTATTATATAGTTGTGAAATATTGGTAAATTGTGGGCTTCACCAGCATGGAAGTTAGAATGAATACTTAACAAACTCATGGATTTGACTAAGAAAACTTCAGAGCAGAATTTTGAAAGGGCATGCTTTGTATATCTGTGATTTGGGCTTCTAATAATCTCTAAGTTATTCACTCATATGAGTCTCACATGGAGCTCAAGGTAGAGAAATATCTGTCTCAGAAAAAAATGTGGTATGGCTTTTGTCTTATGAAGTGTGAAAGTTACTTTTGTCTAATTTTATGCATAAGAAACTCATGAAGGTTTTAAGTGAATTATATCATTTTAGACTGAAAGGGGCAAAGATAGTTTATAATTAAAAGAAGACTCTCAAGTTTCTATGGGCAGAATGTGGGCTGATAAATTTCTCAGCTACAAACACAGGACATTTCTTATGGGAAAAAAGGGATGATTCAGAGGTTGAAGTCAAGAATCACAGAAAACCACTCCTAGGCAGCAGGACTGGGCCCTAATCAAGGAACTGGTGCCATAAGTCCAGCTGGATTTCACAATTGCTCTTGACCAGTGACTATGTGCTTCCTCCTTATCCCCTCCATTTGAAATAGAAAGAACAACAGTAGTGATCCTCTGCCTGTCCCATGTTGGGTATATATGAAGCTGATAATTTATCTCCTTAGTTCACTGGTCTTCAAATTGAAAGAAACTATCCAAGAAGTTGTACCCAATGAACCGCAATGGAGGAGCCTTATCTTGTGAATTGGATCATATATCCTGGAGTATGAGTTGATGCTTTCATGAGAGCAAGATCTTTGGGATCTTGGGAGGGGTTAGTGTATTTTTTGTATGGAAAGGACATGAGTTGTTATGCTAGAGGGTAGACTGTAGGAGCTAGTGTCCAAAAATAACATGAAAACATCCATTCTTTCCCATATGTACATGATACTTCTGGCATCAGGACCTTGTGTCTCTCCCTTTGATTCTGGGAAGGGTCTATGACAGCTTTGACCAATAAAAATATGGAAGAGGTGAGTTTGGAAACTTTTAAGTTAATATTTAAAGAGTCCTTGCAGCTTCAATTTCTTTCCTTTTGAGAAAGCCATTATGCTGGGAGGAAGCCTTAGCAGTTACATAAAGAGGCCAACATGAAGGAAACTTGAGACCCACAGCCAGCACCAATCTGCCAGCCATGTAAGTGAGCCATCTTGGAATTAGCCATGTAGCCCCAACTGAGTGACTCTAACTGATGCCAAAAGGGCAGAAATCAAAGGTGTGCCCCATCAAGCCTGCTCATATTGCAAAATCATGATTAAATCAATGACTTTTTATTTTAAGCAACTAAATTTTGGGATGATTTGTTATGTTGCAACAGATAATCTACACCAGAATTTTCCTCTAAGAATTTCACTTATTGCTAGAAATTCTCAACAATGAATTTAAAATAGAAAGCACTAATGACTATGGGGGGATTGTAAAAATTAACTAGAGAGTGGAGGTAGGTATAGAGACATTTGAATATGTTTTTGGAACAGAATAATATATATTTTAGAGCTATTAAATGTTGAATACTGTTATAAACTCTGAATTTGATCAATTTGAGATATAATCTGTTTTTTAAAAAATCTTTGAAAAGTGTGGAAAATATTACCATTTGAAGGAAAAAAACATAAAAAGTATAATGACTATTCTGAGAATAAGTCACAAACCCAGAGAATGGAAGACACCGATAGGGTTGAATCCAGAAATATCAGAACTATCAGCATTGAGAAAGGGCATTGTTCTTCTTTCAATTGCATATGGTTCTGTACTAGTTGAAAATTGAATCTAGAAGCAAAATCTGTTCAATTTGGTTATGTTCACAGTTGATTCAGAAGCAAAGCTGAATCAAATGTTGAACCATGAAGATTGGTGTTATACATATGAATATGGCCAAATGTGAATAATCAACATCTTCACTGATATAGAATAAGGTTTACAGGGATTCATTTTACTACATCTATACTCAGGACAGCACCAGGAGAATGTGAGCATTTTGGCAGAAAACTAGCATGTTCATATAATTGGGGATGAGAGTGTTTTAACTTAGCACCTGGTGCTGCCCATCTCTTCTCCATGACCCTCTATAACTTTATTACAAGCTATTTATATAAATGAAGTTCTCCAGATGAAACTCTTGGAATAACAGCAGAATAATTCTTGAAATAACTAGTTTCCTTCTTGTCTTATTCTCCCCAAACACACTAACTCATCAGACAATGGAAAACAATTTGACTTCATAATTATCTAAATTTCGTGTAATTTAGAATCATCTGGAACCATTGTCTTGTGTGGATCTAATCTTTGTCCTTGATTTCACAAGCAGGCTGAGCTGCCAGGCTAACAGTGCACTTTCATACAGTAGAAAACTCATCTATCCTCACTCACCTGGGATAACCTGCCTCAAATATTCTAATTAAATCTTGTCTTCCCTCTTTGGACTCTGTGGTGAGAATTTACAATGTTAATTTTGGTAGGAACAATGCCTATTTACCTATTATATACTTCAGAGTCTTACAGTTATGAAATTCTCAATGATTTTTTTTAGCAAAAGAAGGAATGAAGAATAAATATGAAAATTCTATAAATCTTAAACATTAATTACAACTAAATGCAGAGATTATCAACCAAAAGTTAAGGGGATTTCTGGTCTCAGCAATGGGCTGATGGCAGTAACAATGATGAGAATTTGGTAAATTCTTTTCATAAGTGGGCAAGTTCCCAGGCCAGTTGAGGGAATGGAGGCCCTGAAGATTGGGAATCAGAAGAGTGCTGCAAAAGTTGTAGTAATGTGCAATTTCCATGTTTTTTGGATGAAGAACATTCACTCAACAAATGCACACTTGGGATTTATTTACCAGATAACTGTGCTTGATGCCAAGATCTAATGTGTATCTGTCCTCAAGGGGTTTATTGTCTGATGAGTTATAAGTATATCATTTTTCCAATGTGCTATAAGAATAATGTTTAAATGTATACAAATATTTGATAAAACAAAACAAAGGCCAAGAACAAAAAATGCTGGTCACTATATGGGTATTGTTTTTAGAGTTTGAGGACTGATTGTTCATTAATCACTTTTTCCCACTATATCTCCCTCCAGGTATTTTCCATTTTCCTTGTCTTCTCTATTTATGGTATAAAATAGTGGACAAATAATTCCTCCAGGTGCAGCCTACATGCTTGTGAGGTGCTCAGGGAGGCAGTCTTGGGAGAGAGGCAGCACAACACAGTGGTAAAATGGGTTGTCTAGGGTCATGCTAATTGGTTTAAAAATATAGATGTGCAAATTGGTGGTCTATGAGTCTGATTCTGTTTTGTTTGTTCGTTTATTTTTTTCTTTAGATTCCACAGATAAGTAAAATCATATGGTACTTGTCTTTGTCTGACACTTTATTTAGCATAATATCCTCTAGGTCCATCCATGTTGTTGTGAATGGTAAGATTTCATTTTTTTTTTATTGCTGAGTAATATGCCATTGTATACATGTACCACAATTTCTTTATCCAATCATCTATGATGGGCATGTAGGTTTCTTCCATATATTGGCTATTGTAAATAATGCTGCAATGAACATAGGGAAACACATATCTTTGAATTAGTATTTTGAATTTCTTCAAAAAATACCCAGAAGTAGAATTGCTGTCCTATGGTGATTCTATTTTTAATTTTTTGAGGAAACTTCAAACTGTTTTCCATAGTATTTACACCAATTTGCAATTCCAATAACAATGCACCAGGATACCCTTTTCTCCACATCCTTGCCAACAATTGTTTGTTGATTTATTGTTGATAGTCATTCTGACGGGTATGAGGTGATATCTCATTGTGTTATGGGGGGCTTTTTGCTACATTTTACTTTATTTTGCACATAATGAAAACAACCAACTAAGAAGTTCCAGAACTATTATTGTTTCTTAATTAAGAAGTAAAAGAAGTCAGAAGGCAAACCTTGATTTCCTCACAAACATATATTGTAATAGCACAGAAACTTCTAATAACCTATGTAATACAGGCTGATTTCAACACACAGAGAGCCTAAGCAAGAAGAGTGAGTACTGAAGATCCACATGGGTCAGAACAGGAGCAGTGCTCCAAGAATTTGAACTATACCCAGCCAATCATTCATGCTGCCTCCCATACACATCTGCCCTGTAAATTATTTCGCTACCCCTTTTCAGATTCAAATCCAAGCAACTTTTTCCTCCCTCATTCCAGGCTCATTACTTCCTCCTATTCCAAGGTGGGTAATCCGTAAAAAGAAATCCAGACAGTTCAAATATACTCGCCCAGCTGTGTTTCATGTGGCATCTCCATAAGCCAGGCTCCAGTTCAAATTCTGTACAGGAAGTTCCCATTGTTATCAAAAAAACCCTCTCACCTCTCCTTTTGCATTTCTCTGATGCTTAGTGATGTTGAGCATCTTTTCATATGTCTATTGGTCAGTTGTATGTCCTCTTTGGAGAAATGCCTGTTGAGGTCCTCTGCCCATTTTTTAATTGGATCGTTTGCTTTTTTGTTTGTTTTAAAGTGTAAAGTTGTAAGAATTCTTTATAAATTTTGTATATAAAATTTCATCAGCTGTATCATTGTCAAATATCTTCTCCAGTTTGGTAGGTTGTCTTTTCATTTTGTTGATGGTTTCCTTTGTTGTATAAAAGCTTTTAAATTTGATGGAGTCTCATTTGTTTTGTATTTTCTTTTTTCTTTCTCATTTGTTTATTTTTTCCCTTGCCTGGGAAAATATATCAACAAAAATATCACTAAGAATAATGTCAGAGAGTTTATGCCTAAGCTTTCTTCTAGGAGTTTTATGGTTTTGAGTCTTACATTTAAGTCATTAACCCATTTTGAGTTTATTCTTGTATATGGTGTAAAAAGGTGGTTCAGTTTTTTGTTTTTGTTTTTTTGCCACGTCCAGTTTCCTCAACACTATTTGCTGAAGAGACAATCTTTACCCTATTGTATATTCTTTTCTCCTCTGTCATTGATTAAATGACCATAAAGGTGTGGATTTATTTCTGGGCTATCTATTCTGTTCCACTGATCTATGTATCTGTTGTTGCCAGTACCATGCCATTTTGATTACTATAGCCTTCTAGTATAGTTTGATATTAGGTAGCATGATACCTCCATCTTTGTTTTTCTTTCTCAAGATTGCTTTGGCTATATGAGGTCTTTTGTGATTCCATATAAATTTTAGGATAACTTGTTCTAGTCCTCTGAAAAATGTCATTAGTATTTTGACAGGGATTGCGTTGAATCTATAGATTGTTGTGGGCAGTATCAACATTTTAACAATGTTAATTTTTTCTATTCATGATCATGGTATATGCTTCCATTTATTTGTATTTTCTTTGATTTTTTTCTTCAATGTGTTAAAATTTTCCAAGAGCAGGTCTTTTACCTTCTTGGTTGAATTTATTCTTAGGTATTTTTTTATGCAGTTGTAAATAAGATTGTTTTCTTAATTTTTCTTTCTGAAGGTTTGTTAGTGGTGTATAAAAATGCAGTTTATTTCTGAATATTAATTTTATATCCTGCTTCTTACTTATTTCATTGATCAGTTCTAGGAGTTTTCTCGTAGAATCTTTAGGGTTCTCTATATATTGTATCATGTCATCTGCAAATAACAGATTTACTTCTTCCTTTTTCATTTGAATGCCTTTCATTTCTTTTTCTTGTCTGATTGCTGTGACTAGGACTTCTAGTACTACGTTGAATAAAAGTGATATAAGTAGGCATCCTTGTCTTGTTCTTGATAAAGGAAAATACTATTAGCTTTTACCATTGAATATGTTAGTCATGGGTTTTTCATATGTGGCCTTTATTATGTTAAGGTATGTTTATCATAAATGGATGCTGTGTTTTGTCAAATGCTTTTTCTGCATCTAATGATATGATTGTATAATTTTTATTCTTTATTTGTTTATGTGGTGTATCACATTAATTGATTTGTGGATACTGAACAAAACTTGCTTCCCAGGAATAAATCCCACTTTATCATGGTGTATGACCTTAATGCATTGCTGAATTCCGTTTGCTAAAATTTTGTTGAGGATTTTTACATCAATGTTCATCAGGGATATTGGCCTATAATTTTTTGTTTGTTTGTAATATCTTTGTCTGATTTTGGATTCAGGATAATGCTGTCCTCATAAAATGACCTTGGAAGCCATCTCTCCTCCAGAATTTTTTGGAACAGTTTGAGAAAAATGGGCTTTAAATCTCCTTTGATTTGGTAAAATTCATCTGTGAATCCATCTGGTCCACAAATGGGAGTTTTTTGATTAGTGATTCTATTTCGTTGGTAGTTATATGTCTGGTGAGATTTTCTGTCTCTTCCTGGCTCAATCTTGGAAGATTGTATATTTCTAGAAATTTATCCATTATCCAGATTGTTCAATTTTTTTTATAATCCTTTGTATTTTCTTATAATCCTTTGTATTTCTGTGGAGTCAGTTGTCATTTCTCTTTCATTTCTGATTTTATTTGTTTGGGTCCTCTCTCTTTTTCTCTTGATGAGTCTGGTTAAAGGTTTATCAATTTTCTTTATCCTTTCAGAGAACCAACTCTTGGTTATATTTATCTTTTGTATTGATTTTTTAGACTCTATTTCATTTATTTCCACTCTGATCTTTATTATTTCCTTCCTTAAATTCCCTTTGAGCTTTGTTTGCCATTCTTTTTCTAGTTCCTTTAAGTGTAATGTTAGATTGTTTATTTGAGATTTTTCTTCTTTCTTGGCGTAAGCCTGCATTGCTACAAATTCCTCCCTTAGGAATGCTTTCACTGTGTCCCATCGATTTGGAGTCATTGTCTTTTCTTTTTTTTATATATTTATTTATTTAAATTAGTTTCAAGTATACAGTACATTGGTTAAACATTTGTAATATTCATCAACTGATCCTCCCAACTGCTCCTGCCCTCCTCTGGCCCTCCACATAGCCATCATATTAATGCTAACTGCATTCCCTCTGTCATGCTCTCCATCTTTTCATTTTCATTTGTGTCTAGGTATCTTTTGATTTCTTCCTTAATTTCATTGTTAACCCATTCATTGTGTAGTAGCATGTTCTTTAACTTCCAGGTGTACAAGTGTTTTTCAGTTTTTTCATTCTTTTTAAAATTAGTTTCAGGTATATAGCACAATAGTTACGCATTTATATAATTTATGAAGTGATCCCCCCAATTACTCTAGTACCCATCTGGCACTATACATAGTAATTACAATATTGTTGCCTATATTTCCTATGCTGTACTCTACATCCCTGTGACTGTTTTGTAATTAATAATTTGTACTTCTTCATTCCCTTCATCTTTTTTACTGTGCCCCAAGTTTTTTCCCTATAATTGATTTCTAGTTTCATACTATTGTGGTCAGAGAAGATGCTTGATATAGTTTTAACACTCTTAAATTTATTGACTTGTTTTGTGGTCTAACATGTGGTCTATCCTGGAAAATGCTTCATGTGAACTTGAAAATAATGTATATTGTGTTGCTTTAGGGTAAAATGTTCTAAAAATATCAATTAAATCCATCTGCATTATTTAAAGCCATTGTTTCCTTGTTGAATTTTTTGCCTGGATGATCTATTCATTGATGTCAATGTCAATGGGATTTTAAAGTCCTCTACAATTACTGTATTACTGTCAATCTTTTTCTTTAAGTTGGTTAACATTTGCTATGAACTTAGGTGTTTCTACATTTCATGCATAAATATTTATAAGGTTTATATCCTCTTATTGGATTGAACCCTTTATGATTATGTAGTGGCTTTCTTTGTCTCTTTATTATAGACTTTGTTTTAAAGTCTATTTTGTCTGTTATAAGTATTGCTACCTCAGCTTTTATTTTTCTTTCATTTCCATTTGCATTAAAAATCTTTTTCAACCTTTTACTTTCAGTCTCTGTATGCCTTTCTATCTGAAGTGAGTCTCTTGTAGACAGCATATGTATGGGTTTTGTTTTCTTACTCATTTAGCCACTCCATGTCTTTTGATTGGAGTACTTAATCTATTTACATTAAAATAATTGTTAATAGGTATTTAGTTATTGTCATTTTGTTATTCATATTTATGTTTCTTTTTCTTTTTCTTAAAGAAATTCTTTTAACATTTCTCAGAAGACTTGTTTAGTGGTGATGAATTTCTTTAGCTTTTTCTTGTCTGTGAGGTTCTTTATCTGTCCTTTGATTCTAAATGATAGCCTTACTGGGTAGAGTAATCTTGGTTGTAGGTCCTCAATTTTCATCACATTGAATATTTTGTACCAATTTCTTCTGGCCTGCAAAGTTTCTGTTGAGAAATCAGCTGACAGTCTTATGGGAGTTCCCTTTAAGGTAACTAACTGCTTTTCTTTTGTTGCTTTTGAATCTCTCACTGTCTTTAACCTCTGGCATTTTCATTATGATGCAATCATCTTTGTGTTCATCTTGTTGGGGACTCTCTGCACTTCCTAAAGTTGTATATTTATTTCTTTGCCAGGTTATGAAAGTTTTCAGTTATTACTGCATCAAATTGGTTCTCAATCCTTTGTTCTCTCTCTTCTCCTTTTTATCTTCCTATGATGCGAATATTGATATGCTTGATGTTACCTCAGAGGTCCCTTAAACTATCCTCATTTTAAAAATTATTTTTTGTTTTTGTTGTTCTGATTCAATGTTTTCTGCTACCTTGTCTTCCAACTCACTGATTTGATTCTCTGCTTTATCTAACCTGCTGTTAATCTCTTCTAGGATATTTTTCATTTTGGTTCTTGTATTCTTTATTTCTGACTGGTTATTTTTTATGGTATCAATGTCCTTTTTTATGTTTACTATCTCTTTGTTGAAGTTCTCACTGAGTTGATCTATTTTACCCCTCAGTTCATTGAGTATCCTTATACCCATTGTTTTGAGCTTTAGTAGATTTTTTTGTTTCTATTTTGTTTGTTTGTTTGTTTGTTTTGTTGTTGTTGTTCCTTTTTTCTGGAGTTTTTTTCATGTTTTTTCATTTGGGATATGTTTCTTTGTCTCCCCATTTTGGCTGCCTCTCTGTGTTTGTTTCTATGTATTGGGTAGATCTGCTATATCACCCAGCCTTTTGCAGGATGGCCTTATATAGTAGGTATCCAGATGAGCCTAGTGGAGCAGTCTTCCTGGTCACCTGAGCCAGGTTCTCTAGGAGTGTTCCTTGCATAGATTGTGCGTGCCCTCCTGTTGTAGTTGAACCTTGATTGCTGTTTGCTCCTCAGTGAGTGGGGTTGACCTTCAGACTGACCTGCTGTGAGGACCAGTCACAACCACAGCAGGGGCTGACCTCACAAAGTGTGATTCACCCCTTTTGTGGAGCTAATCAGATAGTGCTCTGTTGTGGTCTGAGGCTGGCCACCAGGCATATTGGTTCTGGACCAATTTGGGAGTGCAGGTTGAGTTCAGCCACTGCCTGTGCTCAGCATCGGACCATCTAGTAGGAGCTACAAAATAATAAGAGTTGGCAGCTGCCTGTGCTATGCTCAGAGGTACATGGGGGAGGCCATGCTATGACCTGAGAACAGTTGCCACCCATGCCAAGCCTGCGGCACTAAGATCAGCTGCTGCCTGCCTGGGGCATGCAAAGCTTGGAATGTTTTTAAGAAAGCTTGCACAGCAGAACAAGATGGTCTATGAGGCACAGCTTCTGTAAGAGCTAAGGGCTACATGTGAGCAGGGTCTCAGGGAGTTACCAGGGTAAGGCAAGCAGTGTTCACCAGGTTAATGCAGATTCAGATTTGGCACCTATATGCATCTGGGTACCTTTCAACACAAGAATAGTTGTGGCCTTTGACCTGAAGTTGCACAATTCAGTTTCTCAAAAGGTGCCTTTTGAGCTGCTGTCCCTTCTCTGGAGCTCATGATGAGTGCCTTTGAGCAAGTAAGTCTGTGCACAGGCCCTTTAATAGGACGTCTGGGTTTCTAGCAGCCCTCCACCTTACTTAGATGGGCAAATTGCCACTAATCATCACAGCCAGCTGTGTGGTGATGACTCTTCCTGGAAATAGATCCCTGGGCTTGGGAGCCCATTGTAGCTCTGGGACCCTTTGCTCCTGGGTGGGGATCTTTGCAGCCAAGATATCCCTCCCAATTCTTAACCATCACACATGGATGTGGGAAGAGCCCTTTTTGAGTCTCCACTCCTCCTACCAGTCTTGCTGGTAGCTTCTTCTCTATATCCTTAGTTATAGGAGTCCTATTTATCTAGTCTTCAGGTGGCTCTTCAGGTCGATTGTTCTATAATTAAGTAGTTATTTTGATGTGGTCATGGGAGGAGGCAAGCACAGTGCTTACCTATTCTGCCATCTTGACCAGAACCTTGTTCTGGGAATGCTCTGTATCTCCTGAGTAATGTAGTGAAGTGATGTACCTGTGCCAGAGTTCACTGTATCACTGCATGTGAGAGTTAAATAAGATAATATGTCTAAATGATAGAATCCTACATATTATGGTCTTGGCATTGAGCTAAATGCTTTGCATGCCTTATTCCATTTGATGTCCATAACTACCCTGTGAGATAGCTATTATTATCTTTTTTTAAAGATTAAAAAACTGAGGCTTCAACATAATTTCCCCAAAGTCACATGGCTGGTAAGTCATAGAAATGAGACTCAAATTCAAATCTGTTTTATTTTAGACATCCTAACTCTTAATTTGTCTCTTTACATGACCTTTTGCAGAGTGTGAGCACTGTGCTAAAGTTCACTAAACTTTCCAGAGCTCTTATTTTTACCTTTAGTCAGCCCCTGGCTACAGGAGATTGGGTCTCTTACCAAATGCTTGTGACAAATCTCCTGGTCCCCAAATAGAATGTTTACCATAGTGAAATACAATAACCTCAAGTTTCTCAAATATTATTTTCCTCATTGCCAGGGAAACATTCCTATCTATTGAAAAACCATTACAGTTTACTCATCTTCATCTTTCTGACATTGGCCCCTCATGTAAGACATTGAGTGTTTAACATTGACAAATCAATCCCAGTGGTTGACACTTTCTCTTTTCTTTTGCATCTGGCTTTACATTCATTTGCCAGTAAGACTTCCTTCCTTCCTAATAATTTTATGTGCCCTAGGTAATTACTTTCTCTCTTCTTGTCAGATAGTTAGATCTTTAGGATTATGTAGGCCTTTTATTCTGTTTATATATTAAGGAAGTGTTTTCCTATCCACTTCTTGGTATGTTTTGTATTATTTTTACTTAGTGGAATTTTAGAGTCCAGAGACTCTGAAAGGGACATAGCTGCCCACTCTTAATTCAGTTTGGGCTTCAGAAACTTAGCTTCATGGATACATTATGGAACTCAGAGGAAATCCCTGTGTGCCTCAGTTTTTCTATATCAGGATACAGAAAGGACAAATATGACATATTTTAATTAAAGGTAATGCTTGCCTCTGTTATGTTAAAAGAGATGTGATTTCCTATCCACTTATTTTAATTTTCCTCCTGAAGCTTACTTTTGTGCTGAGTCTTAAGAACATTTTCCCAGGGTAATCAATGCTTAGGATCATGTTCTAAAGTACATGTGAAATGTCAGTTATTAAAAGGTAAACTTAGAGGAGGAAAACTAGTTTAAGAGTTTACTGGTTGATATAAAATGACATAAAATGACAAATGTCTATAACTTAACTGGAGAGTTAAGCCAAATAATATTCACAGATTACAAAAGTGAGAATCTATTGTGTGCAAACTTTGTGCTCTGGATACAATACTAAGTCCTGGACAGTCAATGTAGGGAGTTCTTACGATAGTCCTAGAGTCATATGCATTGTGCAGGTAAAGGATTCTGGAGAGAGTCAGATCAGTTTAGAGTTGGGTTATTAGGTTTAGAGAAGGGTAGAGAATAGATATGGGCTTTGAAAGGTGGAAAGGAGAAAGGAGAGCATTGTAGAACTATGGAAAGATGTGGCCAAAAGTTCTGGGAAGAAATGTAGTCAATCAGTTCCCAAGGATAGAGGTTTTATATTGATCTCCTGTGGCTTCTATAATGGCCCCGGATGGCTTTCAATGGCTTCATGAACCACAGAAATTTGTTTGTGAAGTACCATACATATGTGTATATATGTATTTTCCTGAGAATGGGTTCATAGTTTTCATCAGATTATTTGGGGATATGTCTGTGACTCAAAAATGTTAAGAAAACTTAGTCTAAATTTTTCTGATAATGTTCATATTGGACAATAATGCAGTTCTAATGTTTATCAAGACTATTCCAGAAAAGAATGAACAATAAAACTTGTTACACCTACTTTTCTATCTTTTTGCTTTTTCTTTTCTTCTTGTCCTCTGCTAGTATTCCTTGAAATTTCATTTTAACTGCTCTGTTCATCTTTTTCGTATCTCAAGCCTTCAATGATCACCTCTCTGTTGATGATTTCCTACTCTATGTTTTCAGCTCCCACTAATTTCCGAGATCAATTTGAATGGGCTGACAACATATTATGGTTAATATATCCTAAACCGAAGTTAACAGGATGATGTCTTCCATGCCGATATCCTTATTGATGTCACCATTATTTTTCCGGTAATTGTAGTGGGTATATTTCACTTTTCATAAATTTCATCCCCTATCTAATCAGTAATTGAGTTGTGTCAGTTTTTCCTCGTTTTTGTATATCTGAAATTCCTGTTCTGCTGGAGTAACGGTAGTGCTCTTAGGTTTGGATCGATTAACTCATGAGACACAACAGGCTTCTCCATTGCCAGGCTGACTTAGCTTTAAGATAGATAACAGGACTGAAAGCCACTCAGCTTATGACATACCTGCAAAGCAGGGGTCTCCAGCCTTGTAGACACAGTACTCCATGTGTCAGTCACACTGGTCTGGGGATGCATATATCTAGGAGACATGAGGCACAGCATACATACACACAACCTGTGTCAGGAAGCCATCATTTCTCTAGTCCTTTCGCCTTTACCTCTAGCGTGGCATAGACTCCCACAAGTGTATGGGACCAACCCTCATTCTCAGAGGCTGCTGCATCTTACCAATACTAATGACTTAAAAACAATTTGATGGGGAAATGCAAGTGCTTTCTCTGGCAAATCATCAACAGTTTGTTCTCAGTCAACAACTCATTTATCTTGGTTTCAGTTGGCCAACCCCCTAACAATTTTTGTTAATGTTGCAGGAGGACTGACACATGGTCAAATCCTCAGATGTTCCTGAAGCTTAGTAGAAGGGTCTCAGAACCAGCTTTACTTTCTTCTTTATTCCCATTGGCACTAGCATTGCTTGAAGTGCGGCCTATCATTCAGATTATTTCAACATCCTCCTTTCTCACTTTCTACCTCTATTTTCTACTCCCTCTAATCGAACTTTATGCCACATTGCTTGATGAATATACCTAAAAAATTTTGTTATGCTGCTTCTCTGTTCAAAGACTGTGGGTGGTGAGACAGTAGAATGGGGGCAACCCACTTTACATCTGCATGAGAATTTGGTTCCCTGTAACTTGCTAAAGGGAGTATATTAACTATGTTACTAAGAAGCATTACTTATGCCAGAATAACCTGTGGTTGCATCTGGTTTTGAAGAACTATAGATTAACCATAAATATCAGATAGGAAGACAGAGCTTTGGCCTCCTTTGATTATAACCACTCTTGTGACTGGGGAACTCTAGAGGCTATGCCTATGAGATTATAACAAGAGATATTGGTTCCTGGGGAACATGAGGCTTGAAGCCAGGGTGGCTCTAACCTGCCCAGAGTGGATCTCATCTTGCATTTGGCTTGACTGCTGTGGGGGCTGCTCCAACAGCTCCTGCAAAAGAGAAACCATGCTGCAAATTGTGGCTCCTGTCCTATATCCTCCCATGCAGACTGGTGCTGAGTGGGACAAGTCTGAATGTTTAGAGATCCTAAAGCTCCTGGTGGGCTTTCTTATGCTAAAGCCTCACTCTGCCCACTATGCATGCTGAACAAGTAGTCTGGCTCCTGCCACCCTCATGCAGCCCACCTACCTCAACTCTGCATTTGTTCAGGTATATGCTGTTCTGCCTCACCCAGCACAGAACTCTAAGTCTGTCTTTTCCATTGGTTCCCCTCTTCCAAAATCTGAACTTCACCTATTGGTCTAATGTTCTTGTTCCCCCTTACATGACTCAGAAAAAAATTTATTCCGTTTATGTCTTTCTGAGGCTTTGCATTCTCGTGGTGACCAGAAAGAAAGAAAATACCACAGGCAATTTCTATTTCCAAATAGCCTATTTCTTGTCAGTTATGGTTTTTTTTTTTTTCTAATCGAAAGGGAGTACTCCTGGAAACCAAATCTTAAGCCCATTTTCACTCAACTCTTTCAACTAGTTTTTGCAGGTACTATAAAAATTATTTTCCACCATAGAATTTAAACAATTATGAGATACGAAACTGAGAGAATTTTTATAAGCATTTGAAGCAAGATAATATCTTGAAATATTAGTATCTTAAAAAAATTTTTTGTTGAATTGTTCCTTCCTAGGTGAGTCAGAGGCATGTCTTTCTTCTGGAGGAGAATTAAGATGGTTATAGCAGGAGTGAAAAGAGAAAGAAAGAGTTAAGGCATAGGTATTTTAACCTCCAAAATAGATGTTGAGAGTCAGAAAGATGAGCTTGGGGATAGACAAGAAAGGCATGATAGATTGAGAAGGGAATAGAGGAAGAGGCAGATGAGCATCCCCTAGTCCACTGCTGCCTGGGTCACTTCCACTTTCCAGGTGACAGGTTCAGACCGAAGAGAACATGTTAGGGAAGAAGAGGTTGGCACCGAAAGACCCTACATTCTTGCCCAGTGTCCTGTGTGGCCAACATAAGGCTGCTCCATGGAGCTTGAGTCAACACTCCAAAACCTTCCCTGATTCTTCTATGAGCAGCGTGGCTCATCTGTGCTGAGAATACATCTGTTTTTCAGGATTCAGTTGTGTGAGAATTTGAACTCGACATGAGACATTTTTCAGCAGTTGTTTTCTCACAGCCTCATTTCTACCTATGCAGCAAAGTAATTTTAGACTTAAGAGGTCTTTAGGGATCTCAAGTAGGTTTTGTCTTCTGTCTTCTCTGGTTGGTTGGTGGCAGATGCCTGGTGTGTGGTAAAGAGGATTGTGAGGCTCAGGAGGAGAGAGTATGGAGACCACATAGCTCTGCCTTCCCTGAGATCAAGAGTGCTGAGTAGTGGCATGAATTCCAAGTATTTCCTGGCATGGTTTTTTGTTTCTTTGTTTTTTTGTTTTGTTTTGTTTGTTTGTTTGTTTTTTAATCTATCTCCAATCTCACTAAAGCTAAATAAATTGATCCACGTCACCCAGATAGTTAGTGGCAGAGCCAGGATTAAGAAATCTGTCTTTAGACTCTTGTGCTGGTGTTCATTTATGTCTTTTACTCCAGTTCAGATCCAAAGTGCTTCCTTAGCACCCAGAATCCCATGGGACTCTCCCTTGAGAACATCAGGAGCCTTCCCTTCAGGGTAGTCAGGTCAATCAGATCAACTTCATGTGTTTCCATTTCTTCATATTTATTTACTATATATACCCTCACCTACACCATTTCCTCCTCTTTTTGAGAAATCACAGTCCTGGACATCCTCTGAGAGATAGCTTTGTTCTGCTTCCTCTATTAAGTCCATCCAGGCACTAGTGATATCGCCTTTCTCTGAATTTCTTTTTAACTAGTTGTCGTTGACGTGAATTGCTTTGCAGTAAAAAGGCAGAGAGAGGGAAGCATTTAACATAGTCAATAGACATTTGGAAATAGAATCATAGAATGTTAGCAAAGGGGTCAAAGAAATAATTTAGTTCAATGCCTTTATTTTTAAACATTTTATTTTATTATTAGTTTTAAGTATGCAGTACATTGGTTAGACATTTATATAGTTTATAAAACAATCCCCCTAATTGCTCTTTCTCTCCTCTGGCTCACCACCTAGCTATCACGTTAATGCTAACTGCATTCTCTATGTCATGCTCCCCATCTCCGTGACCATTTCAACTACATATCAACTACTGATTTGTACTTCTTTAACACTTCACCACTTTTTCCCAGCCTGCCAAGCCCCCTCCTCTCTGGCCATCACTAGATTGTCTTCTACATTTGTGAGTCTGTTTTTGATTACTTTGTTCTTTTTGTCCCTTAGATTCCACATGTAAGTTAAATTATATGGTATTTCCCTCTCTCTGACTTACTTCTTTCAGCAGAATAACCTCTAGGTCCATCCTAGTTGTTGCAAATAGTAGGATTTCATTTTTTTAATGGCTGAGTAATATTTCACTCTATATATGAACCATAACTTCTTTATCCTATTGTCTGTTGATGGACATTTAGGTTGCTTCCATATCTTGGCTATTGTGAGTAGAACTGCAGTGAACATAAAGGTGTGGAGATCTTTACGAAGTAGTATTTTGCTTTTCTTTGGGTAAATACTCAGAAGTGCAATTGCTGGGTCAAAAGATAGATCCATTTTTAATTTTTCAAGAAACCTCCAGACTATTTTCCATAGTGGCTGTACTAATTTGCAATCACACTAACAGTGTATGAGGGATCCCTTTTCTCCACATCCTTGCCGACATTTGTTATTCTTTGATTTATTGATGACAGGTGTGAGGTGATGTATCATGTGACTTTAATTTGAATTTCTCTGATGGTTAGTGACCTTGAGCATCTTTTCATGTCTATTGGTCATCTGTATTTCCTCTTTGGAGAAATATCTGTTCAGGTCTTCTCCCTATTTTTAAATTGGATTGTTTGTTTCTTTCTTGTTGCATTGTATGAGTTCTTCATATATGTCGGATATTAACCACTTATCAGATGTATCATAAACAGATATCTTCTCCCATTCAGTTGGTTGTCTTTTTATTTTGTTGATGGTTTCCTTTGTTGTGCAAAAACTTTTAAATTTTATATCAAATTAAATGAGACTATATCGTCTCATTTGTTTATTTTTTCTTTTATTTCTTTTGCCAAAGGAAATATGTCAAAAAGAAATTACTGTTAGCAATATCAGGAAGTTTACTGCTTGTTTTCTTCTAGAAGTTTTATGGTTTCAGGTCTTATATTTAAGTCTTTATCTATTTTGAGTATTCTTGAATATGGTGTAAGAAGATGGTCCAGTTTCTTTCTTTTTCAATTTTCCCAGCATCATTTATTGAAGAGACTGTCTTTACCCCACTGTATATTCTTGCCTGCTTTGTCATCTGTTAAGTGAACATATAGTTGTGAATTTATTTCTGGGCTCTCTATTCTATTCCATTGATCAATGTATCTGTTTCTATGCCAGTACCATGCTGTTTTGATTACAGTAGCCTTGTAGTATAGTTTGATATCAGGTAGTGTGATATCCCCAACTTTGTTCTTCTTTCTCAACATTGCTGTGGTTATTCAGGATCTTTTATGGTTCCATACAAATTAAGATTATTAGTTCTAGCTCTCTGAAAAATGCCATAGGTATTTTGATAGAGATTACATTGAATCTATAGATTGCTTTGGGTAGTATGGACATTTTAGTGATGTTGATTCTTCCTACCCATGAGCATGATATATATTTCCATTTATTTGTATCTTTTTCAATTTCTCTTCCAATGACTTATACTTTTCTGAGAACATGTCTTTTACCTCCTTGGTTAATTTGATGCCCAGGTGTTTTGTTGTTTTTGATGCAGTTGTAAATGGGATTGTTTTTTTAATTTCTCTTTCTGAAAGTTCATCATTGGTGTGTAAAAATGCCACTGACATCTGAATATTAATTTTGTATATTGCTACTTTATTGAATTCATCGTTCAGTTCTAACAGTTTTTTTGGTAGAATCTTTAGGGTTCTCTCTATATAGTATCATGTCGTGTTCAAATAATGAGAGTTTTACTTCTTCCTTTACAATTCAGACACACTTTATTTCTCTTTCTTGTCTTATTGCTGTGACTAAGACTTCCAATACAATGTTGAAGAGGAGTGGTGAGAGTGGACATCCTTGTCTTGTTCCTGATCTTAAGTAAAACACTTTTAGCCTTTCCCCATTGAGAAAGATGTTAGTAGTAGATTTGTCATATATGGACTTTATTATGTTGAGGTTTGTTCACTCTATTCCCACTTTGCTGAGAGTTTTATCATAAATGGATGCTGCATTTTTTACAGTTAAAACAATATATAATTATTATTTTTAAAATTTGTTTTTACTATGGTGACATTGGTTAATGAAATCCAGTAAGTTTCAGGTGTACAATTCAAAAGTAAGGCATATGTATATTGCATTGTGTGTTCACCGTCCACAGTTAGATTTCTTTCTGACACCACATATTTGACCCCTTTCACTCCTCTGCTTCTATCTACCTACTAGTCGTCTTACTCATAGTTATAAATTTTTTTTATCATTTGGTTTTAGGTCAGCTGACCCACTGCAGCATTTCCTGTAGTACAGGCCTCATGGAATAGAATCCCGTCAATTTTTTTTTATGACTGGATAGGTCTCACCTTCCATTTTAATCAAAAGTATTGCTGTGTAGAGTATTCATGGTTGTAGATTCTTGTCTTTCATAACTTTGAATATTTCTTGCCAGTCCATTCTGGCCTGCAAAGTTTCTATTGAAAAATCGGCAGACATATTTATGGGGATACTCTTGTAAGTAACTAGCTTCCTTTCTTTTGCTGCTTTGAAGATTCTTTGTCTTTGACCTTTGGTATTTTAATTATGATGCGTCTTGGTGTGGGTTTGTTTGAATTCCTCTTTTTTGAGACTCTGTTCTTCCTGAACTTTCATGTCAAAAGCCTTTGCCAGATTAGGGAAGTTTTCTGTCATCATTTCTTCAAATAGATTCTCAATCCCTTGCTCTTTCTCTTCTCCTTCGGGTACTCCTATGATGCAGATATTGTTATATGTCATGTTGTCCTAGAAGTCTCTTAAACTATCTTCATTTTTTAAAATTCTTTTTTCTTTTTGTTGTTCTGATTGTTTTCCACTACTTTATCTTCCAGTTCTCTGATTCGATCTTCTGCTTTGTCCAATCTATTGTTGAATCCTTCTAATGTATTCTTCATTTCATTAATTGTATTATTCATTTCTGTCTTTTTTTTTTTTGGTTTCTATGTCCTTTTTTATGCTTACTATCTCTCTAGTGAGGTTCTCATTGTGCTCATCTATTTTCCTAAGTTAACTGAGCATCCTTATAGCCATTATTTTGAACTCTGTCTGGTAGATTGCTTGCCTCCATTTCATTTAGCTTATTTTCTGGAATTTTCTCCTGTTGTTTAATTTGTGGCATGTTTCTTTGTTTTCTCATTTTATTAACCTCTCTGTGTTCGTTTTTATGTGCCTTAGCCAGATGACCTTATGTGGAAGGTGTCTTATGTGGCCCAGTGGTGCACTCTCCATGATTTCTTCTGCCGGGGGCTCTGGACATGATCTTTGTGGGTTAGGCCCACCAAATCCCTGAGATCTGCCCAAGTGATACTGTAACTCGTGCTGGCAGTAGTGATCTTTCCATTGCTGTATCCCCTGAATGTTGCTTGCTTTGCTGGCTAAAATCTGTTGACTGCACAGAATGTGCCATCCCAGGGCAGGTGCAGCTGCCTGTCAGTGTGCCATGGGCACTTTGTGGATTGGATGGGGAAGGATCTCAGGGACTCAAGGTCCATCAGGCCAATACAGCCTCAGTTTTCTGCAACTTCTGTGCCTGCACATTCCTGCAGCAGTCACAGATCACAGGAAACAAGCTGCTGACTAGGGCGCTTTCCAGACCCCTGCAATCCGCACCCCCATGCGATATTGCAGTTCTTTCAGGCAACAGATGTCTGCCTGCAACTAATTTCCCTGCAATGCCTGCACTGTGCTAGCCAAACTTTGTTGCCTGTGCAGATAGGGAGACACAGGGTGAGACAGGTCGGTGGCAGTTGTCTGTCATTGAGTCTCCTGAGGCATTTTGTGGGTTAGGTGAATCTGGGTCTCAGGGTGATAATGACTATCAGTTCAATACAGCCTCAGTCTTGCTGCGACTTCAGTAACCATTCAGGTGCTCCTACAAAAGTCACAGATCACAACAAGACCAGCTGCTGTCTGTGATGAGCCCATAAAAACCCAAGATTCACCCAAATTCATGTTGGCAGCAATGATCTGCCTGAAATTGTCTCCGAATGTGCGCTCACAGAACTGGCTGCCTGCTGTGAATATTTGGCTCTGAAATAGTGCAGAGCATGGCAGTTGCCCAGCAACAAAAGCCCCTGGAAAACTACAGGTTGGATAGGGTGGGCCAATCTCCTCAGGCCAGTGCAGCTTTCGAATTGGCCCTGTTGGAGGGATCTGCACGAGCAAGCTGTCAAGGTCTGTAGTTTGCCCAATAGTGGAGCCCAACTAAGGCACAATGACGGTTCTCTGTCCAGTCGTTGTTCTGGTGCCAGGAAATGCAGTCTTTCCCTGTATGAATCTTGCGCGAGCCTCTAACCCACCACCAGCGCCCTGGGTAAGTAACTACAGGTGAGAGAGCCTGTGCATGGGCCCTTTAAAGGGGCATCTATGGTTTCCTTCCGTCTTACCCAGATGGCCAGAATCCTCTCTGATATTTATAGTCAGAGTTTTTGGGAACTCCTGTTTCCTGGGCTGGGACCCTAAGCTAGGGAACCTCCGAATGAGGCTGGGACCCCTCTCTCCTTCAGAGAATCCTCAGGAGCCTTGCTCTCCCTCTTGATGTTCCTCCACCATCTGCCAGTGCAGGCCCAGCCTGATTTGTGATTTTGCCCCTCCTACTGGCTTCGACGTGGCTCCTTCTTTATATTATCAGATGTATGTGTTATGATCAGTTGGACTTCAAGTGATTCTCCACATTTATTATTTTATAATTTGGTTGTAATTTCAATGCAGACCTGAGAGGAGGCAAACCCTGCTTTTACCTAGTCTGCCATCTTCTTCTTCTCCACCTTTTACTCAATTATCTTACAGATGAACAAACACACTCAGGCTTTGTATACATGACCACTTCTAGGAACATATACTTTTGTGGCACTGAGTATCTACACAGCAATAACAAAGTGGACTTGATTGTTATTTGATTAATTTGATTAGTTTAAGAGCCATACAGAAAACTCCCTGGACAGAAGCTTCATGTCAGTGACCACTGGCCTTTTTTGTCTATGTGTGTATAGTCTGAGACCATTACTTTCAGTGAAATCTTGACAGCAGGGACTATGGTTAATGATCTTTGAGGGTTCACTGTGTGAAAAGCACTGTACTAAACATTTTTCATAGATATGCTGACCCTTCCTTAGCCATATGCATATGGAAGCTTAATGAATTAATCCACTAAGATGACACTAAAGAGACACAGGATGTAGAAAGCTAAATAGAAGTGCCAGAGATGCTGCCTTCGGAGTCCCCTAGAACAGTGGCTCTCAACTTTGGATTCCAATTAAAATCATGTGGGGATCACTTTAAAAATTTCCAAAGATTGATGGGACAAAATGGATTAGATGATAGAAACTTTGTTCATCCCTCTTGAGACCAAATCAAAGTTGTGACAGAAACACGGAACAAACAGCAAGCAAAGTCTCATAGGATCTAGATGAACAGAAGCACTACAACTAGGGAGAGAAATAAGAAATTATCTTGTAACGGTAGAAGGTAGGAGGGAGTGAAGATACGAAGCTGCCCAGTCCAGAGCAGCTGAGTGGGACAGAGGCTATGGCAGTCTGCAGCAGTAGATGCTTCTTAAAAGGGGTGTGTCCATGAGTGGACTTTTGCAGTGATGAACCTGCTCACTTAGCACTAGTGCCAGGTTGGCTGCTTGGGGGACACAAGGGACTTACAGGGGTACACTGAGTTGTCAGAGTGAGGGCCAGAAGCAAGGCTCTCTCCTGGGTAGAAGTGCCAGAGGTATCCATTGTTGTTCTCCTCCCTCCCAAAGTGTGGAGTAAGCACCGCAATAGCTGAGAAGTCATCGAACTGGATAACGAAGGTTGCTCTGCCCAGAAGATTCCCTGAAACTCCACCTCACTCATTTCTCGGCCCTACCTAAGCCATATTCAGTTCTGTCCTCCGTGAATCTGATGCTCCTTGCAGAGCAGCACCAAGACTAACACTGATGGGAGCTGACCACGGTTTCTGGTGTGGCTTCTTGAGGCAACTGAAAGCACAGCATCTGTAGATTGCTTGGTGAATCTTAACTGGTGGCCCCAGCAAGGAGGGCACAGGCTGAGGCTAAATTTAGCCTACTAATGAACCCCTCTCAGGACTGTGCCACTGGACACATACTACACAAAGTCACGCTAATAAGACCTGGAGACTTAGGAGCTTTGCTTAGTACATATAAACAGTCACAGAAAGGCAGCCAAAATGGGAAGATAAGGAAGCAGAAACCATATGAGAGAACAGGACAGAGATCCAGAAATAATGGAGTCAAGCAACCTAACAGATGCAGAGTTCAAAACACTGGTTATAAACATGCTCAATGCACTTAGGGGAAGAGTAGATTAATTCAGTGAGAACTTTAATAAAGAGATAAAAAAACATAAAAATGGAAATTGAAATTATAAAAGGGAACCAGTCAGAAAGGAAGAACACATTATCTGAGATGAAGAGTATATTACAGGGAATCAACAAAGTAGATAAAGAAGAGGATCAGACCACTGACATAGAGGATGAGGAAGCCAAGGGCACTCAATCAGAACTGCAAGAAAAAAGAAGCCAAGACTATAAAGATAATTTAAGGAGCCTATGGGACACAATTAAATGTAAAAATATCTGTGTCATAGGGGTACGTGAAGGAAAACAAGAAGTTGAAGAGCTGTTTGAAGAAATAATGATGGAAAACTTTCCTAACCTGGTGAAGGAAATGGACAGAAAACCCCAGGAAGCTCAGAAAGTCCCAAGAAAGAGGAACCTAAAGAGGCCCACACCAAAACACATGATAATTAAAATGCCAAAAGTTAAATACAAAGAGAGAATCAAAGCAGCAAGAGAAAAGCAGTTACTTACCTACAAGGGAACACCCATAAGATTGGCAGCAGATTTCTCACAAGAAACTATGTAAGATAGAAGGGTTTGGCAGAAAATATTCAACATGATGAAAACCCAGAATCTACAACCAAGAATATTTTATCCAGCAAAGCTATCATTTAGAGTTGAAAGACAGATAAAAAGCTTCCCGGACAAAAATAAGCTAAAGGAATTTATCAACACCAAGCCAGTATTGCAGAAAATGTTGAAGGGATGTCTTTAAGAAAAAAAAAGAACATGTATAAAAATCATGAATAAAGAATAGTAATAACTACATTCCTATCAACAAGTAACTTAAATGGAAAAGAATTAAGTGCTCCAACCAAAAGATAGAAAGGCTGAGTGGATAAGAAAACAAGACCCCTACATGTGCTGCCTTCAAGAGACTCACTTCAGATTAAAAGACACTCAAAGACTAAAAAGAAGGGAATAGCAAAAGATATTGCCTTGATAGACCTAGAGGGCATTGCACTGAATGAAATAAGTCAGTCAAAGACAAATATCACATGATTTCAAGTACATGTGGAATTTAAGAACAAAATAAACAAGAACAAAAAAATTAGAAATAAACTCATAGATGCATAGAATATTTTGAGAGCTGCTAGATTGAAGGGGGAATGCTGGTGATGGTGAAAAAGGCAAAGGGATTAAGAAGTACAAATGGATAGTTACAAAATAAACATGGAGATATAAGTGTAGCATAAGGAAAATAGTTAACAATGTGATAAATATGTAACAGGAAAGAGAGGTAGTAGATTTAGTGGGGTGATTACTTTGTGAGTTGTATACATCTATAATCATTGTGCTGTACAATTGAAACTAATATATTATTGTATGCCAACTATAATTGAAAAAAAAAACTTATTGAATTGTACAATGTAAAAAAAATAGGGGAAAAATCTGTAACTACTCCCCTATCCCTTAGCCTCCTCTTCTGTAACTGAGTCAGAATCCCTGGTAACATCCCCTGAGAATCTTTTTGTTTTCTAAGTTCTCCAAGTGGTGGTAAAGTTGAGGATCTCTGTCCTAGAGGGATAGCATGTTGGACAGGTACAATTATTTTTGAATCTTCTACCTCTTCTTTCAGTTCTTACACCTCTTCTGATTCATGTGGTCCAGAGCGGTGGTTCAAGACAATTCTAGATTTTCTATTTGAAGAGTTCTGTGACTATATCTACACAATCAGATGGACTTGTGTTTAAGTCCTGGTTGAAGACTCTGAAAAAAAGTGAAATTAATTAGTGTTCTTAAGGTAGAAATACAGATTTATTTTCCACCTGCTCTTACTAGTTATCTTCATTTTTATTTCCAATTGTCTAAGAACCCCAGAGCTTACTCACTCCAAATGGCAGATACAGAGAGGACTAAAAATACTGAACAGTCCCCACTGCCATCTATGCTCTTCTTGTGTTTTGGCATTGCTGTTTAAGAGGAGTCCTACACAACCATTCAGAAATATGTCCAGTCAGCAATGAGGCTCTTCTTGGACCAGAACCTGCACCATCTTTAGTGATATCCCACATTGCTCACCAAAGGCTCAGCTCTTTCAGTTCACAGCACATGCTAAGTCATCCTCCTTTCTGGGATGCTTCTATTCCAGGCAATCTGAGTTCACTGGGGTCCACCATAAGGCATACACTGCCCAACCAGCAGTCCCCTATCTCCCCTGAGTCCCTAAGATGAGCTCAAGCCAGCAGTTCCACTTGCCTCTTCCATAATTTCGAGCTTTTTGTCAGTTCACTCTGTCAAGTTCCCATAGCACTAGATCTCTGGGCCAGGGGCTGGGACTTGAACCCTTCTCTCTCAAGAGACCCTTGGACTTTTAGTCAGTTGATCCATCTCCTCCCCTGGTTTTCTCAGCTGAACACACACATGGTCCTATTACACTCTCATACTGGGACAATAGGTACCTACAGGTTATATATTTCAAAATACAGTGACTCTGAACCAAATTATATTTACTTTATCCTGTTGTGGTAGGCAGCCTCCAAGAAGGCTCTCAGCCTGCTAGTGTTCATATCTTGTGTACCACTCTCCTCTTGAGTGTGGGCAGCACATCATGACTCACTTCTTATGGGCGGAATATAACATAAATGATAGGATATTACTTCTGAGGTTAAGTTACAATGAGACAGTAGCTTCCATTTTGAGGTCTCACCCAATCTCTTATTTACTTGGTTTGAAGGAAGCCTCCTGCCATATTGCGAATAGCCCTGGGAAGAGGCCTATATGTCAAGAAACCAAAGACTTCAGCCAACATCCTGCTAACAGCCACATTAGCCAGTTTGAAAACAGATTCTCTTCCAGTTTAACCTTGAATAAACCACAGCCTCAGCCAACACCTTGAATATAGCCGGAGAGAGATGCTGAACCAGAGTCACTCAGCTAAGCTGTGTCCAGATTCCTGACTTGCAGAAACTAAAAGATGAATGTGTTTTAATCTGCTATGTTTTGACATAATTTTTTTAGGCAGCAATAGATAATTAATATATTATCACTAGGGATCTAGTGAGTATTTGGAAAAGCAGTTGTCAGTTTATTTTTACTCTGCTCCTACCTGCCCAAATTAAATTCTGCATACCAGACATTCCTCTGTGTTAATAGACACCTAGTTTGAACTATATGTTTGTACATAAGACACTTAACCTTCCTGATCCTCCATTTCTTCATCTCTAAAATAACAATAATAATACTGCCTTTTGTTTTGGTCAAGATGGTGGAGTAGGTAAATGCTGTGCTTGCCTCCTCTCACAACCACATTAAAATTACAACCGAACTACAGAATAGCCATCATTGGGAGTTGCCTGAAGTCTAGCTGAACAAAAATTCTAAAACTAGAGACACACAGAAGAGGCTACTTCAAGACTGGCATGAGAGGCAGAGATGTGAAACATGCTGTTCTCACTGCTGGGTGTGGCAGTTGAGAATTGGAAGAAATATCTCAGCTGCAGAGGTCCCTCCAGAGGACTGAGGGGTCTCAGGCCCACAAGGGGCTCCCCAGCCTAGGGTTCCAGTGTCGGAAGGAGAAATCCCCACAACTTCTGGCTGTGAAAACCAGCAGAGATTTTGGCTAAGTGAGACTGAGGGCTAGGAGAGTCCCAGGCGCTCCTTTTAAAGGACCCTGCATAAATTTACTTGGAAATGGACTCACTTGCTCTGACTTCCAGTGTTGGGGCAGCTGCTTGAGAGATGCCAGGGACATACAGGGAGGAACTGAATTGTCTGGTTTCAGGGCAAGAGCTAGAGGGGCAGCTTTCTCCCAGACAGAAGTGATGACAGAGGGCATTGTTCCTTTGTTGAGCCCTACCTATCTGGCTTGCAGACACAGGAGGCAGCCATGTCTGAGTCTCCAGCAATGTAGCTAACACTGGTTGCCCTTCCATGGTGAGTTCCTGAGGCTTCACCTCTCCCAACTTGTGGGTCCACCCAAGCCTCTGCCAGTGAATTTTCCATAGAAACAATCTGTCTTGGCTCATGCTTTGGACTTTCTCAAAATCTATCAAAGATTCACAAAACCTAAACAAGCAACATCTGGCTTCAGCATGCCCCATACCTCTTGCTGAGTAGCCTTAAGCCTGGCACTAGAGGCAGCCAGCCTTGGTTTGTGGTCAGGCCTCTCAAGGCAATTCCAAGCCCAACATGGGTGGCGAACATCTGCAGATTGCTTGGTGTTTCATGCCAGGTGGCCCTGGGCAGGGCCCAGGATGCAGCTGAACTTGGCCATAGCAGGTCCCCTCCCAGGAGGCCCCAGCCCGCAAATCCAGTAGCTGGCTTCAGTCTGAGCCAGAGTACCTCCTGGGGTCTCATTTGAGGATGACAAATCCAAAGTGCTGACAGAGAAGTCGCTAGAGCCCTGCTAAAGTAAATCTTGCTCTGTAGGGTCATCCCTGTACAACATCTGCTCCATTGGTCATGCTAGTCATCAAAACCGACCAGCCTGAGGGGTAATTTCTCCCATTTATGAGCAAACAACAATCAAGGCTCAACTACAACAGGAGGGCACATACAACCCATACAAAGGAACATACCTGGTACACTCAGCTCAGGTGACTAAGGGGGACTGTGCCACTGGACCACACAGCACACCTACTACATAAGGCCACTCTATTAAGGCCAAGAGACATAGCAGCCTAATTTAATGCATAGACATGAACACAAAGAGACAGCCAAAATGGGGAGACAAAGAAACATGTCTCAAATAAAAGAACATGACAAAGCTCTAGAAAAAGAACTGAACCAAGTGGAAACAACCAATCTATCAGATGCAGAGTTCAAAACACTGGTTATAAAGATTCTCAATGAACTTAAGGGAAGAGTAGAGGATCTCAGTGAGAACTTTAACAAAGAAATAGAAAACACAAAAAAGAACCAGTCCAAAATGAAGAATACAGTAATTGAAATGAAGAATTCCTTAGGAGAAATTAACAGTAGATTAGATGAAATAGAAGATCGAATCAGTGATTTAGACAGGGTAGCAGAAAATACCCAATCAAAACAGCAACAAGAATAAAGAATTAAAAAAACTTGAGGATAGTTTAAAGGGCTTTTTGGACAGCATCAAGCATAACAGCATTTACATCATAGGGGTACCAGAAGGAGAAAAGAAAGCTCAAGGAATTGAAACCCAATTTGAAGAAATAATGACAGAAAACTTCTCTAACCTGGTGAAAGAAATGGACATACAAGCCCAGGAAGAGCTGAGAGTCCCAAAGAAGATGAATCCAAAAAGGCCCACACCGAGACACATCATAATTAAAATGCCAAAGTTTAACAACAAAGAGAGAATCTTAAAAGCAGCAAGAGAAAAGTAGTTAGTTACCCACAGAGAGCTCCCATAAGTCTGTCAGTTAATTTCTCAACAGAAACTTTACAGGCCAGAAGAAACTGGCAGGAAATATTCAAAGTGATGAAAAGCAAGGACCTCCAATACAATGAAGATTCGTCTATCCAGCAAAGGTATCATTTAGAATCAAAGGACAAATAAAGAGCTTCTCAGACAAGAAAAAGCTAAAAGAGTTCATCACCACCAAGCCAGTGTTACAGAAAATGTTAGATAGACTTTTTAAGAAGGAAAAAGAAAAAAATAGATAAAAAATATGAATAATAAAATAGCAATAATTACGCATCTAGCAACAATTACTTTAAATGGAAATGAATTAAATACTCCAATAAAAAGATATGGTGGCTGAATGGATAAGAAAACAAGACTCTTACATATGCGGCCTATGAGAGACATTTCAGATCAAAAGACACACACAGACTGAAAGGAAAGGTATGAAAAAAGATGTTGCATCAAAATGGAAAGGAAAAAAAGCTAGGGTAGCAATACTTATACCAGACAAAACAGACTTTAAAACAAAGGCTTTTAAAAGAGACAAAGAAGGACCCAGTTATCCCACTTATGGATATTTATCCAAAACACTACTTTGAAGGGACATGTGCATTCATATGTTCATTGCAGCATTAAATAACCAAGATATGGAAGCCACCCGAGTGTTTATCAATAGATAAATGTATAAAGAAGAGGTGGCACATATCTACAATGGAATATTACTTAGCCATAAAAAAGATTGAAATCTTGCCATCTGTAACAACATAGATGGACCTAGAGGGTATTGTGTTGAGTAGAGTAAGTCAGACGGAGAAAGACAAATGCCATGTGTGGAATCTAGAGACCAGGAAAAACAAACAAACAACAGATAAAAGCTCATATTTCAGAGAGCATTTTGATGGTTGTAAGATTGCAGGGGGCGGGGTAGGATGTGTGAGGGGGGAGATGATTAAGAGGTATAAATTGGTAGTTACAAAATAAACACGGGGAACATAGTCAGTAGTATTGTAATAACTATACATGGTGTCAGATGGGTACTGGATTTATCAGGATGTTCACTTCATAAGTTATATAAATGTCTAATTATTGTATTGTACACCTGAAATTAATATTATATTGTATGTCAACTATATTTAAAAAAATAAAAATATAATTTTTTAAATACTACCTTCACAGATTTAGCACATTGGAGATGCTAAAGTACACGTTTCTCCTTCTACCTTCCTTCTCCTTAGTATAAGTTATGATTAGGACAAATTGTAAATTATCCAGAGAACTATTAATCGACCAATACACATTTCTCAAGTGTTTAAAAGTCTTTATGCCAAATAGTTTACAAGTATGTATGTGTTTGAACTAACTAAAAATTGCCTGTTTTGCTGGTCAAAGATATTCATTGTTGTTCCCCTAGTATCTGCTACAATGCATGGCATTTATGACTCCCAGTAACATATTTATTAACTCACTTTACTCACTGAGTAAATGAATGTCTTCTTCGTACTAGATTATATACATTAAATGTCTACTGGAAAACTCCTGGATATTCTTCGAGGCCCAGCCACACATCATAACATATGTGAAGCTTCCTCATCTGCACTTGTGATACTCTCCATCCATTTATCACATTGTTGATTTAAATATTAGCCTCCTTCACTGTCCTTATTCAGTTTTTAAAGCATTACCAATTAGCTTCCTTTAAAAACAGTAGAGAAATCTTGTTGTCACACCCTCTTTCCTCTCTCTTCATCCTCCTAGTGCAGCTGGATGACTATTTCTGGTTACATTCATATTCAGTGTTTGTATTACAATGAATGAGTTGAATATGCACTGCTGAACCACAATATATGCCATTATCACAATTTCTTTTTTTTTTTACAATGTATTATTTTCCAAGAATTAAAAAATATCTCATTTTAAAATTTGCTTTAGATTCTTGGATTTAATGTTTAAGTGTCTTCACCGACTTCAGTGGTCTGAGTGCAGTCGATCTTAGAGTGCTCTGTCTTCCACAATTCAGATCACTTGCTGTTTTAGGACTTTCTTTCACTGGCATCTGCATAGTCCCTTTCTCAATGAGAACTTTCATGCCTGGATCCCATTATTCCCTTTCCAGAATATACTCCCTTGTTTTCATGAAGCATATCCTTCAGTAATTTTCAAAGAAAGTGTGCATGAAGAGTAAATTTTTTTACTTTTCATATCTGACTGAAAATGTCTATTGTACTCTCACACTTGACCTGTATTTGTTGGGTAGAAAATTCTAGGTTAAAAGTAATTTCTTCTCAGATATGGAAGGCACTGCTATTTTCCTTTAACAATTTATTGCTGCTGTTAAAAAGTCTGATCTCATTTTGATTATCATGCTTCTTGTGTGAAATTTTCTTCTTTAATGCATTATGTAGCATACTTAATGAATCTTTTTATACCAGAGACTCAAATCTTCCAGCTGTGGAAAACTTTAATATGTTATTTTTTTTTTGATAACTTCTTTCTCTTTTTCTGTGAAACTGCTATAAGATTGATATTGGACATACTGAATTGATTCTCAAATTTCCCTTTCCCACCTTCTTGAAGGGAAGACTGGAGGAAAGCCCTCACTGTAGTCACACAATTGTTAATAAAACATGGCACCACATTTGCCTGTCAAGAGAACTGCTTTTCTACTCTTGTCAGAAAATAAGGCATGAGTGAGTGAGTTCATACTAGTTTGTTGGGGGTTCCCTTACTTTTACACAGTTCCTACCTAGCTTTAAGGACCAGAGTCACCATGGGCCGGAAACATTTTTATATAGTGTTTGATTTTTTTCCCACTATATGAGTAGGTTGGCAAGATCTCAATTTCAGAGTTGAGAAACTGGAACATGGATAGAGTTTAGGAGTTACACAGTGATCTTTCCATAGAGGCCTGACAAATATGTGAGATCAAATGGAGAACTGGGGCACTTGTTTGGAAAAATAAATGCAATAATCCCTTTTGGCTTTATACAGTTCCCCCTGGTAAAAATATTTTCCCCACTTAACCTATGTAAAGTCTTCTCAATTCTTTATATCATTTCTATATGTGAAAAAAATAATGAACTATGAATAATGCCTTAACCACCAGATTTTAATGAATTATCAAGAATTTGCATATACCACAGGTTATTTCTTGAAGATAATTATATCTTGAAGATAACATCAAAGTACAACACTCTTTGAATATATTTAATGATTTTATCTTCAGTTATCTTGAGACAAGGATATATGCTAAGAGAATTTTTTCTCTTAAATATCTGACAACAATCTATTTCTTAAAATAAAGTATGTTCCCTTGGCCATGCCAGGAGGAGAGGGAAAGGCTATGGTTACCAACAGTTTTTAAAGACTCTGATTATTATCATAAATATTTTGAATACATCTCCTGAAGTAAACAAAATTTTACCATCTATAGATGGTAAATTACTGCTAAGATATTAATTTTTAAAAAAATTTAACTACATTCTCTACAGACAACTAATAACAGTAGATTGCTAAATTATTTAACTACTATCAATAGTTAAGAATCCATGACACTTAATAGATGGACTTATGTACTCAGGGATAACACAAAATTGTAAAATGCTATTTTATACTAAATTTCAGCCTCCTTCTCAAACATGAACACATGGAAACTTATATGTCAAGATTTCTACCTTTTGTGATTGTTGGGGTATATATGATTTAGTTATTCTTTTCTTTTATCTTCCCTATGTAGGTTGTTTTTCTTTAATTCAATATAGTTCACCTTATCATAGTGGTGTGTGCAAAGGACAGTGAGTTTAGAGTGATATGAATAATAAAAAGAGGAGAAACAGTAACTTCCTAGATATAGGACAATAAGCAAATAGAAGAGCCTTTTATTGGCATTTCATTGTACTCAGGGGTTGTGTCTCTCCAAATAGATGGCGAAATAGTAGGAGTTTAAATACAATACTTTTTAAATAGTTTGTACAAGATCTACCAATTTGGTGCCATTCTGTGCTGTAAGTATTTGATATAGTCGCTGATTTGTGAACTTTGAAAACTTCGGAATAGCCAAAGTTTTTAAGGGAGTTTAATTCAAGATTTCATTTTCATTTAGAATCATAACATTTTAGTGCAAGAAAGAACTATTGTCATCACTGAGTCCGACCCTCCTTTTACTGAAGTGGACAGCTGTGTGGAGAGATAAAATTACTTGCCTAACATTGTGCATCAAACCTGTGCAGCCAAGCCAGTTGCCTACCTCCCTTGACTTCCAGTGTAGAGCTTTCTCACTGGGCTCTGCTGCCTCCTAGAGTCTTGGATTTCTGGCTAAGCACTCAGCATAAACTTTCCTGAGAACAGTAAATCTGCCTACTACAGGAATTTATTTCAGGATATTCCAACCAGAATAATGAGATGTATGTATGTGTGATCTTTAGGTTTAATGTCTGTTGTTACAATCTTCTTTTGATTCTTTAACTTGTCCTAAAACTGAAAAAAAATACGTGGAATTCCTTTCAATGAAATTTATAACAGACGAAAAAATAAAGGTCAGAGGCAAGCAAAGGACAGATGTGAGGGAGGCAGCTATTCTTATGTTGTACACTCCATTTTTCTCCTTAGTTCAGCCAGTTATTGAAGGTCTCATGGGGGCAGAACTCACTGTCATTTACCATATTCATAATTGTGGTGTAGGCATGGGAAAGAAGTCAATCCCTAGCCTAGGCTTAGTTGGACATGTGCAAGAAATGACTCTCCCAGAAGGTCACCGCTTAGGTCCCTCTGCCAATTGCTAGAGCTAAAAGGTGATTTCACAACCGTTTTGCTCAGTATCTGTACTCGATGCTCTGGCTATTCCAAAGTTTCCAAAGTCATGGGATGTTCTCTGGGAAATAGCTCAGCCTCTAGCTTTTGGATAAAGAACATTTTTTCTTTAGTTCTTTAGTTAAATTAAAACTTGTGTTATCTACTACAAGGGTAACAATAGAAAGAAATAGTTAATTTTAGTTCCTTATGTTCTGATCTGGCTTAATTAACCAAACATGATTCATTAATATTAACAATTGTGAATAAAATCAAAAAATTCCAAAGAAAAAACAGAACTTTCAGAAGCTCAAACAGTAAATTATGTGATGATTGATGAGCTCTATTCTCATAAGTTTTAAATAAGATATATCACAGAAACTTCGCTAGGGTATTTTAAAACATAATCATGTTTATCAAGATTATCTAAGGCAGATTTTATGGAGGACAATTATTGTGTATATCTGTTATATACATAGAAATTAGCTTACATCTATAGAAATTAGCTTAAAGCTTAATATTAAGTCTATCTATTGTTTTATAAGTAACTCTTAGCTTTTGACTGTATATTGTCAGATTCATTCTGCATTTGAGGTGTACTTTCCAAGAAAAGGATTCTTTTTTACTAAGCTTAACGTCTTTTTAAGAATTGTGATTTACAAGGCAACAGGAACAGTCTTCTGCCCAAAATGATATGCTATACGTGGTCTGAACATTTTTCGCTTCCATTTTTCTGCCTCAAATTCCTCCTCATGAAGCTTGATTTCTGTTAACAAACATCTTTTAGGAAATAAGACCAGATTGACAAAGTAAACTACTGCTCACAAAATATCCAGGTCTTTGTGTTAATGAGGTGAAAAACCTTCTTTTCTAGCATTGGGGCAGTAAGATGAAGGGTGAATCACTAAGGAAGTTTAGAAGAGAGAAAGCTAATTTCAAAATTTAGAATACATAAAAGGCTAGTATGGGTACGGCTTCAAAAAGGGAATAATGGAAATAGTTGAGAGGATTTGGTGAGAGATAAGTGATAACATTGAGCATCTGGAGAAGTTTCAGGAGAATAGGAGAGAACCAAAGGCAAACTTAAATTTAAATATTACATTATTTAAAACTTGACAGTGGTAAACTAAAAAGGTAATAAAAATGATTGCTTTTGAATTTTCTTGATGTATTGTTTTTGTTTCTTTTATTTCTTCTTTTGTTTTATTTATTCATTCATTCATTCATTCATTCATTTATATTTATTATGATGACATTGGTTAACGAAATCCAGTATGTTTCAGGTGTACAATTAAGCAGTAAGGCATATATATATATATATATATATATAATATACATATATGGGTTTTATATGCATTGTGCATTCACTGCCCATAGTTAGATTTCTTTCTGTCACCATATATTTGACCTCTATTACACCATCTATCTTCTCCTACCCCTCCCCCTTCCCTCTCTGGTAACCACTAGTCTATTGTCTATGTCTATGAATCTCTGTTTCTTCTGTTCATTTGTTGCTTTTAGGTTAATATTCCACATGTAAGTGATATCATATGGTTTTCAACTTTTTCTGTCTGGTTTATTTTGCTTAGTGTGATTACCTTGAGGTCCATCCATGTCGTTGCACATGGTGGTATTTCATCTCTTCTTATGGCTGAGTAATTTTCCATTGTATATATGTACCAGAGCTTCTATTTTTTTAAAACATGCCAATGAGAATTTGATGGGAATAGCATTAAATCTGTATAACGCTTTAGGTAATAAGGCCATTTTAACTATGTTGATTCTTCCAATCCAAGAACACGGAATATCTTTCCATTTCCTTGTATCTTCTTCAATTTCTTTTAATAGGGTCTTATAGTTTTCATCACATGTTTCATTAAATTTATTCCTAGGTATTTTATTCTTTTTGTTGCAATTGCACAAGGAATTACTTTTTCGATTTCTTTATCTCACACTTCATTTTTGGAGTATAGAAATGCTATGGATTTTTGAACATTGAATTGGATCCAGAAACTTAACTGCATTTGCTTATTGTTTCTAGTAGTGTTCTTGTGGAGTCTTTAGGGTTTTCTATACGGAGAGTCATGTCATCCAAAAATAGTGATAGCTTGACTTCTTCGTTTCCTATTTGGATGCCTTTTATATCTTTCTCTTGTCTGATTGCACTCACTAGGACGTCCAATGTTACATTGAATAACAGTGGTGATAGTGGACAGCCTTGCCTTGTTCCTGATCTTAGAGAAAAGGTTTTTAGTTTTTTACCATTAAGTATAATGTTGGCTGAAGATTTTTATATATGACATTTATTATGTTAAGGTACTTTCTTTCTATACCGACTTTGTTAAATGTTTTGATCATAAATGGTTGCTGTATCTTGTCAAAGGCTTTTTCTGCATCTATTGATATGATCATATGATTTTTAGTTTTTAATTTGTTTATGTGGTGTATTGCATTAATCAATTTGCATATGTTAAACCATCCCTGTGCCCCTAGGATGAAGCTCACTTGATTGTGGTGTATAATCTTTTTTAATATGTTGTTGTATTTGGTTCACTAGTATCTTATTTAAGATTTTTGCATCTGTGTTCATGAGAGATATTAGTCTGTAGTTTTCTTTTCATGTGTTATCTCTACCAGGTTTTGGTATAAGAGTAATATTGGCTTCATAAAATGCGTTAGGAAGTATTGTCTCCTGTTAGAATTTTTAGAAGAGTTTGAAGAGAATAGGTATTAAATCTTCTTTGAATGTTTGGTAGAATTCACTGGTGAAGCTATTTGGTCTTGGACTTTTACTTTTTGGTAGATTTTTTAGATTATTTCCATTTCCATACTGCTGATGAGTCTATTTAGATTTTTCAGTTCTTCTTGATTCAGTCTAGGAAGGTTGTACCTTCCTAAGTACTTGCCCATTTCTTTTAGGTTATTAAATTTGGTATTATATACTTTTTCATAGTATTCTTGTATGATCCTTTGTATTTCTGCAGTGTCTGTCATCCTTTCTCTTCTTTCATTCCCTTGTGTATCTGTGTCCTTTCTTTTTTTCCTTTAGTGAGTCTAGCCAGGGGTTTGTCAATTTTATTAACCTTCTCAAAAAACCAGCTCTTTGTTGCATTTACTTTTTCTATTGTTTTTGTTTGTTTGTTTTCAATTTCATTTATTTCTGCTCGAATTTTGATTATTTCTTTTCCTCTGCTGACTTTAGGCTTCGTTTGTTCTTCCTTTTCCAGCGTTTTTAAGATGAAGCGTTGCATTGTTTCTTTGGGCTCATTGTTGGTTTTGGAGGTCGGCCTGTAATGATGTAAGTGAACTTTCCTTTGATTACTACTTTTGCTGTGTCCCAAAAGTTTGGTATGCTGTACTATCATTATCATTCATTCTTATATATCTCTCTATCTCTCTTTTTATTTCTTCTCTGACCCAGTTATTCTTCAGTATCATGTTGTTCGATCTCCATGTATTTGTGGTTCTTCCCACTTTCTTTTTATAGTTGATCTCTAGTTTCAAAGCATTATGATCAGAGAATATGGTTAGTATGATTTCAGCTCTCTTATATTTGTTGAGGCTATCGCTGTGTCCCAGTATGTGGTCAGTCCTGGAGAATGTTCCATGTGCCCTAGAGAAGAATGTATAAGCAGCTCTTTCGTGATGGAAGGCTCTGTAAATGTCAATTATATCCAGTTGGTCTAATGTGTCATTTAAGGATGTTATTTTTTTATTGATTTTCTGTTTGAATGATCTGTCCATATCTGAAAGTGAGAATATTTAGGTCCTCTACCATGATAGTATTTTGGTCTGTTTCTCCCTTTAGTTCTGTTAGTAATTGCTCTATATATTTCAGTGCTCCCTGATTGGGAACACAGATATTATAAGGGATATGTCTTCCTGGTGTATGATTCCCTTTATCATTATGAAGCGCCTCTCAGTATCTTTTATTATCTTTTTTATTTTGAAGACTATTTTGTCCAATATTAGTATAGTTACTCCCACTTTTCTCTGAATGCCATTTGCTTGAAATATCATTTTCTACCCTTTCACTTTGAGTCTATGTTTGTCTTTGGAACAGAGATGTGTCTCTTGGAGGCAGCATCAGGTTGGGTTTTGATTTTTGATCCAGTTGCAACTCTGTGCCTTTTTTATTGGTGAGTTCAGTCCATTTACATTAAGGGTGAATATTGAAATATGAGGTTTTTCAATAACCATTTTATGTTTTGCTTTCTGGTAGCTTGGTGTTTTCATTGCTTCCTTGTTCTTGTGTGTCTGTTTTTTGTTTGTTTGTTTGTTTTGGTTGGGGTTGTGGATTTTTCTTCTCGTCCTTCTTGTTTTATATTATACACTTCGGTTCTGAATCTTTGGCATGTGGTTACCATTACAAATATGTAGAATATATATATTCTACATATATATATGTATATATATATTCTACATATATATATATACATATATATGTATATATATTCTACATATATATGTATATGTATACATATAGAATATATATATGTATATATGTATATGTATAGAATATACATATATACATATATAGAATATATATGTATATATATATTCTACATATATATGTAGAATATATATACACATACACACACACACACACACACACATATATATATATATATATATATATATATATATATATATATTCATTTTCTTCTGCATGTGCCTTATCTCCATTCCCCTTTGTGAATTTGGATCTTTGTATCTTTCTCTTTTCAGTCATTGTTGTTTCAACTTGTCCATATGTATGCTGAACATTCATTACTGTCTTGTTATAGCAAATCTCTTCTTATGGATTAAGTTTATAATGCCCTGTTCTTAATAAGGGTTTCATTCTTTTGCTTATATCTGCTTGCTAATCACCTTACTCCTAGTTATGTATTTTTTTTTTGTCATTTTATTTTAGGTGAGCTGAACCCTTTTAGTGTTTCCTGTAATGAAGGCCTCATAGTGGAGAACTTCCTCAATTTTTGTATGTCTGGAAAGGTCTTTATTTCTCCTTCATATTCAAAGGAGAGCTTTGCTGGATACATTATTCTTGGCTGGTAGTTCCTTTCTTTTAATAGTTTGAGTATTGGATTCCACTCCTTCCAGGCTATGAGGTTTGTGCTGAGAAGTCCAAGGATAATCTAATTTTTTTTATAGATTATTGTCTTCTTTTCCCTGTCTGCCATGAGAATTCTTTTTTGTCATTGATTTTTGAAAATTTTAATACAATGTGTCTTGGAGAAGGCTTTTTTGGGTTGAGATAATTGGGTGTTCTGTTGACTTCTTGAATTCTAAACTCCAGGTCATTTTTTAGTTTTGGGAAATTCTCGTCCACTATTTGTCTGAAACTGCTTTCAAATCCCTGCTCCTTTTCCTTGTCTTCGATAATGCCCATTATTCTTATGTTTCCTCTCCTGATGGTATCAGTTAGTTCTTGTACTTCTCTTTCATTATTTTTCATTCTTCAGTTTCTATTCTTCCCTCCGATTTATTTCTAGATTTCTGTCTTCGATATCACTGATCCTTTCCTCCATTCGGTTGACTCTATTTCCCAGGCTTGTTATTTTATTTTTCATCTCTTTCAATGTGTTCTTCATCTCCAGAAGTTCTATTTTGTTCTTTTTGAGGGTTTCAAGCTCTTTGATAAAAAACAAAAAAAAAAACAAAAAAAACTCCTCTGCTGATCTAGTCGTTTTTTCAATTCAGTGGTAGATCTTATGTGCAGATCCCATGTTTAGATGTGCGCGTGTGCAGGTTGGGTGTTTTTTGTTGAGTTTTAGATGTTCATCTTATTGTTGTTTCACGGGGAGATTTATGGGGACATCTGTCACTCTGCCATGTTTCCCTAGTGGATTTTCTTTTCTCGATGTTTTAGTTAAACTTTTTATTTTGAAGTAATTGAAGATTCAAATGTACTTGTAAGAAGTAATATAGAGATTCCCTATACTTTTTACCCAGTTTTCCCCAATGGTAACATAAGACAAAACTATCATACAGTATCACACCAGGATATTGATATTAATAGAGTAAAAATGAACAGAAGATCCCTCATCCCTCTCTTTTATACCCAAACCCACTCCCACCAAACTTTCACCTTTGGTAACTGCTAATGTTTTCCATTTCAGGAATATTATATAAATGGAATCATACAGTTTGTAATCTTTTGGGACAAGCTTTTTTCATTCATTAAAATTTTTTTGAGATTCATCCAGTTTATTGTATATATCAATATTCATTTCTTTTTATTGTTGAGAAATAATTCATGGTATTACCACACTCTTTAGCCATTCACTTGTTGAAAATATTGGGTTTGTTTCCAGTTTTAGGCTACTTTGAAGAAAGCTACTATGAACATTTGTATACAAGATTTTGTAAAAACATAAGTTTTCATTCTTCTGGGATATATATGCTCAGTAGTGTAATTACTGGTTTGTATGGGAGTTACATGTTTAGTTTTCTAAGAAACTGCCAACTTTTTTCCAAAGTGACTCTACCATTTTACATTCCAACCAGCAATGGGTGATCTAGTTTCTCTACAACCTCACCAACATTTGGTGTTTTCAATTATTTTTTATTGTAGCCATTTTGATGTGTGCATCAATATCTAATTGTGGTTTTAAATTTCATTTTCCTAATGCCTTTGATGTTTAGAATCTTTTCATGTGCTTGGATTTTTTTTTAGTGAAATATCTGTTCATTTCTTTTGCCAATTTTCAAATTGAATTTCTTAGCTAGAGAGAAAAGACTTCTGTTGGGCTTTTTTTTTTTTCTACACTTATTTGTATTTTGGGGTTTTCAGCTTCTTCAGTTTCAAGTCTGAGATATGTGAGGCAAAAAGAAAACTCAGGGAACTTACAATCATGTTGTTCCTTTAGTGCCACGGTCTCTAAATTCTTGCCTAATCTCATTTCATCTCTCCACATTTCAGAGTCTTCTTATGTTTGCTTTACTTATAATGTTCAGTGTTTTTATTTGTATTTAGTGGGAAGAATAGAGAAAAGTATATCTACTTCATCTTCCTGGAAGCAGAAATCTCCTCTTCTTAATTTTAATCACTTTAGTGTGCTTGTGAAATGATGTCGAAAGTAGCTTCTTGTGACACAAAAATCCTGATGATTATAGCACTGTATTATAGTGTTTGATTATATTTGACTTAACTGGTAAATTTGCCTTTATAAAATGTTATTGACTATTATTATTAAGTGTATAAATAAGAATGTGACAGTGGAAAGTCAGTTCTATCCTCAACCAGCAGGGGATAATCTAAATGAAGCTATGAGCACACCTAGGTGTCTCAGATAGGTCTGTGAAAGAAATATTTTAGTGTAGGTAAGATGAAGATAACATTCATCTGAACTTACAGACTTTAACTAGAGGGACTGTTTCAGCTACCACAGTTGAGTTAATGAACTTTTAATTGAGGATATTCTAGTATTAGTCGAGTGCTGCAACCTAACCTAAGATTATGGTGAGAGTGGTATTTTGATTGGTATATGAGTAAAATGACAATCTTAATATCTAGGACATGAACAGTTCTGGGTTGGAGTTAATTACAAAGGATAAAGAGGATCTATTATTTGTAATCATAACCAAGGTGTGAAGGGATTCGTGCACGGCTCATGAGTAGTGTATGGGATCTGATATTTCAGGCATAGGAAGTCAGAAACCTTACTCCTTTACAACATTAAGGTCGAGGTTGAGAGAGGTCAGGTGACTTGTCCAAAGCCACAAATGACATAAAGAGCAGAGGCAGAGCCCTCAGCACATGGGCACTCTCTTCTGCACCATAAAGTTATTATGTAAAAAGAAAAAAAGAAATCTCAGCATCAGGAAAAAAAAAAAAAAACATTTACTGGAAGCTTGAAAATTTTTCCAGGAAGAAAAAAATGAAGAATTTTTGTAAGGGAGGCAGTGATTGATAATAGGTTGGTAAGATAAAATAAGCATATCTTTACTGAATAATTAAAATAGAAAAGAAGAAAAACAAACGGTCGACATTTCTAACGTTTTATGTTTTGGAAAACATATACTGTCTGTCTACATTGCACTTATTTAGAGTAGCCTGGCAGGTGAGCCAGTGCTTGCTCCTCATACCACCTACCAGTAACTAACTCTTTATCATAACTCTGCTTAATTTCTTCATAACTCTTAATTTGTTGAAGGAATGGATTAACAAATTGGATTTAAACAACTATACTTACTTTACAAGTGAGCGTCATTTTATCTTGTGGACCTGGCCCTGTTTCAAGTAGCCACAGCTGTTTTTTAATGAAAACTGCCAGATCTGGGATTGAGGTTAAATTCTTGGTGAGGGCCTTTAGAACCTTTATAGAAATTACCTTACAACCTTGACAACAAGAAGAAAACAAAAATAAAAGTGAACTTTATTTATGATAATCTGAATGAACAGATTTATTTCACCATAAACTTTCTGGAAGATATCATTACCTTTACAGAGCAACTAGTATTCTATGTATAATTTTTTATAAAAATAAAGTATTTAAATATGGTGAAAGTGGTTGGAATCAAGGAAAAGGTTTATTTCCTTCAAGCTGTGGTTTTCTAACTTTAACAGGTCTCAGAATCACTTGGACATTTCATTAAAACAGATTACTGGGCCTCATACCCAGAGTTTCCGACTTAGCAGTTCATCTGTGCATGTCTAACAAGTTTCTAGTTTATAGGGTCTACACTGAGAGACTCATAGCCTTAAGAACATTCTCACAGCACTTGGTGATCAATTGCCTTGCAATTTAAGGAGAAGACATTTCTAAAATGCCATTGAGTCACTATAGAAACAAAACTAAACTAAACCAAAGACAAATGGCAGATAAAAAGAGATAAAAATAAAGCTAAACATTTTCACCTTTGATTACAGGTGGGCAAAAGAAAGTAATATGTAAGAAAAACTTCACTGGGTTTGCTGCCTAGTTGATAAAAAATAATTCCTTAACAGAATTTTTATTAGAGAGAGAGGACTGGAAAATACGTTCCTCGTTGGTAGGTAGAAGGTGAAGCTCATTGAATATACTTTAATCAAGGTATATATTTTTCTGTTAATGCTTGCATACATACATCAACCCAATCAAAAAAATCTTTACTAAAATGTTTAAGAAATTACCTTCTAATATTTCTAAAATTTTCTCCTACTACTTTCTTACACAAATCCTCTACTTTATTCAGTTCATTATTCCAAGAATTTACATGATATTTTTTCTTCATGAAATGTTCTCCCTTTTCAACAATTTTCTAAGTTCTATTCATCAGTTAGGATCAGCTTAATCCATCACTTTCATGAAAACTTTGTTATGAGAAACACAAAAATTCTTGTGTCCGCCAATATAGTACCAAACAGAACCATTCTACTACCACACAAAACTTTCACATACTGCCACTTCTCTAACTGTGGCCACCACTAATCTGTTTTCTGTATGCACACTTTTGCTTTTTTCCAAATAGCATACGAATGGAATCATATATATGGGTCTGATTTATTTAACTTAGTACAACACATTTTCATCCATATAATGATGTGAATCAAAAGTTCATTTCTTTTATTGCTGAGTAGCAATCTATTGAATGAATGTAACAGTTTGTTCATTTATTTAACTATAGAAAGGTATTTGAATTGTTTCAGGTTTTGACAATTTTGAATAAAGCTGCTATATACATTTTTATACAAGTTTTTGTGAGAAAATACATTTTCGTTTCAGTTGACTAAATATCTAGGAGTGGGATTGCTAGGTGGTATGGGAAATGTATATTTAATTTTATGGGAAACTGCAAACAGTTTTCCAGGTGATTGTACCATTTCACATTCTTACCAGCAAAGTATGAGCATTCCATAGTCAGCACTTGGTATTGTCAGTTTTTTTTAATTTTAAATATCATGGTAAGAGTGTAGTGGTATCTCATAATAGTTTTAATTTGCATATCCCTGGTGAATAATAATGTTGACTATCTTTCCATATGCTTATTTGATGTCTATATATCTTCTTCAGTGAATTGTCTCGAGATCCTTTGCCTGTTTTTAAAAATTGGCTTGTTAGTTTTCTTAGTGTTGAGTTTGGGGAGTTTTTAAAGTATATTTTAGATACAAATCTTTTATTAGATATGTGGTTTGCAAATATTTTCTCTCAGTGTATGGCTTGTGTTTTCATTTGACATTTTATCAATTTTGCCTTTTATGGATTGTTTTTGATGTTTTATCTAATCTTTTTGCCAAACCCAGGGTAACTCAGATTTTCTCCTGTCTTCTCTCAGAAATGTTATGGATTTACACTTGGTTCTGTGACCCATTTTGAGTTACTTTTTATATAAGTTGTGAGGTATGTGCAAAGTTTATTCTTGCGTATGGATAACTAATTTTTCTAGCACAATTTTTTGAAAAGACTATCCTTTCTATATTGAGTTACCCTTGCACTTTTAGGAAGAATAACTTGATCATACCTGGGTGAGCTTAATTCTGAACTTTCATTTTAGTTCTATTGATCTATATGTTTAATTCTTTGCCAATAATGTATTGTCTTGATTACTGTAGCTTTATAGTGAGCCTTGAAATTGAGCAGCGTTGGTCTTCAATTAATTTTTATTTTATTTCAAAATTGTTTCGTCTATGTAAGGTCTTTTGTCTTTTTATATAAATTTTTAAATCAAATTGTAGGTGTTTGCAAAACTATATTTTGATTGAGATTTCATGGAATCTATAAATTAAATTGTGGAGAATTAACATCATAACAATATTGAGTCTTCCAATCGGTGAACTAATGGCAATACTCTCCTTTTATTTAGATCTGTGATTTTCCTCACCAGTGATTTATGGTTTTCAATATACAAGATCCTACATACATTTTTGTTAGATTTATACCTATGTATTTTATTTTTGGCTACTATTTAAAATGATATTATTTAAAAATTTAAAATTCCAATTATTCATTGATAGTACGAGAAATTTAATGGATTTTTGTATATTGAGATTGTATCCTGATAACTTGCTGAACTCACCAGTTTCATGAATTTTAAAATATTTTTTGGAATTTTTACAGAGATAATTAAATTGTCTTTGAAACCGTTTATTTCCAACCTGTATAACATTTTTGAATGTATGTATTTTTGTCTTATTGCACTAGATAGAAATTCTATAATGTTAATTTAGGTGATATGTACATACACTTAATTAGCTTAAGAAATATCCATTTTATTCCTAGTTTGCCCAGAGTTTTTATCATAAACTTTTATGAATTTTGTCACATGCTTTTTATGCATCAGTTGAAATAATCATATGGTTTTTCTTTTCTAGTCTGTTAACATGGTGAATAACAATTGATTTTCAAATGTTGAAGCAGCCTTGCCTTCTAGGGATAAACCTGAATTGGTCATGATGTATTAATTTTTATATATTTTAAACATACATGTATATTGCTGGATTCAATTTGCAATTTTGCAATTTGCAATTTGTTGAGAATTTTTGTGTTGATGCTTATGAAGAATATTGTTTGGGGGATTTTTTTTCTCATAATATTGCTATCTGTTTTTGGTATTAAAGTAATGATGGTAATATAATATGAGTTGGGAAGTGTGCCTCCTCTTTTATATTCTGGAAAAGATTGGTAGAATTAATATTAATTCTTCTTTAGATGTTTTGGAGAATTCATGAGCAGCATTTTCTTCATTGGAATGTTTTCAAATATGAATTTAAATATTTTAATGAATTTATTCAATTTGTCTATTTGAATGGCCTTCTTTATTCAATTAATCTATTATTTTTTTATTGAGTTTTTGTTTATGTCTTTCAAAGAATTGGTCCACATCATGTACGTTTTGCAATTTATGAGTATATGGTTATTTGCAGTATTATTTTATAATTCTTTTACTATCTAAGAGGACTGTAGTGATACCTTCCTGATATTGGTAATTTGAGTCTTCCAGTTTTTCTTTGTCAGTCTGGCTAGAAGTTTATTAATTTTATTGATTATTTTATTTCAAGGAGCTAGCTATACATTCTATTGAATTTATCGTTATTATGTTTCTAATTTTATTGGTTTCTAATTTTATTTTTATTATATTCCTCTTTCTGCTTATTTTGTATCCAATATCTCTTCTCTGGTTTTTTAAGGTGGAAGCTCAGACTGCTGATTTTGAGAACTTTGATTTTTTTTAATAAGCATTTAATGCAATAAATTTTTCTTTAAGCGCTGCTTTACTGAATCTCATAGTTCACTTCAAGATATTTTTTATTTTCTATTGGAATTTCCTCTTAAACTGATGCATTATTTACAAATGTGTTGTTTAATTTCCAAATATTTGAGGATGATTTCAGCTTTCTATTTTCGATTTTTGATTTAATTTCATTATACTTTGAAAACTCATTTTGTAAGATTCGTGTTTTGGCCTTGAATATGATCTACTTTACATGCTTTAAGTAAATATGTATTCTGCTTTTGTGGGGTGCACTACTCTATACATGTCAATGGAGTTAAATTGATGATACTGTTGTTCTACTCTTTTTAGTCCTTACTTGTTTTGTCTACTTGTTCTTTCAATTATGGAGAAAGGAGTGTTAAAATCTTCATCTATAATTACCATTTTGTTTATTTCTTCTTTCTGTTTCTTGTTTTTGTCTCATTATTTTGAATTCCTGTTGTTAAATGCATATATATTTGGAATCGTTATGGCTTCGTGGAGAATCGACCTCTTTATCACTATGTAATATCCTCCTATATCCCTTATAATTCTTGTTTTATAGTTTATAACTACTTGAACTGTCTTTTGGTTAATGTTTGCATAGTACATCTTTTCTATCCATTACTATTAACCTATTAATGTCCTTATTTTTGAAGTGAGTTTCTTATAGATAATATATAATTTTGTTTTCTTTTGTTTTGTTGTTGTTAATTCAGCCAAACTCTGTGTTTAGGCTATTAAATTTAATGTAACTATTGATATGATTGGATGAATATCTTATTGTATTAGTTATCTATGCTACAAATTACCACAACTTAGCAGCTTAAAAGAACAGTTCTGTAAATCAGAAGTCCAGGCTGAAATCAAGATATTGCCTGGACTGCATTCTCATCTGGATGCTTAAGGAAAGAATCAGTTTCCAAGCTCATTCAAGTTATTGGCAGTATTTTGTTCCCTGCAGTTGTAGGACTAAAGTCATTTCCTTTCTTGCTGTCAGCTAAGGGCTTCTCTTTGCTCTTAGAGTCGGCTTGTATGCCTTGCTACATGCTCCTTTCATTTTTAAAGTCACCAGTGGTGAATCTGCTTCATATCAAGTCTCTCATACTTTGAGTCTCTTTCACCAGGAAGAGCCCTATCTCTTTAAAAAGCAAAAGATTAGGTGTGGCTCATTATTACAATTAGGCTTGCTATCTTAGGGACACTTGATTATGGGCATTAGTTACATCAGCAAAATCCCTTCAAACAGCGCCAAAATTAGTATTCAATTGGATTACTGGAAGAAGATGTATGTATACCAGGAGTCAGGAATCTTGGGCAGAGGGACATCTTAGAATTCTGCCTAAAACATTTACCACCTTGCTAGCTCTTTTCTCTGTTAAATCTGTTCTTTACTTTTCGATCTTTTCTATCTTCTCTTGGGTTATTTTTTTTTAAATTTTACTTTATCTCCTTTATAAATTATTATTTATATCTCTTTAAATATTTTTAGTGTTTCTTTGGAGTTTAAAATATATAAATTTTATCCAATAAGTCTTCCTTCAAGTAATATTATACCATTTTACACATACTGTAAGAATCTTACAATGGTATTTTTGCATGTCCTGCCTTCCAACTTTTGTGTTATTGTTGTCATAACTTTTACTTTTGTGTGTCATATAAAAACACAGTACTTTACTACAATTTTACTACTATTTTACTTTAGACAGCTATCTTTTAAAATAAAAGTAAGATAAAAACAATTTTACTCTATCTTCATTTATTTCATTTCTATTGCATATTATGTTTGTGAAATTTAAATTTTTCTTGATATAATTTCTCTTCAGCCAGAAAAACATTCATGTTTATTGTAAAGTAGACCTGCCAGCGAAAAATTCTCACAATTATTGTTTGTTTAAAAAGTTTATTTCTTTTTCATTTTTGAAAAACGTTTTTTGGGGGACATAGAATTCTGGATTAACAGCTTTTTTTTTTTCTTTTCAGAACTTAAAAGATGTAATCCCATTGTCTTTAAATTTACATGGTGTCTGAAGAGAATTCTGCTTAATTTCTTATCTTTGTTTCTTTGCATGTAACGTGTTCTTTTCTTTGGTTGCCTCCAAAGTGTTCTCGGTCTTTTGTTTTCGAAATTTGGATATAATGTGCCCAGTTCAATTCCTGATATTTATTTTTTGTTTGTTTTTTTTTTATGCTACTTGTTATTTTCTGAGATTCTTGAGTCTGCAGTTTGATGTCTATGATTAACTTTTAAAAATTCTCAGCCAACATTTTTTCCAATGTTAGTTCTGCCCTATTTTTTATTTCTCTTATCCTTCTTGGACTCTAAACATGTGTGTTTTTGTGCATTCAAGCTGAGGAACTCTGAGCTTTGAGAATTAACCATTTTTGTAGTGAGAAGTAAGCAAGCCTGCTCTTTGTCTCTAAGGGGGAGATTACTTTATCCCTCGAGGTTTCTGACTACAATCACAACAGTGACAAGTGGCTGGGGTAAAGAATGAGCAAGGCCTTGCATTTTTGGCCTTGCAAAACATGTGGAAGCACAAGACACAAAGGGAAGATTGGCTCCTCCTGTAATCCGACTTTTGGTCCAGAATCTTGGCTTCTGTTCACTAGAATTTGTTGTTAAATAATTTTTTTGTTATTTTTTATTTTATATTAGTTTCAGGTATAAAGCACAATGGTTAGAGATTTATATAATTTATGAAGTGATTACTCTTGCACCTATCTGGCACTACATACAACCATTATGATAATATTGACTATATTCCCTATGCTATACTCTAAATCTCCATGACCATTTTGTAACTACTAATTTGTACTTCTCCATCCCTTCACCTTTTCACATAGCTCCCCAATCCCCATCCCCTCTGACAATCACTAGTTTGTTCTCTGTGAGTCTGTTTTCATTTAGTTTGTTTATTTCTTAGAGTCCGCATATAAGTGAAATCATATGGTATTTATTTTTCCCTGTCTGACCTATTTCACTCAGCATAATACCCTCTAGGTACACCCATGTTGTTGCAAATGGTAATATTTCATTTTTTAATAGCTGAGTAATTTCTATTGTATATACATATCATAACTTCTTTTTCCAATCATCTATTGATGGGCACTTAGGTTGCTTCCATATCTTGGTTACTGTGAATAGCACTGCCATGAACATAGGGGTGCATAGATCTTTATAAACTAGTGTTTTGGTTTTCTTTGTATAAATTCTCAGAAATTCAATTGCTGGGTCAAAAAGTAGTTCTATTTTTAATTTTTTGAGGAATCTCCAAACTGTTTTCCAGAGTGGCTGTAACAATTTGCAATCTCACCAACAGTGTACGAGGGTTCCCTTTTCTCCACATCCTTACCAACATTTATTATTTTTTGATTTATTAATGATAGCCAATCTGACAAGTGTGAGGTGATATCTCATTGTGGTTTTAATTTGCATTTCTCTGATGATTAGTGACCTTGAATATGTCTATTGGTCATCTGTATATTCCCTTTGGAGACATACCTATTCAGGTCTTCTTCTCATTTTTTACTCCACTTGTTTTTTCATTGTTGAGTTGTATGAGTTCTTTATATGTTTTGGATATTAACCTCTTGTCAAATGTATCATAGGCAAATATCTTCCATTCAATAGATTGTTTTTTTGTTTTGTTTTGTTGTTGGTTTCTTTTGCTGTGCAAAAGTGTTTTTGTTTGATGTAGTTCCATTTGTTTATTTTTTTCTTTTGTTTCTCTTGTCCGAGGAGATATATCAGGAAAGAAAATGTCAATAGCAATATCAGAGCATTTACTGCCTATGCTCTCTTCTAGAAATTTTACAGTTTTGAGTCTTACATTTAAATCTTAAATCATTTTGAGTTTATTCTTGTATGTGGTGTAAGAAGGTGGTTCAGTTTCACTTTTTTTGCATGTATCAATCCAGTTTTCTCAGCATCATTTTTTGAAGAGACTGTCTTTACCCTTTTGTATATTCTTGCCCCCTACATCATTGATTAAATGACCATAAAGGTGCAGGTTTATATTTGGGCTTTCTATGCTATTCCATTGATCTATATATCTGTTATCGCCAGTATCCTTCTGTTTTGATTGCCATAGCCTTGTTTGATATCAGGTAGCATGATATTTCTAACTTTTTTTTTCTTTTTTTTGGTCAAGATTGCTTTGGCCATATGGGGTCTTTTGTAATTCCATATAAATTTTAGGATAATTTGTTCTAGTCTTCTGAAAAATGTCATTAATATTTTGACAGGGATTGCATTGAATCTATAGATTGCCTTTGGGCAGTATCAACATTTTAACAATGTTAATTTTTTCTATCCATGATCATGGTATATGCTTCCATTTATTTGTATTTTCTTTGATTTTTTTTTCTTCAATGTCTTATAATTTTCCTAGTACAAGTTCTTTACCTCCTTGGCTGGATTTATTTCCAGGTATTTTTTTGATGCAGTTGTAAATGGGATTGTAATTTCTCTTTCTTATTGTTCATGATTGGTGTATAAAAATGCTTACTTCTGAATATTAATTTTGTATCCTGCTACTTTACTGATTTCAGTAGAATATTTATCAGTTCTAGTAGTTTTTTGGTAGATTCCTTAGGGTTCTCTATATATGGTATCATGTCATCTGCAAATGATGATGTTTTTACTTCTTTTTACATTTTAATGCTTTTTTCCCCCTTGTCCAATTAGCTAGGACTTTCAATACTATGTTGGATAAAAGTAGTGAAAGTGGACATTCTTGTCTTGTTCCTGATCTCAAAGAAAACTCTTTCAGCTTTTCCCCCATTGAGTATGATGATAGCTGTGGATTTGTCATATATGGCTTTCTTATGTTGAGGCACGTTTCCTTTATTCTTATTTTGTGGAGTTTTTATTATAAGCAAATGCTAAATTTTGTCAAAAAATTTTTTGTATTTATTGATATGATCATATGACTTTTATCCTTTATTTTGTTTATGTGGTAGATCACATTAATTGATTTGTGGATATTAAACTAAACTAGCTTTGTAGAAATAAATCCCATTTGATCATGGTATATGACTTTCTAATGTGTTGCTGAATTTGTTTTGCTAATATTTTGTTGAGGATTTTTGCATCTATGTTCATCTGATACGTTCACCTATAATTTTTTATTTTTATTTTTGTAATGTCTTTGTCTGGTTTTGAAGTCAGGATAATGCTGACCTCATAAAATTACCTAGGGAGCCTTACATTTTTTGAAATAGTTTGGAAAGAATAGGTGTTAATTCTTCTTTGAATATTTGGTAAAATTCACGTGTTAAGCTATTAAGTCCAGGACTTTTGTTTGTTGGGAGTTTTTTGATCATTGATTCAATTTTTTAGAAGTAATTTGTCAGTTCTTTCTGTTTCTTCTTGATTCGGTCTTGGAAGAATGCATGTTTCTAGAAAATTATCCATTTTTCCAGATTATCTAATTTGTTGGCATACAATTGCTCATTGCATTTTCTTATAATCCTTTGTATTTCTGTGGAGTCAGTTGTTACTTCTCCTCTGTCATTTCCGATTTTATTTATTTGAGTCCTTTCTCTTTTTTTCTTGCTGAGTTTGGTTAAAGGTGTATCTATTTTATCTTTTCAAATACCAGCTCTTGATTTCATTGATCTTTTACACTGCTTTTTTATACTCTATTTCATTTATTTCCACTCTGATCTTTATTATCTCCTTCCTTTTACTTACTTTGGGCTTTGTTTGCTGTTCTTTTACTTGTTCTTTTAAGTATAAGGTTCGTTTGTTTATTTGAACTTTTTCTTGTTTCTTGAGGTAAGCCTACATTGCTATGAATTTCCTTCTCGGGACTGCTTTCGCTGTGTCCCATAGATTTTGAGTGTGTTTTCATTTTTGATTGCCTTTAGGTATCTTTTGATTTTTTGATTTTGTTGTTAACCCATTCATTGCTTGGTAGCATGTTATTTAGCCTCCAAGCGTTTGTGTGCTTTTTCAGTTTTTTTTTTTTTGTAGTTGATTTCTAGTTTCATATCATTGTGGTTAGAGAAAATGTTTGATATAATTTTAACCTTCTTAAATTTATTGAGTCTTGTTTTGTAGCCTAACATGTAGTCTACTTTAGAAAATGTTTCATGTGCATTTGAGAAGAATGTATACTTTGTTGCTTTGGGATGAAACTCTCTAAAAATATCAATTAAATCCATCTGGTCTAGTGTGTGTTATTTAGTCGCTGTTTCCTTGTTGATTTTCTGTCTGGAAGATCTGTCCATTGTCGTCAATTGGGTGTTGAAATTCCCTACTATGACTGTATTACTGTAGTTCTCTCTCTTTATGTCAGTCAATATTGGCTCTATATGTTTAGGTGGTCCTGTGTTGGGTGCATAGATGTTTACTAGGATTATACCCTCTTGTAGTATTGATCCCTTTATCATTACGTAATGTTGCTCTTTGTCACTTATTATAGTCTTCAAGTCTATTTTGCTTGACATAAGTATTACTACCCTAGATTTTTTTTCTTTTATTTCCATTTGCATAAAATACTTTTTCCTATTTCTTTACTTTCAGACCACAGTGTCTTTTGAACTGAAGTGGGTCTTTTGAAAATAGCATATATATATATAGGTCTTGTTTTCTTATCATTTCAGCCACCCTCCGGTAACAGTTATTGCCATTTTATTATTCATATTTATGTTCTTTTATGTTCCCCCTGTGTCTTTTGATTGGAGCATTTACCCATGTACATTTAAAGTGATTATTGATAGATATGTAGTTATGACAGGACATCACTTGTGAAATTCTTAATCTTTTAGCAGGAAATGAAATGGGACATCTCTTGCAGAGTTAATCTTTTTAGTAAATCTAGTTAAGTTTTTTTCCTTCTTTTCTTTGGAAAAAAAGGCCCTCTCCCTCAAATCCTGATAATTGCCCTGGTGACTCAAATCCTCTGGCAATTGATAAGCGTCATCAGCCCACTGTTAAGCAGAAAAGATATTATGCCAGACGGGCCCTTAGAGTCTGAGAGAGGAGGAGACTTTAGGCCAAAGGTCCTTTTTTTTTTTTTTTTTTTACTTTTAAGAAATATATTAACTAACCCTGTTTCCCTTTACTCGCTTTTAGAAAAGAGCTAGGCAGGAAAGTTAGTTAGTGGGTTTGGGGTCTGCCTGCCAAAACACTGAGGTCATCCTATCCTAGAAGGAGGTCCACCTAATCTGCCCACAATTAAGCAAGGCAAAAGTCATATTTTTAACTCACACAAAGAAACCAGTAGTCAGAGAATTAGGTACCAGTTTAAGCCAGTCACTTGCATCTGCTCAATGAAGACTCCAACGACTTTCAACTCACCTGAGCCTCATTATACCATCACTATAGTATGATGCATATGCCCGGTAGTTCATTAATATCATTATAACAGATTGAATTCTGGGAACCAACATGATGAATCACTGAGTCCTTTCAATCTTAGTTGTCAATCAAGGAAGCCCCCTTCTCTAAGAAAAGTAACCACTCACAGCAAAAAGGAATAAAAACCCAAAGGCTTTGTTTCCAGGCCTTTGAGCTTCACTTCTCTTGCTCAGGCCTGCTTCCATGTCTGGAAATGTACTTTCCCTTCTAATAAAACTTTTCTTTTCTGCTGTATTTTGGTGTCTTGCTCAATTCTTTGTTCGAGATATCAAGAGCCTGGACAATGTTCCAGGAGAGGATCCCCACTCTCCTGTAACAGTTATTGCCATTTTATTATTCATATTTATGTTCTTTTATGTTCCCCTTTTCTTCTTAAAGAAGTTTCTTTAAGAAGTTTGCTTGTGTTCCCCTTTTCTTCTTAAAGAAGGTGATGAATTCCTTTAGCTTTTTCTTGTATTGGAAGATCTTTATCTCTCCTTTAATTTGAAATGATAGCCTTGTTGGGTGGAGTAATTTGGGTTGTAGATTCTTGCTTTTCATCACTTGAATATTTTGTGCCAATTCTTTCTGGCCTACAAAGTTTCCATTAAAAAATCAGCTGACATTCTTATGGGAGTACCCTTGTAAGTAACTAGCTTCCTTTCCCTTGCTGCTTTTAGAATTCTCTTTGTCTTTAAGCTATGGCATTTTAATGACAATGTGTCTTGGTGTGGGCCTCTTTGGGTTCATTTTACTTGGGACTCTCTGCACTTCCTGGACTTGTATGTCTATTTCCTTAGGGAAGTTTTCAATCACTATTCCTTCAAATATGTTAATTCCCTGCTCTCTCTCTTCTCCTTCTAGTATTTCTATGATGCTAATGTTGTTCCTCTTGTTTTTCCCAGAGGTCCCTTATTTATTTAGTTGTTTGTTTGTTTGTTTATTTATTTATTTATTACTTTTTTTTTCTATTTGCTATTCATATTGGGTGTTTACTTCTACCTTGTCTTTCTAATTGCTTATTCAATCCTCTGCTTCATTTAATCTGCTGTTGATTCCTTCTAGTGTATTCTTCATTTTAGTTATTTTATTCTTTATTTCTGACTTGTTCTTTTTTTATGGTTTCTATGTCCTTTTTTATTCTTACTCTTTGTTAAAGTTCTCACTAAGTTCACTGAGCAAGCTTATAACCAGTGTTTTGAATTCTGTCTCTGGTAGGTTGCTTGCCTCCATTTCATTTAGTTCTTTTCTGGAGTTTTCTCCTGTTCTTTCATTTGGGATGAGTTTCTTTGTTTTCTCATTTTGGCTGCCTCTCTGTGCTCATTTTTATGTATTAGGTAGATAGGCTATGTCTCCCCGTCGTAGCCAGGTGATCTTATGTAGTAGGTGCCTTGTGTGGTCCAGTGATGCAGTCTCCCTGATCACCTCTGCTATTTGCTCCAGGAGTGTTTCTTGTGTGGTTGTGTGTGCCCTCCTGTTGTAATTGAGTCTTGATTGCTGTTAGTATGTCAGTAGGTGGGATCGACTCTCTGAGTAGCTCTGAGGATTGGCCATGCCTACAATGTATTAGCTGCTATGTGGAAGCTGACTCCATGGAGTATGATTCACCCCAGTGGGCTCATACTCTTGCTGAGACCACTCATTGGGTGTGCTGCTTGTGGGGCTAATCAGAAGGTGTTTGTTGTGGTCTGCTTTCATCCTCTGGATGTGTTGAATCTGGTGAAGGCCAAGATCAGCCACTGCCTGTGACCACCCAGGGCTATCTTATAGGAGCTATAAAGCTACTTGTGGTTGGTCACTGCCTATGCTGGACCTGGAGACATGTGGGAGATGACATTCTGCAAACCAAGGTTGGTTGCCACCAATACTGGGCCTGGAGAAGTTCAGTAAAAGTCCCAGGACACCTCAAGGCCTGAGGCTGCCTGCCACCTTCCCAGAAGGCTCAGTAGCTGAAAGAGCCTTGGGAAGTGTGCAAGTTGGGTGAGGTGGGGTACCAGGGAATCACCAGGGTGGCGAAAGTTGTGTTCCTCATGTTAGAGCAGATTCAGATTTGAGTGCAGATTCGGTGAGCTTATAGCCACTCACAAAAGTCTCAGATCATACCAAGGCCAACTGCTGCCCACCTCTGGCCCGCAGACCCCTGAGATTTATTCAATAAATACTACAGTTCTTACTAGGGCTGGTTGCCCACAACTGAAAGTGATACCAGAGGTGCAGGAGCCAAGGCCTATTGATTGCTGCTGAGAGAGCCTCCTGCTGAGAGCTCAGAGCAGGGCTGGTTACCTAGCTATGAAAATGCCTCCAGCAAATATGAAAGTTAAGTGAAGTGGGGTTTCAGGAAGTCACCAGAGTGGAGCAAGCTGAGTTCACAAAGCTAACACGGATTCAGATTTGGCCATGTGGGGTCAGTCTCAACACAGGCAAGATAGCACCCATCTGTAGGCTGCACAGGAGGACAGCTCAACAAAGGGACAATGGCAGCTGTCCCTCTAGCCCTTGCCTTGAAACCATACAACTTAGTCTTTCCCCGAATGTCCCTGGTACTTCTCAAGCTGCTGTTTCTCTGCTGGAGCCCAGGGTGATTGCCTACTAATGAGTGAGTCTATGCACGGGTCCTTTAAGGGAACTCTGAGTTTCCCACAGCCTTCAGTCTCACCTGAATGATCAGAATTTCTGCTGATTTTCACAGCCAGATTTTGTGGGGACTCCCCTTCCTCTTTCCTGTATAAGAAAAAGCTGAACAAATTAAAAAATCAATGACTTTTTTTGGACAAAAGAGGACACTACAAAAACAGATAGGTAATGTAAGTATAGAGATGGGTAATGTAAGTATAGAGATGAAAATGCTAAGGAAGAATCAAAAGAAAATATTAGAAATCAAAACACTGTAACAGAAATTAAGAATTCTTTTGATGAGTCCATCAGTAGGCTGTACTCAGTGAAGAAAGAACCACCAAACTTGAATATAGATTTATATAAACTTCCCAAACTGAAATGTAAAATTGAAACAATGAAAAACAACAGAACATCCAAGAAATACTTGAAAAATATTAAATGATGACCAAGAAATTTCTAAAATTAAAACAGACACCAAGTCCCAGATCTTGGAAGCTCAGAGAACACCACATAGGAAAACCCCCCAAAACTACACCTTGTTTCAAAACACTACACTTAGGTATTGTTAAGGGTGGAAAATTTTCAAGTGAGCCAACTAGCTAAGTCAGCTACAAGGAAGAAATATCTTTAGATACCAGAAGTTGTCCTACTTGCTTGTGTGCGGTTTAGGAAGTGTATTGTATAAGATATGAAGATGGCCAATGTCTGCTTCTGTAATCCATTTATTTGTTAATTAAGGGTGTTGTTTGGGGCAAAGGTATGCTAACAGCCAACTTCCACTTCTGTAATCTGCTTGCTTGTTCAGGAGACCACCAGGATATGGTCTTGAGCTTTATCAACTGCTTCCTCTGAAAGCTGGGGGCTGATATCCTCTAGCCCTGCGTGGTAGAAAGTCAGTCGCCGGCCGGCTGATAAAGGCTCATAATTAATCTCAATTGGCTCCGTGGGTCTCAGAATCGTTAGCGCCATAACAGTGGTTTTAAATTTTATTATTTTAAATTTATTCTTACTTAATGTGGTAGTTGCATGTGAACTTCTATTTGCTCAAATGATATGACTAGAGTCTCCTTTTCTCTCCTCTTACCTTACCATAGTCCTCTACAGGATTCTATTTGAGGTTGGCAGCTGATGATTTGTATTCGACATTCTGATTTCTTTTTTAAAATACTTAAACTGTGCGACTTACTTTTTTTTCCCTATATTCACAAAATTATTAATATTGAGAACAAGAATGGGGCTATACAGTAAGCATTTAGGTTTGACTAATGGCAATTAAATGTTTACATAATCTCCTCACAAAGAGATAGTCCTCATTAAAGAGTGAAGTGGGCTGTGGAACAATGATAATTATGTTAATGGAGAAAAATCAATCTGAGAATTCAAGCTTACAAACACTTCTAATTTCTTCAAAGGGGATGCTAATATTTTTACCCCTGAAATGTAAATCCTGATTAATTACATATTTTTATATTTGAAAGTCAGTTATAAAACTATAAAACTGAGTACATCTATTTTGAAATATCAGATAAAATAATTAAATCAAGGTGGAATTAGGCAATGTGAACAATGTTGTAACATTTCTTCTATCTACTTGTTATCTTCATCATATCTTATTTAGCTCATCTTAATTTTTGGTGGTTGTTGCTTTGATCTAGCAAAGACAAATAAAAAAGAAGAATTGTTTATCAAAGATAATGCTGACCTGAAGACCAATATTATTTTCCTAATTCTGATGTTTATTAGTATTTTGAGAAGCAGAACCCTTCTGAGAGCCTCATTTTTAAACATTTTATACTACAAATGAAGGTAGTAGGGATGAGACCCAAAAAACACAACTATATTTTATGTGACTTAAGAAATGAAGACTTAGAAACAGATGTCATATAAATAGTGTCATATAAATATTGGAAGTTGTAGGAAACTGAATTTTCATATTGTCAACGGCTTCTTTTTATTTATTTATTTTCATAAACAGGTTTAAGATATATGAGTATATAAATTATCGAATTACATTTCTAAATGTTCCTGAGGCTAGTCAATAAAAACATAGGGTCCCTTGCTGCAATTATGATAGGAAAGACATGTTTCATAGATAGTTTCTGTTTATTGAATTTTTCTTTATATCTTGATCTATGTTATTATTCTTTCTATATGCTTTTTGTATGCAGGTGGAGAAAAGGACAACTGAGGACATTGGATAATAACATTTCACCATTGAAGTACAATAGAGTGTTCAAAGAAGAGGGCAGTGGGCAGACTAGAGCCTGCCTGACTGAGTCCCGGCCACCTGCCTTCAGCCACGTGCTTGTCTGTGTGGAGGTATTAGGATCTACCTCGACAGGTGGTTATAAAGGTGAACTACATATATATCTTCATCATTATGCTGTAGTGGCCTTTGAGTAAATATTAGCTTTTGTATTACAATTTGAAATTTCTGGTCCATAATTACTTATCCACAATTTTGAAATCAAGTTCTAAAAAATAGAAATTTGTTTGTCATTTATTTAATGACAACACCTGAAATGAATAGTTGCAGAGTATATTTATAATCTATAGTTATCCCACCTAGTGTGACTGTTCATAAGTTTTGCTGCAGAAATATCAATGTGTTTGATTATGGAATGCTGTTGCAGACCCCCCCGGGACTGTTACATGATGTATAAGTGTTTGAGTCCTCAGATTTGAAAAATTCTGAATTTTGGAAAATATCTGGTCTCAAAGTTTTCAGATAAGGGATTGTGGTCTTGTATCAATATGATAACTGCTGATTTTAGTACTTAGAGCATGAGAAAAACATCAAAAAGAATTTTCCTTATATATTAATAATGATTGAAGGCTAATTTGATTAATGTATTTTTATTTGCAATAAATGTTTTAATTAAATCCACAAATTTGGAGGCGTATACATCTTAGCCATCAAGAATGTTCAGTTTACATGTGTGTGCCTCTCTGTGTGTGTATTGTTAAATTACATAAATATTTTGAAGAATTAAAAAAAAAAATAAATGCGGCCCTCTTAAATACGTGAACACTATAAGGATTAGAGGTACATATTCACAAGATTTCATGTGAAATAAGAACTAAACTTATTATCTTTGACTCAAAGAGCTAGTAAAGTACCTGTCACATAATATGTGTCTAATTCATTTTTTTAAAGAAATGAACAAATGACTTAGTGAAAGGGCCAGTAAGGGAGTATACTATAAATAAATAAGGATAGTAGTAGTAATACTCATTCTAATACTAATAATATGATAGCTGTAATACTAATAATATAATAGCTGTGGCGCGGGTACCCAAGACTACCACACATTCTGAGATTTGCTAGAATGACTCATGAAATTCAGCATATAGTTATTCTCATGACTAGGAGTCATTACAGTGATATGGAAAGGGTACATAGCCAGATAATAAGAGAAAAGCAGACAGAATCCAGAGGAATCCCTGTGCAGCCTTCTCGCATTCTTTCCTTTCTATGAGGGGACACATTGATCATGCTTCTTTCTCCAGCAACAAAAAATGCAGTAATATGTGTGTGCCGTTTCTACACAGGGTAGTCCATTAGATATTTATTGACTAAGAATTTTATTGGTGGCTCATATAAGTTTTCTATTGCTGCTGTAACAAATTTACCATAGTGGTTTAGACAACACAAATTTATCTTATAATTTTGTAGAAATGTGACAAAGGTTTCACTAAAAGAATGTGTTAGCAGGCCTCTGTTCCTTCTGGAGGATCGAGGGAAGAATCTATTTGCCTTTTCCATCTTCTAGAGGTCACCTACATTCCTTGGCTCATGACTTCTTCCTCTACCTTCAAAGCCAGCAAAATAGCATCTTTCTGTGCCTTTCTTCCATAGTCCCATCTTTCTCTTACCTTTGTGTTTTTATTGAGTCCATCTGAATAATACAGGAGACATTCTCTATTTTAACGTCAGCTGATAAATTTGATCTCATCAGCAAATGTAGTTCCCCTTTGCCATTGTAAAATTAGAAATTCATGGATTCCAGAAATTAGACATGAGCATTTGAAGCTGAGGGGAAGCATTATTCTGGTCATGTAAGCACCCTCTGCTGAGCACATGACAAAATTCTAGACTCCCAGAAGGAAAGCAGATATTTAGAATAATCTATTATTTTCACAGATGACTTTGGCAGATTGGACCATCCTCATCTCTTATGTAGTGGATCAAGTGTCAAGTTCCCAGACAAGCTCCCACACACCAGCCGAGGACTAACCTTGCAAATAGGCTCTTCTAAAGGTATTGTACCTAGGCCTTTTATGTTAATATTTTTCTGAATAATAGCTAACATTTATTGAAAATTCACCATGTGCCAGGAATCCTGTTTAATGCTTTGCATGCATTTTCATTAAATTATCAGAACTCATTAATAAAAGTACTGCTATTATTATTTCTATTTACGAATGAGAAAACAGACTCAGACAGTTCAAAAAACTTCTCCAGTATTGCAAATAAGAGTCTGCAGTGATATATAGAATCCAGGAGTCAGGTTATCATTATCAGGGATGTATGGTAGTGTTAGGCCCAGCCATGGACATTGATTTCAGTGGGTAGATTTCTACTTATTGCTAAGGACGAATACTGAGAATCAGGACTGCAGTTTTTGAAGAACTAACTGCAAGGGCTGAAGTCCAACTCAGGAGCTAAGTTTGAAAGGGTACAAAGAATGTGGCCTCAATTACCAAACTTAGTCATGAAGATTGGTGCTGAGACACAGAAGCTTAGCAAAAGTTTCTTACTAGAACCAATGTACAAGGGCAGAGTAGGGCCAGGAGAATTTTGACCTGGTTTGGTGGTGCAAAGCTCTTGACATGTGTATAAATTAGCCATTCTCATTCTCCAGGGAGAATGTTTCTCATTCTCCAGGGACCAGTGGACTAATCCAGCCATATTCTTCCCTTAGTAATGCCACAGTAGAAAGGGGGCAAGCAGACATATGCAAAATCTGCTAACCCAGCACACTTTATTTCTAGCTCATCTATTAGTACAAGCAAGTCACATCACTGGACCAAGGTTAAGGAACTGGGAATGTAGTCCTAGTGGGCAGAATTGCAAAGACACATGGCAAAGATCATGAATTATGGTAATGAAGAACTGGGAAAAAAATGATGCAATCTCTTACAAGAGAATTCTCTAAATTCTGGACTAGAATTCAGTCCAAAACTTGTGCTGAGTTTTCAGGTGGAACTTAATGATATCAACTCGGCAGAATGGAAAGTGTGGAGGAGAGCTAAGCAGACCTTACACTGGTGGTTTCATGGCCAGTCTTCTCCTCTTGGACTTCCAAAAATTATGATATGTCTTAAAAATTACTTTCTGGTTTAGGTACATTAGAGTTAGCAAAGTATTCTTTCTCCAAAATATATGGACTGCTATTATATTAGTAAAAACATAGGATCTGAAACTATGTTAAAAAATAAATGTATTCGAATTTTACTTTATACTGGATACAAGTACAAGAAGTAAAGAGCTTTTCCCTCTGAGAATATTCTCCTGGGTTATATGACAGCAATACTTTTTATAGATTTAAGCATAAAGTTGAAATTTTACCAGTTGAGCTATGATTTGTAAGTATATGGAATGGGAAAGAGAAAGGGCCATGACACCCATATGTGGGCATCAGATCTGACTTATTTATTGGTTGTGGTTTCTGTTGACTCTTCCATATACTTGGAATCCTTGCCTTTTAGGATCCTTGATCATAACCACCCTCAAATATCTTCACTGATGGTTGCCCAATATGCAATGAGATAACACCATAACTCTGTTAATGGCCACCCTAAATTTCCTGTTTCAATGTTCTTTTTTCTGGAATGAAATACCCTAAAGTAAAAAGACATAAATATGTCAGACTGTTATTGTATTAGAAATAAAGTAGCATCGGATTATATGTTAAAAACTGAATGCAATAAAAAACTACACACCATTAAAGGAGAGAAAAAGATAAGGATGGTGTCAAGTATTGGATGTTTCTTTTTTCACAAAAAAGCAGACTATAAAAAAAAACAATTATGCTGAGTTCACATTTTTGCTATGACAATATGCAGGCATTTTCATGAAAGCAAGAGTTTTCAAATATAAATGTTTTATGTGTGCCTCATGGTTACCAGAGTAAAAACCTATAGCAAAAACAGAAAAAATAATGAGAAATGAACCAAAGCATACTACTACAGAAAATTATCAAATTACAAAGATAGAGAGCAAGAGAGAAAACAAGAAATAAAGGAATTACAAAATGACCATATAATAATTAACAAAAATGGCAATAGTTAATTCAAGCCTATTAATAGTTACTTCAAATACACAAGGTCTATATTTATCAATCAAGACATGGAGTGACTGAATGGATAAAAAAAAACAAGATCTGATTATATGCTGTCTATAAGAGACTCATTTCAGATGTAAGGACACTCACAGATTGAAAGTGAAGGGTGAAAAAGATATTCCATGTAAATGGATATCAAAACAAAGCCAAGGTAGCTATACTTATATTGGACAACATAGAGTTTAAGCCAAAGACTGTAGCAAGAGACGAAAGTCATTGTATAAGGATAAAGAGGTCAATTCACCAAAAGGATATAATAATGAATAATGGTAAATATATATATATATATATCTCCTGTCACTGTGCTATTATATTTGTGTCATGTATGTTTTAGTTTAATGTATGTTTAATATCAAACCATAGGATCAAAATAAACAATGACAGCTGTATGTGATTTTTCTTTTCTGTATTATCTTTTTCTCCAGTGTAAAATTTTAAATTAGATTAATCAAGTTCAAAAAATATTTGTGGGTTCTGGGAAACATGGTGGAGTGAGAGACATCCTCAAATCTCTCCCCTCAAAACAATAATAAGTTGAACATCTAAAACTGAACAAAAAACAACCAGATTGCACACCAGCGCATCTGAGTGTGTGATCTGCACATAAGAGCTATCACAAATCAGAACCCTGGGTGTCGAGCGGTGGACTGGGAGAAATAAAGACTGCCTTTCATAGCCTCTGGAGCTCCCTGCAGGAGGAAGAAGAGGAGTGAAGGTGCAGTTACTTTCCTGAACAGCCCTGCCTGGAAGTACTGTGAGTTCCACGCAGCTGACAGCAGGGCCCAGTCATCAGGGCAGAAAGCAGAGAAGCGGGACTGGAATGCAGAGAATCAACAGTTGATTTTTACCAGTCCTGGTTGCAAAACTGAGGCTGAGCAGCAGCCACCAACTCCAAACCAGAGGGCCCCACCCCCCGTACCTTCCTAGACTGACCACCGCGGAGCTCCAGGGAATCTGAGCAAACACTGCCGAGACTGTCACTGACACTGACAAGGACTGAAACTGAGGGTATTGAGAAAGTGATTAAATATCTACAAGAAAAAAAAAGGCATTATTTAAACTTTATATAAAGCAGGGATCCAAGAAGCTTAGATGCCACCTACTGGAAACCAAAAGAAAAGTGCCATTTTTGCCCAGGATAAAGTTTAAAGTTTATAAAATAAATCTTCTTTCTGGAAAAACAGCAGAATACACTTCCATTAATGCCCAAGCAGAGAAATAGTCCAGTAAACACCATGAACAACCATGGTGACAAAGCAGCTCAGAAAGAAAGAGAAACATCTCCAGAAAACAAGCTTACAGACATAGAAATATGCAACTTAAATGACAGAGAATTCAGAATGGTACTTCTGAAAAAACTCAGTGAGTTCTAAAATGATTCATATCAATAATTTCAGGAACTGAAAAAAACAACTAGATGAGCAGAGCAAGGAGGTTGAAACCCACAAAAAGAACAGAATAGACCTTCTGGAGATAAAGAATACACTGCAAGAGCAGAAAAATGAAATAGCAAACTTGGGAAATAGAGTCAACCAAATGGAGGAAAGGATCAGTGATATCGAAGACGGAAATCTAGAAATGCATCAGAAGGAAAAAGGGAGAAACTGAAGAATGAAAAATAATGAAAGAGAATTTCAAGAACTAGCTAATACCATCAGGAGAGGAAACATAAGAATAATGGGCATTATTGAAGATGAGAAAAAGAGGCAGGGATTTGAAAGCAGTCAGACAAATAGTTGATGCGAATTTCTCAAATCTAAGGAATGAGCTGGAGTTTGGAATTCAAGTCAACAGAACACTCAATTATCTCAACCCAAAAAGGCTTTCACCAAGACACATTGTATTACAGTTATCAAAAATCAACAACAAAGAGAATTCTCAGGGCAGTTAGGGAGAATAAAATGGTAACTTATAAAGGAAAACTCATTACATTATCATCGGACTTCTCAGTGCAGACCTTATAAGCCAGAAAGGAATGGAATAAAATATTTAAATGGTTAAGTGAAAGGAACTACCAGCCTAGAATAATGTATCCAGTTAAGCTCTCCTTTAGATATGAAGAAGAAACATTGAGAGAATTTCAGACCTATAAACATTGAGAGAATTCTCCACTATGAGGCCTGCACTACAGGAAATATTGAAAGGGGTCAGCTCACCTAAAACAAAATGGAAAAAAAAAAAAAACAACATCATTAGGCGTAAAGTGCCTATCAGGCAAATAGAAGCAGAGTAGTGCAATCTTTACTAAGAACAAGGCATTATAAACTTAAATAATAAGAGAATTGCTATAGCAAGATAGTAATGAACGTTTGGCATACATAGGGACAAACTGAGATAACAATGACTGAAAAGGGGAGGATTCAAAGATGCAAATTCGCAAAGGGAATTGGAGATAAGTACATGCAGAAGAAAATAGATGACTGTATATATATAACTATCCTTTTCATATTCATGAAAGTAACCACACACAGAAGATCAGATCTATAGTGTATAACATAAAACAAGAAGAACCAGAGGAAAACCCACAAAAGCCAACCAAAATAAAGAAAACAGAAACACAAGGAGAAAGAAGCAATGGAAACACCAAATTAACAGAAAGCAAAGGCTATAAGAAGACCTTATATTTCAATTATCACCTTAAATGTAAATGGACTGAACTCACCAATAAAAAGGCACAGATTTGCAGATTGGATCAAAAAACAAAACCCAACCATTTGCTGTATCCGGGAGACACATCTCAGCTCCAAAGACAAATAAAGATTCAAAGTGAATGAGTGGAAAATGATATTTCAAGCAAATGGCATTCCGAGAAAAGTGGGAGTAGTGATACTAATATCAGATGAAATAGACTTCAAAATAAAAAAGGTAAAGAAAGATACTGAGGGAAACTTCATAATGATAAAGGGAATCATGCACCAAGAAGACATAACACTTATTAATATCTATGCTCCTAATCAGGGAGCCCCAAAATATGTAAAGCAATTACTAACAGAACTAAAGGGAGAAACAGACCAAAACATTATCATAGTAGGGGACCTAAATACCCCACTATCAGTTATGGACAGAGATCCAAAATCAATAAGGAAATAACAGAGGAGGAGTGACGGTGCTAACTCATTTTATGAGGCCAATATCACTCTGATACCAAAACCTGGTAAGATTAATACACACACCCAAAAAAGTACAGACCAATATCTCTCATGAACACAGATGCAAAATTCCTAAATAAGATACCAGTGAACCGAATACAGTAACATATTAAAAGATTATACACCACGAACAAGTAGGCTTCATCCCAGGGTCACAGAGATGTTTCAACATACACAAATTGATTAATGTTACACACCACATAAACAAATTAAAATATAAGAATCATATGATCATATCAATAGATGCAGAAAAAGCCTTTGACAAGATACAGCATTCATTTATGATCAAAACACTAAACAAAATTGGTATAGAAGGAAAGTACCTTAACATAATAAGGCCAAATATGACAAACACTCAGCCAACATTTTATTTAGTTGTGAAAAACTAACCTTCCCTCTAAGATCAGGAACAAGGCAAAGCTGTCCATTGTTGCCACTCTTATTCAATGTAACTTTGGAGGTCCTAGCAAGTGCAATCAGACAAGAGAAAGATATAAAAGGCATCCAGATAGGAAACAAAGAAGTCGAACTGTCACTATTTGTGGATGGCATTTTTCTCTATGTAGAAAACTTTAAAGACTCCACAAGAACACTACTAGAAACAATAAACAAATGTAGTAAAGTTTCTAGATACAAAATCAGTGTTCGAAAATCCTAGTGTTCCTATAGTCTAATAATGAAGTGTCAGAGAAAGAAGTAGAAAAAATAATTCCTTTACAATTGCAACAAAAAGAATAAAATACCTAGGAATAAATTTAATGAAGGACCTATATGATGAAATCTATAAGACCCTCTTAAAAGAAATAGAAGAAGATACAAAGAAATGGAAAGATATTTCATGTTCTTGGATTGGAAGAATCAACATAGTTAAAATGATTTTATTATCTAAAGCATTACACAGATTTGATGCAATCCTCATCAAAATCCCATCAATATTTTTAAAAGAAATAGAATAAAAAATCATCAGATTTGTATGGAAGCACAAAAGACCCTGAATTGCCAAAGCCATCTTGAGGAAAAAGAATGAGTTCAAATTATACTAGAAAGTGACAGTAATCAAAATGGTATGGTATTGGCAGTGAAACAGATGCACCGACCAGTGGAACAAAATCGAGAATCCAGAAGTAAACCCATATTTATATGGGCAAAAATTTTTGACAAAAAAGGCCAAAAACATAGAGTGGAGAAAGAAAAGCCTCTTCAATAAATGGTGCTGGGAAAACTGGAAAGCCTCCTGCAAAAGAATGAAACTAGATTGTTGTCTATCGCCATACACCAAAATTAACTCAAAATAGATTAAAGATCTGAATATAAGACCCAAAACAATAAAGTGCATAGAAGAAAACATAGGAACTAAACTCAAGGACCTTGGACTTAAAAAGGATTTTATGAATTTGACCTCAAAGGCAAGGGAAGTAAAAGCAAAAATTAATGACTGGGACTACATCAAACTAAAAAGCTTCTGCTCAGCAAAAGAAACCATGAATAAGTTAAAGAGACAAATATCCGAATGGGAAAATATATTTGCAAGCAATACCTCCAATAAGGCCCTAATATCCAAAATATTCAGAGAACTCATCTAACTCAAAAATAACAAAAAAACAAAAGATCCAATCAAAAAATGGGCAGAGGACCTGAACAGACTCTTCTCCCTAGAGAGCATACAAATGGCTAAGAAATATTTGAAAAGAAGCTCAACATCGCGAGTTATTATGGAAATGGAAATCAAAACCACAATGAGATACCATCTCACACTTGTTAGAATAGCTATAATCGACAGGACAAGTAATATCAAATGCTGGAGAGGATGCGAAGAAAAAGGAACCCTCATACACTGCTGGTGGGACTGCAAATTAGTACAGTCACTATGGAAAACAGTATGGAGGTTCCTCAAAAAACTAAGAATTGATCTACCATATGATCCAGCAAACCCTCTACTGAGTATTTTCCCCAAAGACTTGAAAACCCATATCCCAAAATATATTTGCACACTGATGATCATAGGGGCATTATTCACAGTAGCCAGGACATGGAAGCAATTGAAGTATCCTACGATAGATGATTGGCTAAAGAAGCTGTGGTACATATATACAGTAGAATATGACTCAGACATAAGACGAGATGAAATACTGCCATTTGTGACAACGTGGATGGACCTCGAGATAACATGCTAAGCAAAATCAGCCTGACAGAAAAAGTTGAAAATCACGTTATCACTTATATGTGGGATATAAACCTAAAAGCAGCAAATGAACAGGACAAACAAACAGAGACTCATGGACATGGACTATAGACTAGTGGTTACCAGAGGGTATGGGTTGGGAGAGGATGGAGGAGGTAGACGGGTAAAGGGAGTCAAATATAGGGTAGTAGGGGGAAGGTGAAGTCGGTAAAGGGGATCAAATATGTGGTAGCTGAAGGAAACTACTTGGATGGTAAACACACAATAGAATATATAGATGTCAAATTATAATGTACACTTGAAAATTATATAATCGTATTAACCAGTGTTACCCCAATAATCTTAATTAAAAAATATATTTGCAAAGAGCACTTTTCAATCTTGACTGACAATGTGAAGCATCAAGATTTAATATTGCTCCTTGAAGACTGGTGCACAATAATTGTGGAGAACTTCATTTGCAACAAAAAAATGCATGAAAATGAACATTTACATAGAGAAGAAAAGAATCATGTTTTGCAGATAAATGTCAAGAGAAATGACCAAAGATGCTGAAAACATTTCCTGTGAAAATTGCAAAAGTGGTGTCTGAAAATGCCTTGATCATTCTCACCTACAATTGACACTTGTTCTAAAGCAACAGTTCAGAAGAAAATCTTTGAAAGTTTTAAACAAATATAATAGAAATTCTTGATGAATTTTCTCATAAAAATATTTTACTAGGAAATATTCAACTGTAGGTATTTCTGAAAACAAGTAGAATTGATCCTAACATTAAGAGTATTGCAGTTTGGGGAATTTATTGAGAAATGGGATTTTTTTTAAAAAAATAATAGATTTTTTTTATTTTCCCTAACTTTTAAAATATTTTTTGCTTCAAACTAAAGAAAAATTTTCAAAATTGAAATAATAAGTTTTTCTCAAGTGTGAATGAAGATAGATTGACAAATCAGATTATCTTGTTTTCAGAACATGAATATGCAATGATGAAATCATTGACAAAATGGCAAATATTATTCATTACTGCCATGAACCAACGTGTGGAAATATTTTATTTTTCTTTTAAAGATACATTGATGTAAATATATTTTAGTGTAATTTAATTTTTCTACTATAATGTTTATTTAGTTTTTTTATGGACATAATTATACATACAAAGCTCAAAATAAGAAAATTTCCACTGTCTGCATTTCCTTTTTAGCCATGATTATTTTTTGTTTCACTATGTTCCTATTACTGGAAGTTATTTTATATAGAAGAAAGGGATACTGAACAACAGTCTGCTCTTGGTATCACAACTGGCACCAATGACACTGCTTTGCTCAAACTGGAGATTCAGAGGGACCTGTCTCATTAGGGTAAGTTTAGGGATAAGGCTCTTCCTTTGTGAGTTCTCATAAGTAGCTTGATTTTTAAGTCATGGCACAGCCAACGCGGGTTAACAATAGGATATGCTTGGGTCTCCTAGATGCTGAGACTGAGAGCCAGAGAGAGAAGAGGGTATGCTTGCCTGAGATTTAACCCCACTGTGTCAGTCAGTTAGTAAAGGAGGAAGAGCCTCGGAGAGGGACCTGGGAGTCACTGACACTGGGGTTATATAATAATAACAGCAATAATAAATTAATAAAGTATCATTTTTGAAGTTTTCTAGGCTGTTCCAGGACCAACTCTGAGAAGGCAAGATATAGCTATGCCAGAGAAGCAGTAATGACTAATCAGAGCATGGGACTGTGGGTGCTTCTCATTCCCACCACAAGCTGTCCACTGTGCTATTAGTAAAACACAGTAATTCACTGCCAGTGGTTTAGTGTACAAAAGTGTAACCTGGGGAACTTGTCAAAAGAGCAGATTTCCCAAGAGATTCTGGTTGATTAGATTTGAAGCGAAGTTCAGGGAATATACATTTTAAACAAATGTTTCAGGTTATTCTGATACAAGGATCCTGGGGAAATGCAAATGTCTCACCTCTGTTACTTCCTCTATATCCACACCAGGCTGAAACTTTGACAGCGAAGACTTCCTCATGCCACATGACTTACTGCTTGCTTTTATCATAAATATGTTTAAATGAAGATTTTGTGAGGTTAGAATTTAGCTTAGCTGATATTTATGTCTTTTTTGATTATGTAGTTTACATTATTTTATAGGAATAGATATACCTGTCCTCAAACAATAGATCAAGACCTTCAGGTAGAACTCTCTGGGAAGATTTGTGACCCCTTTTATTCCACCACACAGGTTCTTTTATGCAACAGGGGTTCTCTAGGAGGAAAGGATGGCAGCATAGCAATACAGCCATCTCCTCTTAGGGGCTTCTTAAGCAACATTCCTTGGGATCTGAAAGCTTTAGGAAAAAAATTATTGTGGAAGACCTATAGCCCCTAGGTTAGCATGTTTGTAACAGCATGCTGCAAATCTCAGATTGAATTCTAGAATTAGTGTTTTAAGAAAAATGTGAGAGCATTAAACCTATAGTATTTTTTTTTTACACTTCTTTGGCGCCAGAATAAAAGTTACGTTTTCTCATACCTATTGGCTTAAACATCTACAAATTATTCAGAATTAATATTCTATCCAAGGAGCTGTAAAAAAATCTTAGCATTAAGGAAATTGTGATGGGGGCTGCTGGCAAATTTTTCTCTTTAATCCCTTTCACTATTATCAGTGGACCTCTCTTCCATTTCTCTGTCTCTGTCTCTCTCTCTGTCTCTCTGTCTCTCTCTGTCTCTCTCTCTCTCTCTGTATTAGTATCTTTTGTCCTGTGAATAACTTGCTTTGTTAGTGTACCTTGTTTGTTTGTTTGTTTGTTTGTGTGAAAAAGCTAAGATGCGTGCAAAAGAGAAGTAATTGGTCTATAATTTCGAGTGATAAAAACATTTTGATTTTTGCTCTTGGGCCACTTGGAACAAAAATCACACTCAGTGATTGGTTTGCTTTCTCACAGTTCTGCGCTTCGGCAGTCCATAGGGAGGCAGAGCGCATAGGGGAGGATATGTGTGTGCTCACATCCTGTGGTCTGGGCTCCCACATTTCTGAGCCTCAGCGTCTTCATCCTTAGAATGTGGAGAAAATATGTACTGAACTTTTAGCCTTGTGTTGAGATTTTAAAGCAATCCATATAAGTACAATATCTGGAAGATAATAAATAATAAATATAAGCTTTTGAATTATTATCTTATTAATATTTATGTCATAGATAAAAGAACGATGAACAGCTATTTGTAGTGGTGGGATAAAACGATAAAACCACTGGTCAAATGGACTGCAAAAGGTTATATAAATTGGGATATGCAATATGATTGGATAAGACTGAAAACTCCAAGTAGCTTGTACCTCCTCCAGAAATTGCCCTTGGCTAACATCTAAGGGCAATAGCTCCTCCTTGTGGCTATTTCAAGGATGAAGCTTTTCTCATTTCCCAATTCATCCAAAATGAACTGAGGACTCTGGACTTGATAAAACCCAGGGCAAACCATGTTAATTATCTTGAGTTTTAGCCAAATGAGCATATTATAAGCTAATCATGATTAAAGTTCAAACTACAAAACACTTATAATTTTAAAAGTCAAATAACCAGTTGGCAAGGACATGGTAAGGGAGATAGAAGTATTGGATGGTATTTGGGGGGATTCCTTCTTAATTTCACAGAGGAGAGATAGGTAAGCAAAGCAAACTAGTAGGTTTTTCATATCAAGTTAGGATTAAGAGGGCTGTGTAACAACGTAGAATTTATCTGGAATGCATGAGTTGGGGCAAAGGATCTAAGTACTAGGTTAACATTTTATTAAAACATAAAATTTTGAGATAAATTTATTTTCTCTTTTGCCATTAATAAATTTATTTTAAAACCTTTATTAACTTTGTAGACAAAAACAGAAATAAAAATATTAATGTCAAACTACTAATAGTCCTTATTCATGGTATCATGGTTTCTGTGGTTGGCCTGAATTTCCAAAAAATAAGCACATTAGTTTTAAGTAAAAAATCACTAAAAAATCAGAATCAGAAGTAATTATCATTTCAATATTTGCTTTTGTTTTGAACTTTTTGACCAATAATCAAACTAACAAACAGCGAAGCAAACAAATGGAATACTTCAAGGGCAGTTTTCTCTAGTAATTCCGGGGTTTCTCTCTCTTTTTCCCTTTTCTTCTCTCTCCTGTGTGTGTGTGTGTGTGTGTGTGCAAGTGTGTGTGTGTGTGTGTGTGTGTGTGTGTGTGTGTAGAATTTGTGGAGTAATTAATGAATAGTATAATCACATTATAGGTTAAACAGTTTTTTGTGTTTACTCTAGGAATTGATAACCTACATATTTCTTTTAAATGTGGAAGCAAATACTGACATAGAGAAAAACTTTTGGTCTTTTACTCATTTATCATCTTGAGACTACATTCTAAAGGTCGAATCTCAAAAGAACAATAAATTATATTAACATATGAAAACCAAGTTCTCAACTATCATTCCTCTATCCTATGAGATTTGACTAAAACCTCCCCACCTCTTATGCAGTCACAAATGGCTATATCCTCAAGATTTCTGTGATGCAATGATGGTGTCTTGTGTCTTGTAGTCACAAAGTTCCTGTTTATGCTGGACACATGATCTCATACAAGTCTAAGCAGCTGCATCCAGTCACTTTGCTCCATCCAGCCCAGATATAGATCATAGGCTCTTTGATTTATTTGAAACTTCACACCTCCAGGGCCTTCATTTGCTGCAAACTATAGAGTATTTAAATAAACAATGGGAGTGAAGTGATTATTTCACATCACTGGAGAACAAACATCTAAATGTGGAATATTAGACACTAATACTTTCCCAAGTGTTCAGCTACCCTTGCACTGAGAATGTCTTGCCAAATGATATGTCTCAAAGCTTCTTTATTTCTCTCTTTCCCCTTTCCTCTGCTTACCTCTATATGCTCCTTTACCTTCAGATTCCTTTTCATTTCTCTTGATGAGCACTTTACCTATTTTCTGACACTAAAATCTATGCTATAAGGGTCACATTTCTCACATCTAGTCAGCTTATTAAGATATTTTTGCCTAATTAAAAGTCATCTACTCTACAGCCAAATCCTTAAATGACAAGATACGGTTGGTAATGATACTAAATAGTTATTCTCCTCCCCATTTTTTTATGGATTAAAAAATCCCTAGATATTGTTGAACATGAAGCTTTGCATATCATCTGCCTGTCAAAATTTGTGTTGCCTTTTCAAGAACTATAGAGAGAAAGCATTGGGATAAATTTTGTGATGGTGAATGGTCCCTCGGTTGCATTAATGGAAAGTGTCATAACAGAAAAGTTCAGCTGTCACTCCAACTGTCACTTGGAAACAGAGAAAAGTCTTTAAGGCAGTGCACACTTCAAGAGGAGCAGAGCAGGTACTAGATGTCTTCTGTATACTCCAAGGTTGTGAGTCGTGTTAGAGCTCAGAAATGATAAACCTGCTGTCTTTGGCAAGTACAAACCTCTCCATTTCTTTCATTTTAGTAGGAAACAGCATATTCTCAGTTTTAAACTCATTGCTACCAATACATTTCACCTGAGTATGAACATTTATGTTTCCTTTAATGATACTGTAGCCACCTTTATTTTTTCCTTCTAAGCAAAGCTCTGCCAACATAAAAGTTTTGGTAAAGTTGAAATGTAAAATGATTGCAATTTATAGTTGCAGTTAGAATGTTTAAAACTTTGTAAAATGAAAATGCAAAGATCGACTTCCCACATGACTGTATGAGGAGCTCTACTGAGTCATTCCTCATTAAAGCTGGTAAACGTTATTAAAAGAAAAAAAAAACATTTGAAGCTTCTGGGAATGGTCTTAGGGCAAAAAAAAAAAAAAAAAAGAGAAAACATCTATCTAAGAAAGGAGGTGGGCAGGAGTAAAGCCATAATGGACTAAAGAGATAAATGCAGATGGCAAAATAGTACTTATGTATTGTTGAGTTTGTAACATTATTAAATGTATTATAATGGATATAATTAATAGATACACTATTACAGTAATACATCAAAAAGAGGGAAAGGGAATAAAGCTATATACCATGAACATAGGAATAAAAACAATACGAGCTATATAGAAAACAAAAAATAAAATGGCAGTTGTAAATTCAACTATATGTATAATAGCATCAAACATGAATGAATTAGGCAATCCAACAAAAAGGCAGATATTGTGAGACTAAGGTTTTTTAAATGATTCAACTAAATGTTATCTATAGAAGATACAGTTTAGATTCAAAGAAAATATCATGCAAATATTAACCACAGGAAAGCTGGAGTGGTTATACTAGTACCAGACAAAATAGATTTTAAAACAAAACATGTTACTAGAGATAAAGATGATCAACCAATCAGAAAGCTAAAACAATTATAAACCTACATACACCTAATAACAGAACACCAAAATACATGAAGAAAATATGGACAAAAATGAAGGGAAAGATAGACAATTCAATAATAGCAGTTGGAGCCTTCAATACCCCATCTTTAATTTGCTATGTTGCCATAATAAAATACCACACTGGGTGGCTTAAACAACAGAAATTTATTATCACACAGTTTTGGAGGCTGGAAGCCTAAGATCAAGGTACTGAAAGGGTTGATTTCTCTAGAGGCCTCTCTATCCTTGGCTAGCCAATAGCTGCCTTCTCACTGATTCCTCACATGGCTTTTTCTCTGGAAAACACTAGCCCTGTTGGATTAGGGCCCCACACTATGACCTCATTCAACCTTAATTGTCTCCCTAAAGGCCCTATCTCCAAATACACTCTCATTAGAGGTTAGGCTTTCGACATATTGGTTTTGGAGGAATACAAGTCAGTTCATAACACCCCACTTTCAACAACTGATTGAAAAACTAGACAGGAGAGAAAGGAAAAAATGATATAGATATAAAGGCTTTGTTCATCCCTCTTGCGGTCAAATAAAAGTTGTGACAGAAACATGGAACAAACAGCAAGCTAAGTTGCACGGGATCTAGATGAACAGAAGCGCTGTAACTATAGAGAAAAACAAAAAATCGCTCTTCAATGGTAGAAGACAGGAGAAGGCGAAGAAGTGAGGCTGCCAAGTCCCCAGTGGCTGTGTGGGATGGAAGCTAGAGCAGCTGCAGCTGACAGCTACAGATACATTTTTTTATTTTATTTATTTTAATTAGTTTCAAGTAAACAGTACATTGATTACACATCTATATAGTTCATAAAATGATCCCCCCAATTGCTCCCTCACCTCCCCTGACACTCTACCTAGCCAACATATTAATGCTAACTGCATTCCCTATGCCATGCACCTCATCTCCGTGACCATCTATCAGCTACTAATTTGTACTTCTTTAACTCTTACCACATTCTCTCAGCTCACCAATCTTCCCTCTCCTCTGTCACAAAATTGTCCACTATATTTGTGAGTATGTTTTTGATTAGTTTGTTCTTTTTATTCCTTAGATTCCACATGTAAGTGAAATCATATAGTGTTCATCTTTCTCTGTCTCATGTAAACACCTTCTAGGTCCATCAAAGCAATATCCTTTTCCATCCCCTTCTTTTTAGTCTGAGTGTGTCTTTTAATTTGAAGTAAGTCTCTTATAGGCAGCATATGTAGGGGTCTGGTTTTCTTATCCATTCAGCCACTCTATCTTTTGGTTGGAGCACTAAATTCTTTTCCATTTGAGGTACTTGTTGATAGGAATATAGTTGTTATCATTCTTTATTCCTGTTTATGATGCATGTTTTTTCTTCTTAAAGAAGTCCCTCCAACATTTCCTGTAATACTAGTTTGGTGAAGATAAATTCCTTTAGCTTATTTTGTCTGGGAAGATCTTTATCTACCCTTCAACTCTAAATGATGGCTTTGCTAGATAAAGTATTCTTGGTTGTTGATCCTGGGTCTTCATCCTGTCAAATATTTTGTGCCAAACCCTTTTGTCTTGCATAGTTTCTTTTAAGAAATCAGCTGCCAGTGTTATGGATGGTCTCTTGTAGGAGACTATATTTCTTTTGCTGCTTTTAATATTCTTTCTTAGTATTTAATCTTTGTCATTTTAATTATGATGTGTCTTGGTGTGGGCCTCTTTGGATCCCTGATTTTTCAGATTCTCTGAGCTTCCTGGGGTTTTATGTCCATTTCCTTCATCAGGTTAGGGAAGTTTTTCATCATTCCTTCAAACAGCTGTTCAACATTTTAATTTTCTGCAGGTACGCAGATCAGATGAATATTTGGACCCTTAATAGTGTCCCATATACTCCTTAAATAATTTTTATAGTTTTGGCATCTTTTATCTTGCCATTCTGATTGAGTGTCCTTGGCTTTCTCATCCTCTAGATAGGGCATTTGATCCTTTTCTTTATTCACTTTGTTTATTCTATTTAATATACTTCTCATCTTAGATAATGTGTTCTTCATTTCAGAGTGGTTCCCTTTTAAAATTTCCATTTCCATTTTTATGGGGTTATTTTAATCTCTGCTGAAGTTCTCACTGAATTTATCTACACTTCCCAAAAATTCATTGAGCATCTTTATAATCAGTGTTTTGAACTCTGCATCTATCAGATTACATTGACTCCATTATATCTGGATCTCTGATCTGTTCTCTCATATGGTTTCTGCTTCTTTGTCTTTCTATTTTGGCTGCCTTTCTGTGTCTGTTTCCATGTGTTAAGCAAAGCTCCTAAGTCTCCGGGTCTTATTAGTGTGGCTTTGCATGGTAGGTGTCCAATAGCACAGTCTTGAGAGGGGCTCAGATGTAGGCCAAACTTAGCCCCAGCCTGTGCCCCTCCAGGCCACCTGTTAAGATTCTGCAAGCAATCCACAGATGCTGTGCTTATAGTTGCCTCAAAAGGCCACACCCTGTAAGTTCCTGGTGCCCCCTGCACACAGCCAAATCAGCATTGGTGCTCAGAGCGTGCAGGTCCATCACCACGAAAATCCGCCCACGGATGGGGCCCCTTTAAGAGGCGTCTGCTGCTGCCACAGCCTCCATCTCACACAGCCCCTTGAGACAGGACAGCCCCACCTCCTCGCCCTGTAGTACCTTCTGCTTTTGCAGAGTGATTTCTTCCTAGTTGTTTGGCTTGTTCATCTAGATCCCAGCCAGTTTTTCCTTGCTGCTTGCTCCTTCTTTCCATCACAACTTTGATTTGGTCACCAGAGGGATGAACAGAGCCTCTATTATTTACGCCATTTTTTTTCTCCTCTGCAGTCACCTCTTAAAGGGGCAGTTCCATAAGCAGACTTTCATAGCGATGGACCTGTTCGATCTCAGTACCAGCACTGGATTGGCTGCTGGGAGTCACCAGGGACTTACAGGAGAACACTGAGCTGTCAGAGTGAAGGACAGAGATGAGGCTCTCTCCCTGGTAAAAGTGCTGGACCTATCCATTGTTCCTCTGTTGAGCCTTCCCCTGTCCCAGTGTGAGGACTCAGCGCCTCCATAGCTGAGATGTCATCGAACTGGATGACAGAGGTTGCTCCATTCAGAGGATTCCATGAAACTCTACCTCTCCCAACTCAGGGCCCCACCCAAGCCACATCCATGTATGTTCTATAGTGAGTCCAGTCAGTGCTCCTTCATAAGCAAATTCTAAGACTCACACTGGTGGCAGCTGGCTTCGGTTTCTAGTGTGGCCTTTTGAGACAACTATAAGCACAGCGTCTGTGAATTGTTTGCTGAATCTTAACAGGCGGCCCCAGAGGGGCACAGGCTGGAGCTAAAATTGGCCTGCAGCTGAACCTCTCTCAAGACTGCCACTGGATACCTATTACGCAAATCCACGCTAATAAGATCAGGAGACTTGGGAGCTTTGCTACAGGAGACTTGGGAGCTTTAGTACATAGAAAGAGTCATGGAAAGGTAGCCAAAATGGGAAGACAAGCAGAAACAATATAAGAGAACAGAATAGAGACCCAGGAATAATGAAGTCAAGCAACATAACAGATGCAGAGTTCAAATCACAGGTTATAGAGATGTTCGGTGAACTTAGGGAGAGTGTAGATCAACTTAGTGAGAACTTTAACAAAGAGATAAAAAACATAAAAATGGAAATGAAAATTATAAAGGAACCAGTCAGAAATGAAGAACACATTATCTGATGTAAAGAGTATATTAGAGGGAATAAACAGAGTAGATAAAGAAAGGATCAAACCACTGATATAGAGGATGCAGAAGCCAAGGACACTAAATAAGAATGGCAAGAAAAAATGAGCTCAGAGTGTCCCCCAAATGATGAACCCAAAGAAGCCCACACCAAGACACATAATTAAAATGCCAAAGGTTAAAGAAAACAGGAGTTAGTTACCTACAAAGGAACACCAATAAGATTAGCAGCAGATTTCTGAAAAGAAACTGTGCAGGACAGAAGGTCTTGGCACAGTCTATGGCTATGCTACCTTGAACAAGCCCAATCCTGTCTGATCTCAGAAGCTAAGCAGGGTCGGGCCTGGTTAGTACTTGGATGGGAGACCACCTAGGAAGACCAGGTGCTGTAGGCATAAAAAAATAAAAAAAATAAGGGATTGTAAGCACAACCAAGAATACTTTATCCAGCAAAGCTATTATTTAGAATTGAAGGACAGATAAGGAGCTTCCCAGACAAACATAAGGTAAAGGAATTCATCAACACCAAGCCACTATTACAGGCAATGTTGGAGAGACTTCTTTAAGAAGAAAAAACATATATCAAAAATAGAAATAAAGAATGGTAACAACCACATTCCTATCAACAAGTTCCTCAAATGGAAAAGAATTAAGTGCTCCAACCAAAAGATATGGTGGCAAAGGGATTAAGAAGTACAAATGGCCTCTTCTTCAAGGGAGCCTCTGCAGCCTCTCTCTCTCTCCCAGTGATCCTCCACCATCGTGGGGGCAGGTCCAGCACAATTTGCAACTTTGCCTTTACTACCAGCTTAGATGTGGCTCCTTCTTTATATTATTAGAAGTAGGTGTTACAATCACCTGGACTTTAGGCTTCTGAAAATGCAATTCTTTCATTTTATCTCCCATCCTGCCTACTACATACTTTTCTGACAAAGTTGCGTTCACCCTCAAAAGCCCAGCTGAAAATTACTTTCTCTGTGAAGCCTTCTTCAAATCCTGCAGTATGGAGGAATTGAGAAACATGGCAGAGTGAGAGACATCCCCAGATATCTCCCCTTGAAACAATAATAAGCTGAATATCTAAAACTCAACAAAAAACTACCACACTGCACACCAGCACACCTGGGAATGGGATCTACGCATAAGAACTACCACAAGTCAGAACCCTGGGAGTCAGGCATTACACTGGGAAAAACAAAGCTACCTCTTGCAGCTGGAGCTCCCTGCAGGAGGAGAGAGAGGGCTGAAGGTGCAGTGGGTTCCCTGAATAACTCTGCCTGACAGAGCTGTGTTCTCCACGTGGACCACAATAGAGCCCAGGGTTCAGAGCAGAAAGCAGAGAAGTGTGGATGGCAAAGAAGTGTGGACGGCAGAGAAACAATAGTTAATTATTACCAACTGCGATTGCAAAATGTGAGGGTAAGCCACAGCCCCATCCCCCAACCCAGAGGGCCTCTTCCCCCATATCCTCTGAGACCAAATCCCTGAAAGCCCCAGAGTAATCTGAGCAAATGATACCAAAACTATCACTAACAGACAGGGACTGAGACTGAGGGTAGCGAGAATGAATAATATATGTAAGAAAAAAAAAACACATTATTAAGACTTTATATAAAGCAGGGATCCGAGAAGATTAGATGCCATATACCGGAAACCAAAAGAAAAATGCTTTCTTTGCAACAGGCTAAAGAGAGATCTTTATATAATAAATCTTCCTTCTGAAAAAAAAAGCAGAATACACTTCCATTAATGCCCAGGCGGAGAAATAGTCTATTAAACACCATGAACAACCAAGGTGACAAAGTGGTTCAGAAAGAAAGAGAAAAATCACCAGAAGATGAACTTACAGACATAGAAAATTGTGACTTAAATGACAGAGAATTCAGGATGGTACTTCTGAAAAAACTCAGTGAGATCCAAAACAATTCATATCAACAATTTCAGGAATTACAAAAAATTAGATGAGCGAATGAATTTTTTAGCAAGTAGATTGAAACCCTCAAAGAGAACCAAAGAGAACTTCTAGAGATAAAGAACACACTACAAGACATGAAACATGAAATAGCAAGTTTAGGAAATAGAGTCAACCACGTAGAGGAAAGGGTCAGAAATCTCAATGACAGATCTAAAAATAAATCAGAAGGAAGAAGAGAGAAACTGAAGAATGAAAAATAATGACAGAGAAATACAAGTACTAGCTGATATCATCAGGAAAGAAAAAAAAAATAATGGGCATTCTCTAAGGGGAAGAAAAGGAGTAGGAATTAGAAAGCAGTTTCAGACAAATAATGGACAAGAATTTCCGAAAACTAATGAATGAGCTGGAGCTTGGAACTGAAGAAGTCAACTGAACGCCCAATTATCTCAACACAAAAAGGCCTTCTGCAAGACACATGGTATTGAAATGATCGAAAATCAATGACAAAGACAGAATTCTCAGGGCAGCCAGGGAAAAGAAGACGGTACCCTATAAAGGAAAACCAATTAGATTATCATCGGATTTCTCAGCACAAACCTTACAAGCCAGAAATGAATGGAATCATATATTCAAACTATTAAAAGAAAGGAACAACCAGCCAAGAGTAATGTATCCAGCAAAGCTCTCCTTTGAATATGAAGGAGAAATAAAGACCTTTCCAGACATACAAAAATTGAGGAAGTTCTCCACTATGGGGCCTTTATTACAGGAAATACTGAAAAGGTTCAGCTCACCTAAAATAAAATGACAAAAAAAAAATACATAACTAGGAGCAAGGTGATTAGCAAGCAGATATAAGCAGAGGAATGAACCCCTTATTAAAAACAGGGCATTATAAGCTTAAACCATAAGAAGAGATTTGCCATAGAAAGATAGTAATGTACATTCGGTATACATAAGAACAAACTGAGACAATAATGACTGAAAAGGGGAAGATTCAAAGATCTAAATTCGCAAAGGGGAATGGAAATAGGGCATGTGCAGAAGAAAATGAATAACTGTATATATATAACTATCCTTTTCATATTCGTATTTGTAAGCACACTCCACAGATTTGGAACTATAGTGTATAACATAAAACAAGAAGAACCAGAGGGAAAACCCACAAAAGCAAACCAAAATAAAAATAAAATAAAATTAAACACACAAGGACAAAGAAGGAATGGAAACACTGAGCTAACAGAAAGCAAAAGATAAAATGGATTTAAGACCTCATATTTCAATAATCACCCTAAATTGTAAATGGACTGAACTCACCAATAAAAAGGCACAGAGTTACAGATTGGATCAAAAACAAAACCCAACCATATACTGCCTCCAGGAGACACATATCAGTTTCAAAGACAAACATAAACTCAAAGTGAAAGGATGGAAAATGATATAGCAAGCAAATGGCATTCAGAGAAAGTGGGAGTAGTGGTACTAATATTGGATGAAATAGACTTCAAAATAAAAAAGGCAAACAAAAATACTGAGGGACACTTCATAATAATAAAGGGAATCATGGCTCTAAGAAAACATAACACTTATTAATATCTATGCTCCCAATCAGGGAGCGCTGAAATATTCAAAGCTATTACTAACAGAACTAAAGGGAGATATGGACCAAAACACTATCATAGTAGGGGACCTAAATACTCCACTGTTGGATATGGACAGATCACCCAAACAGAAAATTGATAAGGAAATAACATCCTTAAATGACACATTAGACCAATTGGGCATAATTGACATTTACAGAGCTTTCCATCCCAAAACAGCTGCTTACACATTCTTTTCTAGTGCACATGGAACATTCCCAAGAATTGACCACATACTGGGACGCAGAGATAACCTCAAAAAATATAAGAGGGTTGAAATCATACCAACCATATTCTCTGATCATAAAGCTTTGAAACTAGAGATCAACTGAAAAAAAGAAAGCAGGAAGAACCACAAATACATGGAGATTAAACAACATGCTACTGAAGAATAACTAGGTCAGAGAAGAAATAAAAAGAGAAATCAAGAGATACATAGAAACGGATGGTAATAATAGTACAACATATCAAACTTTTGGGACATGGCAAAAGCGGTCATAAGAGAAAAGTTCCTATTATTACAAGCCTATCCACATAAACAAAAGTGAGACTAAAGAAACAACCTAATGCTTCATGTTAAAAAACTAGAGAAGGAAGAACAAATTAAGCCTCAAGTCAGCAGAAGGAAAGAAATAATTAAAATTAGAGCCGAATGAAATTGAAAACAATAAAACAATAGAAAAATAAATGCAACAAAGAACTGGTTCTTAGAGAAGGTTAATGAAATTGACAAATCTATGGCTGGCTAGATTCACTAAAGAAAAAAGAGAAAAGACACAAATAAACAAAATCAGGATGAAAGATGGGAAATTATGACAGACACTACAGAAATACAAAAGATCATACAAGAATACTATGAAAAATTATATGACGCCAAATTTAAAACTTAGAAGAATTAGACAAGTACTTAGAATGATACAACCTTTGTAGATTGAGCTAAGAAGAACTGGAAAATCTAAATAGACCAATTAGTAGTATGGAACAATCAACAAAAATCTACCAATAAGTAAAAGTTAGGGACCAGACGGCTTCACCAGTGAATTCTACCAAATATTCAAAGAAGATTTTCTACCTATTCTCTTCAAACTCTTTCAAAAATTTGAAGTGGAGGCAATACTTCCTAACTCATTATATAAGTTCAATATTAACCTGATGCCAAATCCTGGTAAAGATAACACAGAAAAAGAAAACTACAGACAAATATGTCTTGTAAACACAGATGCAAAAGCCCTAAATAAGATGCTAGTGAACCGAATACAGCAATATATTACAAAGATTATACATCACGATCAAGTGGCTTCATCCCAGGGGCACAAAGATGGTTTAACATACGCAAATCAATTAATGTGTTACATCACATAAACAAATTAAAAAATAAGAATCATGATCATATTAATAGATGCAGAAAAAGCCTTCGATAAGATACAGCATCCATTTATGATCAAAACACTTAACAAGATTGATATAGAAGGAAAGTACCTTAACATCATAAAGGCCATATAGACAAATCCTCAGCCTACTTTATACCTAATGGTGAAAACTAAAAACTTTTCCTCTAAGATCAGAAACAAAGCAAGGCTCTCCACTATCGCCACTGTTATTCAATGTAACATTAGAGGCCCTATCAAGTGCAATCAAGAAAGAGAAAGATATAAAAGGCATCCAAATAGAAAGCAGAGAACTCAAACTGTCACTTTTTGCAGATAACAAGATTCTTTATAGAGTAAATCTTAAAGACTCACAAGAATGCTAGTAGAAACAATAAGCAAATACAGTAAAGTTTCTGGATATAAAATCAATGTTCAAAAATCCATAGCATTTCTATGCCCTAATAATAAAGTGTCAGAAAAAGGAGTGGAAAAAATAATTCTGTTTGCAATTGCAACAAAAAGAATAAAATACCTAGGAATAAATCTAACAAAACATGTGAAGGATCTATATGATGAAAACTATAAAACTCTCTTAAAAGAAATGAAGATACAAAGAATTGGAAAGACATTCCGTGTTCTTGGATTGGAAGAATCAACATAGTTAAAATGTTTTTATTACCTAAAGCATTACACGGATTTAATGCAATTGCCATCAAAATCTCATTTGCATTTTTAAGAGAAATAGAACAAAAACTCATCAGATGTGTAGGAAGTATAAAAGACCCCGAATTGCCAAAGCCATCCTGAGATAAAAGAACGAGGCTGGAGGCATCACTCTGCCTGACTTCAAATTATACTACAAAGTAACAATAATCAAAACAGCATGGTATTAGCAGAAAAACAGACACACAGACCAATGGAACAGAATAGAGAGTCCAGAAATAAACTCATATTTATATGGGCTAATAGTTTTCGACAAAAAAGATGAAAGCATACGGGGGAGAAAGAAAAGCCTCTTCAATAAATGGTCCTGGGAAAACTGGAAGGCCACCTGCAAAAGAATGAAACTAGACTTCTGTCTATCACCACACACCAAAATTAACTCAGAATAGATTAAAGACCTGAATATAAGACCTAAAACAATAAAATGCATAGAAGAAAACATAGGAACTAAATTCAAGTACCTTGGACTTACAGAGGATTTTATGAATTTGACCTCAAAAAGGAAAGTAAATGAAAAAATAAATGAATGGGATTATATCAAACTTAAAAGCTTTTGCTCAGCAAAAGAAATCATCAAGGTAAAGAGACAACCAGGTGAATGGGTAAATATATTGGCAAGCAACGCCTCCAATAAGGGCTTTATATCCAAAATTTACAGAGAACTCATACAACTCAATAACAACAAAAAAACAAATGATCCAATTAAAAATGGGTAGAGAACCTGAACAGACACTTCTCCAAAGAAGACATACAAATGGCCAACAAACATATGAAAAGACGCTCAACATCGCTAGCTATTAGGGAAATGCAAATCAAAATCACAATGAGATACCATCTCACACCTGTTAGAATAGCTGTTATCAACAGAACATGTATGTATGTCTATGCTATAAATTATTTGAACAAAAAAAAAAAGGAACCCTCATATACTGCTGGTGGGACTGCAAATTGGTACCGTCACTATGGACAACAGTATGGAGGTTCCTCAAAAAACTGAGAATTGATCTACCATATGATCCAGCAATCCCTCTACGGGACATTTACTTCAAAGACTTGAAAACCTATCCCAAAAGATATTTGCACACCGATGTTCGCAGCAGCATTATTCTCGGTGGCCAGGACATGGAAGCAACCAAAGTGTTTTACGACAGATGATTGGCTAAAGGAGCTGTGGTACATATATACAATGGAATATTACTCAGCCATAAGAAGAGAAGAAATACTGAAATTTGGGACAACACGATGGACCTCAAGATAATCATGTTAAGCGAAATAAGCCAGACAGAAAAAGTTGAAAATCACACGATATCACTTATATGTGGGATATAAACCTAAAAGCAACAAACGAACAGGACATACAGAGACTTGTGGACATGGACAATAGACTAGAAGTTACCAGAGGGTTGGGGGGGGATTAGATGGGGTAAAGAAGTCAAATATGTTTGACAGAAGTAATCTAACCATGACAGGTGAAAACACAATGTGTGTGTGTGTGTGTGTGTGTGTGTGTGTGTGTGTGTATATATATACACATACATACATATACATACATATACATATACATATGAGACATATGTATGAGACATACATACATATGAGACATATGTATGTATATGAGACATATGTATGTATGAAACATATGTATGTATATGTATGTATGTGTATATATATATACATATGTGTGTGTGTGTGTGTGTATCACTTACTGTTAAAATTGTACATCTGAAACTGGATTTCATTAATCAATGTCACCATAAATTTTTTTTTAATTAAAAAAATAACAAATAGTAAATAAAAATAAAAATAAATGAAACAAGATATACAAATGAATAGTTACAAAATAGACATGGAGATATAAAGTGTACAATGTTGTATTAAATATGCAAGGGGAAAAAGGGGTACTTGATTTAGTGCAGTGATCACTTTGTGAGTTATATAGATTTCTAATCACTGTGCAGTACAACTGAAACTATTGTATTATTGTATGCCAGGAAAAAAAAAAGACTGAAGCGTAGTCACCAAAATGTTGAGAGCCATTATTTTATTATCTTCTTCTTTGTGCTTTTCTGTACTTTGTATTTTTAGCAGTAAATATATATTATTTTGTAGTCAGTTAAAGTTACTTTAAATGTAAAACCTACAGAAGAAAAAAAATTAATGTATTTTAAATCTCTCCATATATTGAGAACTTATTTCTTTAAAAAGCAAAAGAATATACATAATGCAATCAAAGCAACAATCTTCAGATCAAAGCAAGAAAAATTTCTGCTTTCTAAGGATCCTCTGGGAAGTTTTCTGCTTTACCTAGATAAATCTCACCTAATCCTTAAATATTTTCATTGTCAGAATAGATAGTTCATTCTCCAAACATGTTCTAAATCTAAAGAAACATGTTTGTAGTGAAGCCCATATTTATTGAAAACTTAAAACTCTTGAATTGATACATCTTGATAATTTACTTCATCTCACTTATTCCTTTTTCCCATGAAACTGTGATCTTTCTGAGATTTATAACGTAAAATAGCAAATACTGACATTAGTTAAAGCTTAGATACAGTTGACACTGAGATAACTAAGCTCTAATGATCAAATCAATCTTAATTATTGTCAACATCTTAAGACATAGGAGGCCTTACTAACAAGTGCGGAAAACATGAAAGCAGGAAGAACAGATACATCGCATGAATGAGTCACCACAGCAGCACTAAAAGCACCTAATATTTATGGAGTCATCGCTGCATGCCAGGAGATGTTCTAAATTTATTATCTGAATTAACTCACTCACAGAGCAACCCTATGAGACATATGCAATTATAAATGTCACTTACAGGAAAGAACAGAAGCAAAGTGTTGTTAAATAACTTGCCCAAAGCTACAGTGACACAATGCACAGACTCTGGATTAACCCAAGCGGCCTGGCCCTGGAGCTCACACTCTTGTTCACTCTGCTCGACAATTTCTCAATAGCCAAGAGGCTAGACTTAGAAGAGCTAAACTAGATTGGGTAGCAACACATTAGCAAGTCAGCTCCAAATCTTTTTTATTTCTCTTTCTGAAAATAAAAATTAGATAAGAATTAAACAAACAAACAAACAAACAAACAAGACCGAGAATCCACCCCCTAACTCCCTTACTCACTACATCCTCAGTAAAAGTGAGATGAAGATAAAATTCACAATCTCCAAATTATATGTAATCATGGCCCAAAACCAACAGAAACCATCTGGGAAGCCACAACAATAGGGTGGTGCCAAAGGGAAGACCAAACTCAGAGACTCATGGCAGTGAAGTTCTAGAACACAGAGAAGAAGACCCTGCAGCGGTGGGAATAAGCCAGAACACGAACACTCAGGGAATGTGGATGAAGGGCTAATATCCAAAATATTAACCAAAAAGAACTCCTACAACTCAACATAAAAAAAAATTCAATAAAAAAAAAATTGCAGATGACCTCTATAGACATTTCTCCAGAGAAGACTCACAGATGGTCAAATACACACATAAAAAGATGCTCAACAACGCTAATCATCAGGGAAATGTGCCGCAAAATCATAAGATATCACCTCACACCTGTCAGAATGGCTTTTTTCAAAAAGTCAACAAACAACATGTTTTGGTGAGGATATGGAGAAAAGGAAGGCTGTTTGATTTTTGTTGAGTGCTTTTATCTGCACTATCGTGATGATCATATGATTTTTGTTTTTTATTCTATTGATATCATGAATTACAATTAATTGATTTTTGAATGTTAAATCTACCTTGTAGTCATGGTATATAATTCTTTTTATATATGCTGGGTTCATTTTGATAACATTTTATTAACGATTTTTATATCTATAAGAAAAATTGGTGTATAGATTTGTTGTGAATTCTTGGTTTTGGTATCAAGGTATACAGGCCTCACAAAATGAGCAAGGGAGTGTTCTCTTTTCCAAATTTTGGAAAAGTCTGTGAAGATTGCTATAATTCTTCTTTAAATTTTTCAGCTGGGAATCCATCTGGGCCTGGAATTTTCTTATTTTGTGGGTAGTTGCTTTGTTTTGTTTTGTTTTCAAATTCAATCTCTTCACTTGCTATAGGCCTATTCAGAGTGTCTATTTCTTCTTGAATCAGTTTCGGTAGTTTGTGTCTTTCTAGGATTTTTGTCTATTTCATCAAATTATCAAATTTCTGGGTATACTATTGTTCATAATATTTCTTTCTAATCCTATTACTTATGTAAGGTCAGTAGTGATGTTATTCCTTTCATTTCTGATTCTACTAATTCGAGTTTTCTTTCTTTTTTCTTGATCAATCTAGAAAAGTTTGTCAATATTGTCTTTTCCAAGAAACAGGTTTTTATTTCATTATTTTATCTATTCTTTTTCTGTTTTCTATTTCATTTATTTCAACTCTACTATTTATTATTTCCTTTCTTATGCTTGTTTTAGGTTTAATTTGTCTTATTTTCCCCAGTGTCTTAAGAAAGCAGAGGTTCCCTCTAGATTTGGGTGTTGCCAGACAATGGGAATTATTCTATCACTGGGCATTTAAATAAATCTTATCTATAGAGAGGGTAAACTAAATCTGTAATTGTTTAGATCAGTTCCTGGATGTCAAGGGTGGCTTTTTTTCTTCCTCAGCCTTCATCTGGTTGGTGTATTTTAAGAGTATATTAGTTTATCAAGAACCTAAAATGTGGAGAGTCAGGTTATTTTGTGGATTTACCAAGCACACACACTTCTAAGCTGAGGACAGAGTTTCCACTTGCAGATTCCTGCTTTCCTTCTTACTTAATAACATTCCTGTTACATATCATGAAGCATGAATGATTGCAGTAATGGGAGACAGTGTAGCTGAAAGACAGGTTGCTCCGGGAGCTGCCCTTCAGAGAGAAAATCTTCTTTTATGATGTTGGCATGCACCATCAGCTCAGGAAAGGCAGAGTCCTGGGAAGAGAACTGCTGTCCCAACAAAAGCAGAAACAGACCATCAGGAAGGGTTAATGAAATTCAGAGAGTAGGTTGAAGACATAAAGACTTCATAGAAATGATTGCCATCCTAAAAATTTTTGAAATACGATCACTTGGACTTTATGGTGGGTAGTGTTGGAGGTGAATGTTACAGCGAGAATTTTGAGCAAAGTTTCTAGTGCAACCAGACTGTTCTTTTGGCATTGTTCAGCTTTCATCTTCTCTCATAGTAAATAACAAAAATAACTCTGGATTCTAATAATTCTTTAGAACTGGGAAATTCAGAAATCATAGACTACGTTGTGAATGACTATTATCTCTTTCTCTTATGAGTGTTGAGATCTTGGCTATATATATCATGTAAACTATCTGAGTTTCTGATATTTTAATATATAAAATGTGGATGAATAATTCTTATAGATCTCATAACTTTATGAGGGAAATAAAATTGTAAAAGCCTACTTAACTGTAATGCTTTTACGACTTTCCCTCTCATAGTTGTGGTTGAGGATTCAAAGGTAAAATAAAGACTGTAGTGGGTTTATTAGTAGCCCTCCACCCAATAGTCCACATCCTAATCCTTGGAACCTGTACATTGGAGAATGGGTCTTTGAAAATATAACTAATGTGAGGATCTTAAGGTGAGATCATCTTGGATTATCTGAGTGGGTTCTAAATCTATTAACAGATGATATTATAAAAGTGATGCAGAGGGATATTTGACAGGCAGAAGAGGGAGTGTATAAGACAGAGAAAGAGGAGGTCGAAGTGATGTATCTACAAAGCAAGGAATGCCAAGAATTGTCAGCAGCACCTAGAAGTTAGGAGAGAGTCAAGGAATTAATTCTTCCCTTGATTCTCCAAAAGGAACCAACCCTGCACACACTTTGATTTCAGACTTCTGGCCTATAGAACTGTGAGAGAATAAATTTCTGTTGTTTTTAAGCCACCCAGTTTGTGATAATATCATACAGTAACCCTAGAAAACAATTACAGAGACCAGTCTGGTTTAAAACTTTAACATATTTAAATGATGTTATTACTTTCTGCAGACTCCACACCCAATTATCTAAGAAACTAAAACTCACAATGACTGTATGGATGAGACCACAGCAATTTTTTTTTTGAAATTTTCACACTCAGCACCCCTTCCTATTCCCATAGCAATGCACATCCTATAATAAGAGGAGCAATTAGCACAAATGTGTGTATTTTCCAAGGTCCTTATTTTGACCCTCAAAGTCCTCAGACTCCAGTCAATGGCCAGCCTCTATAGAAACAAAAGCTCTTCATCTATGACATAGGGAAGATATATTCTTTCTTATTTACAGCATAATGATAAGGGCAAAGCTGACCTGTCTTTGGAAGTGGGACTACAAACTGAAATACATCCAAGGACCTTGTGAACTGGTTGTCATAAGACAAGAAGTGCTGGAACTTGAGGCTCATTTGTGTGCAAATGCCCCAGGACAGCCTCTACTGTTACTGTGCGGACCACCAGCTGCTTAGTTCAGATCTTCTAAGTTGTCCAGAGAAGACAAAAACAGTTTTGTTTGTCGGAGTGTTTACCATGGGCACTCCAGAAGTTTGGTATACATAACTCTTCAAACAGTAATGACATCTTGTAAAATGGCATTGTATTTGTGACACATAAGCAACTAGATTTATGTGTGACCTATATTCAACACTTCTAGCTAGGCCTATGGATTATGACCAAGTTAGATTTGACTATTTATTTTGCAGTCTCTCTCTCTGTTCTTCCTCTTTTACTTTCAGATTTTCCTTCTTGTTTTCAGCTTTTTACTCCGTTTAAATGTAGAAAATCTGTGTAAGTTTTATTTGGTGAATAACAAGCACATATTTTAAAAAGAAAAGAGAAGAAACATAACATTTAAGTTATTATATTCTTTTATGAGAGAAGAAAATCAAGAATTGAAAAGTTTCAGAGTATAAACAATAATTTTTTAAAAGATGGATTACTAGGAAACATGGAAAATGTTTTATTCAATAAATATAGGTATATGAAAGTTGCAATTTTAAAGACATGATCTGGATTCCACGAGTCATTTACTAAAACAATGCAAATGTTCTTATAGTCCTTCAGTGTCTTTTATACAGTTTTCAGGAAAACTTAGTAAAGATCTTGAATAGAGAACACCTTTAATAAATAGACTTAGTATATAAATCATTTTTAAAAATTCTGTGTCAAAGAACTTAAAAGCAAATCTATCAAAACAATAATGCAATAAGGTGTGTACTTGTAAGCAACACCTACAGCAGGCTAGGTACAGAAAGTCTTGCCACTGGTTTCTGTCACATTAGATGTCATTGGAACTGACTCAGAGACTAGGTGACATTGGGAACCTTAGAGCCAAAGAATCCAGATGGATGGAGCACAATACCATCTCCACTTATATAGCAAAAGTGTTTGTTTGCTATTCCTTAGTGTCTTCATGGTTGCTAAACTCTCACATGCTATCTCAAGAGTTGCAGCTTTTTATCAGGAAATAGTGCTGTTAGCCACTGTAAGAACATATCAAAGGTTTATAGCACAAAATTGGGCAATGTTATTAGAGTCTTGAAAATACTTTTTAATTAAAAAAAAAAAAGTCATCGAGGGACTTAACAACAATGCTTTACATGAAGACTAGCCGTGAATTTCCACTCTCTCTAACTCAATTGAAGTTCATTCAGTTCAGTATTTAACCATGCCAGAGGGTATGAAGAAGAAAGTTGGACAATCGAATATTATGAAATCTTATGAGAAAAAGTAAACAGCACATCAACGCTGCTAAATAATGGAAATGACAGAATTTTGAATTATAGGGCCAGGAATGAAAACTAGTTAACACTCCAGAGAAATCATCAAAATTCCCCTAGTATACTGTTCAAACCTTCTTACTGTTAGAAAAAAAATTTTCTTAAAATTTATCTGAAAATGTTCATACTGAACATTAAACTCCTATTTTTTTTCTCAGGACTGCATCTACTGAAAAAATATTTTAATGAGAAGGAATAAATGTGGAAAGTACAAAATTAGGTATGGGCACTAAATACAATGTTTTCATCTACAAAATACAAATTGAGCTTAGATTGTTATATTAGTTATCTCTTGTTGCATAACAAATTACTCCAAAACTTGGCAACTTAAAATAACAGTTTCCGAGATTTCAGTAATGCAGGAGCAGCTTAGCTAGCTGGTTCTGGCTCAGGGTCACATGCAAGATCACAGTCCAGCTCTTGCCTGGGACTGCAGTCCTCACAAGGCTCATTTGGGGCTGAAGCCTCTGACCCCAAGCTCATTCACATGGTTGTTGATAGGCTCTACAGGTCCTCATTATATGCACCTCTCCATAGAGATGTTCACAACATGGCAGCTTGCTTCACTCAGAGCGAGTGATTCCAGAGAGGAAGAAGAGGAAGCATGGGAGAACAACACTGAAGGCAGTAGCCATGTTATTTTATAAAGTAATCTCCAAAGTGATATTCTTTTGGTAACTCCTTATGTTACTAGTCATGCAGACGAGCACTACTAGCACAATGCAGGAGGAGACTACACAAGGGCATGGATGTTGGGAGGTGGGGACACTACAGGCTATCTTGGAGGCTAGCTACCACAATTATTAAATATTTTCCAATTTAAAATCATCTCTTCCCTTTTTAAGTAATATGTTATCCTTAAATAAACATTTAATCCAGTTTCCGATATCTATATTCATTCTGTAGATTTTTAAAAAATGCCCGGGTTATTTTCTTTGAATCTTGCTGTCATATCTGGTCTTCATGTTGTCCCTTCTCTTTCTCTCTTTCTCTCCCAGTCCCATTATTTCTTATAACATCCAAAACATGGTGGATGGACCCTGTTTTGGGTTGAATTGTATATCCACCAAATTAATATGTTGAAATCCTAACCCCAGTACCTCAAAATGTGACTGTATTTGCAGATAGGATCTGTAAAGTGGTAATTAAGGGGAAAAGGTCATATGGGTGAGTCCTAACTCGATACGACTAGTGTCTTTATAAGAAAAAGGAGATTAGGACACAGACAAAAAAAAGACGGAGGAGTGACAATGTGAAGACACAGCAAGAAGATAGCCATCTATAAGCTAAGGAGAGAAGCCTCAGGGGAAATCAAACATGCCAACCTCTTGATCTTGGACTTTTAGCCTCCAGAACTGTGAAAAAAATTATTTCTGTCAGTTAAGCCACCCAATCTATAGGATTTTATTATGATAGTCCTAGCAAACTAATAAAAAATCTTATTATAGTTCATATTAGTAAGTATAATTGGCATAAAGCAATAGTGATTCTATGATTGCTAGTCTACCCAATTTTCCATGTGACAAAATACTTGATCTTGTGTGAAGTATCAGGTAGCTTAGGTGAAGGAAGGCACAGGGTCTCATCACTGAGATCCCTTTTCTCAGCTACATAACTTCTTCATGCTTTCTCTGAAATTCTCTACTATTTGTGTCTTGCATTAGGGTCTTTGAGGACATATGTCAAAGTTAGAAGTGGCTTTGTTGGACAAGAGCTAACATTTTAAAAGTAAGTGATGGAACTGAGGTTTCAGAACACCAAGACACTGAGATCAGTTAATGTGTTGCTTTATGCCCTTTTATTCTATGTGCCCAAACAAAAGATAACACCATTCATACATTATTACAATTTAATTTTCTGTTTGTTGATATTACTTCTTCCCCTCTTCCTCTTCCTTCTTCTTCTCTTTGGATATTTGGTAAGAAATCAATATCTCCTCACCTTTTGGAGGAGTGGTTACAATAATTTTACCTGAAAAAAAGTATCTGTTAAAAAATAAATGGAAACTTTTTGATCATTTTTATAATCTCTCTTGGGGCAGAAATGTTGACTAGGGAGATCTAATCCTATACAACCTTACTTCATTATGTTTCTTTTTTATTTCTAGTATGAATAAGTCTTTATTTTATTTTTCCAGGGAAAAGAGAGGAAGGGAAAGGGTCAGCATATGTGTTACAAAATGATATCAAGTAGAAGTACCCGGCACAGCAAAATTAACCAACAAATCAATAGTTTCCAGTGATGGGGGTCACCAAAGCTCAAGGGGTTCAGTTTCCTTCAGTTCAGAAATGAGGGTAAGGGATCAGAGAAAAAAACAGACAGGTATATACTTTCCTACTCTCCCTACCTCCTTCCCCATAAATTCAAGATTTCACACAAAGCTTTGGTTTCTAGCAGTTAACGTGGAGTTATATTCGTCCATCTACTATTAAACAATCTTATAGCTACTTTGACATAAGTTTCTTGCACCTGCATAAAAGTTCCTGAGTGAGTTGGATATATATTCATCTTTCCTTTCTTGGTCTCCTGATCCCACTTTCATATTGGAAGGCCTCTCATTGCTTTCTTTTACCCTAGGATTAGAGATTAAAGTAGGCTTGATCTATCCAAATATGCAATCTGAGTGTTTGGCATGAATCATATATCAAGGAATGGTCTTGACTCAGGAGACTGGGAACAAGGGATGAAGTACTCCTAGCTTCTTTGTTTGTTTGTTTGTTTTTACACAAATCGTTTAAGAGTTGGGGAGACACCCCACAAATTAAATGTGTATGTGTGGGTGTGTGGGCTTTTTGAGGGGGGAGATGGGAGACAGAGTATTAGTCAAGTTGTTAGGACAGAAAATCTGGTCCAAAATGGAAATAGCAGAAGAAGAAACAAAAGAAAGGATGATTTAAGATGCCCTACTTCAAGAGGGAGCCCCAAGCTTATGTTTCAGACCATTTTTGTCCGGTGCAGAACCTTTTATCAAATATGCTTTGGCTATTTTTCTCAATACAAAAAATAAAAAGGTTTGTAAACAATAAAACCCCAAAAGAATATGGAGAAAGACCAACACATTATATTTAGATGAACTAGGCCACGTAACAATCACAAAATCGGCTACTTGTGAAGTCCTACAAAGCCCAGACAAATACAATAACTAGAGGGAGGCAGCAATTGAGGGAGACAAGAATCCAGGATCAGACACACATCACTTAATGCATTGTATTGCATTTGCCCTGTTTCAACATGGGGAGGTAGGGTTTTGGTGATCTCATAGTATGTAAACGAAACTCTCTTTTCTTCTTTAGCTACTATGACACTAATCACTGCTGCAGTAGGGGTGGACACTGGCCCTGGGCACTACAAAGAAGCCATCACTTATGGTCTCTCTGGAAGCCAAGAAGGAAAAGGCCAGAATTTTTAAAGGTTAAGGAATTTAGTCCTTGCTTCATATATCCATCCTTGAGCAGCTGAAAATGGGTACAGACTTATAGTTCTTAAAACCTGTCTCTACCAGCTCATTTCTTATTTTACAAACACACACACATATACCTTATTGTGTATGGTATGCCTAGCCCAATCCAATAAAGGATGAATCTGGTATATAAAGTGAATTCTAAACCCTGAGATCCGAGGCCTGGAACAGGAATCCTTTATTACACATATATAGACAACTCTCACCTAATCTTGGCTTCCCCTCTGCACCTTTTACTTGGCCCAGCCTCTCTTAACCTCTACACCACCTATTCCTGTTCATATCAATATCCAGTTTTCCAGTAGATCAAGTCATGGGGCCACCCAGTTAAAATCTAGTCTTCCATGAAACATTGAAAGTGGAAGGGTTTCAAGGGGACATTATAGCAGAAAAGCCAGCTCTAATTGGCAAAAATGAGGTAGTTCAGTTAGTTATACACTTCAAATAGTTGTTCTCTCTGATGATAAAACATCAAAAAGCATTCCTGCTATGCAGACCCAGAGCTGCTGCTTACTTATCCCTGAGCTTGCTCATGTACCTGAGAACACATTACAAAAATGAGGGCCTTAGATTAAAATACACAAAATTACAAAACCAGAATATTTATATTACAAAAAAAAAGTAAAAATGCACAAGATACATCATTTTCACACAGCTAGTGCAATTGGCATACTGGAGAAAGTGAGATCCAAAGTACAATTATCCAAGGGACCAAATAAATAAAATTGTATTGGCCCAGAATGAGGTAGGAGTGAGCTTAAGAGTAGCAGGTCTGCAGCTATTTCCCCAACCACTTCTTTTGCCTACTGTTACAATCCTTTGCTTGGGACAGTTCTCAACACCCTATCCCAAGAGTGAGTTATGAGGAGACAAGATGTAGAAAAACTTGCCTTATCCCCAAGAGATTCCCTCCCATAGAATGCCATTCATGGGTTGGATCCATTAACCTGGTCTCATGATTAATCTTTTCACTCTGGCATAGAAAATATTACATATCCTTCTTTAAAAGGAAAAGAACTTCCCTATTTAGCTCACTTTCACAAGCTGGAGACTCTGGGGGTGGAGACGCAAATAAAGTATGCAGGGAGAGATTTCCCCCAAAGCCCTCCTATGCATTTGGATAGAGTGTGGTTGGAGTTCCTTTGCCTCACCCCTTCCCCCTACCAAAAGGGACTAGGGGATGATGCCATGGACCCCTGCCTAATATACATGGCAGTGCCAGCTGCTCCCAACCTACCCTATCCCCAGTTTTTTCATTCTGCTGATTGATGCCTTCTCCTTGAAACTTCCTGACCTCAAAAGGATAGTCTCCCTCTGCCCACCCACTGTAGCTCAATTCTGGGCCTCTGGGAATAGGGCAGGGCCATGGATTTCTTCTTCATCCTCCTAAAGTAGGTTGGCTTTCCCTGTGAGCTGGGGGCCTTCAGTGGATAGGACACCACCATATGGCTGATGCTCAGGCAGAAGTGGCACTTCTTAGGTTGGGGAGACAGCTTACATTCCTTGGAATGATAATCTAGACATAGCACCTGTATCCCTTTGATCTGTGCTTCTGCATGTTCTTCTTTGGCCACCTTTCATGTGCAAGTTACTCTCTGGTGCACAGAGACATCCACAAAGGGGTCAAGCACAACCCCAGCATGGGCAGTCATGCACAGGAAGCAAAACTCCATGGGCATGTTGAACCACTTGCAGATGCCAGCGCTGTGCCTAGGCCATGTCCTCTGGTGCCTCTTGCGACTTGGTGCAGCCTCCTGCAAACTGCTGGACTGACATAGAGTCCATGGTATTTGACTAAGCCTGTGGTTCAGAGCCCCAGGTTGAGTGGCTGCTGGCCGTAGCCAAGTATGGAGGCAAAGGCTTTGTTATGTTTCATAATAGCATCAAACAGCAAACCAGCCAGGTGTCTTTGGAAATTACACGTCTACTAGATACAACACATGGAACTTATCTTTTGAGAAAGGCTCATCCAGATCTTGGTGACTCTTACATTAACATGTACCAGATGCAATTCGCTAATTCTATTTGCTTTTTCTCTAGGGAAGAAAAATATCAATCATAAGGTAAAGATTAGGGGACTTCAAACTTAAGAGAAATTTGGCCAAAGGACTCCTAGAAAAACTACTTCTGGGTCACCATCTACTGTCTCCTTTTCTCCATCTGTTCTGCATATCATGTCCAGTACATATTACTATACTACTATGGTGGTCTTTAAGGACTTTCTGCTTTGCATGTTCTTCCGTTGCTACAAGATTTAAAACATTTCTGTTGCTATGCTGAATGTTCTACTCAAATTGACAATTAAAAGAAGTCAAGTGACTGTTAACCCAGTACCTCAGCAAAAGCCTTAGTGTGTATTTTTTCTTTTTTTCTCTTTTTTAAATTATTTTTTATTAAGTTTATTGGGGTAACATTGGTTAATACAACTATATAATTTTCAGGTGTACATTATAATTTGACAACTGTATATTCTATTGCGTGTTTACCACCCAAAGTCCAGTTTCCTTCAGCTATGATTCCCTGTACCCACTTCACCCTCTCACTCCCCCCCTATATTTGAGCCCCTTTAACCATCTACTTAGCCTCTCCTCCCCTACCACTTACCTTCTGGGAACCACTAGTCTATAGTCCATGTCCATGAGGCTCTGTTTGTTTGTCCTGTTCATTTACTGCTTTTAGGTTTATATCCCACATATAAGTGATTTCATGTGATTTTCAACTTTTTCTGTCTGGTTTATTTCACTTAGCATGATTATCTCGAGGTCTATCCGTGTTGTCGCAAATGACAGTATTTCATCTATTTCTATGGCTGAGTAATATTCCATTGTATATATGCACCACAGCTTCTTTAGTCAATCATCTATTGTGGGACACTTTGGTTGCTCCATGACCTGGCCACAGTGAATAATGCTGCTGTGAACATCTGTATGCAAATATCTTTTCAGATACGGGTTTTCAAGTTTGGGGGGTAAATACTCAATGGAGGGATTGCTGGATCATATGATAAATCAATTCTTAGCTTTTTGAGGAACCCCCACACTGTTTCCCATAGTGTCTGTACCAATTTGCAGTCCCACCAGCAGTATATGAAGGTTCCTTTTTCTCCACATCCTCTCCAACATTTATTACTTGTCCTGTTGATTATAGCTATTCTAACAGGTGTGAGATGGTATCTCATTGTGGTTTTGATTTACATTTCCCTAATAGCTAGTGATGTTGAGCATCCTTTCAAATAATTGTTGGCCATTTGTGTGTCCTCTAGGGAGAAGTGTCTGTTCCAGTCCTTTGACTATTTTTTGATTAGATCGTTCATTTTTGTTGTTGTTACGTATGAGTTCATACAAAGAGTTGTATGAGTTCTTTGTATATTTTGGATATTAGGCCCTAATCAGAGGTTTTGCTTGCAAATATATTTTCTCATTCAGCTGATTGTCTCTTTACCTTGTTGAAGATTTCAGAAGTTTTTTAGATTTATATAGTCCCATTCATTATTTTAGCTTTTACTTTCTTTGCCTTTGAGGTCAGATTCATAAAATCCTCTTTAAATCCGAGGACTTTGAGTTTAGCTTCTATGTTTTCTTCTATGCATTTTATTGTTTCACGTCTTATATTTAGGTCCTTAATCCATTTTGAGTTAATTTTGGTGTGTGGTGATAGACAACAGTCTAGTTTCATTCTTTGACAGGTGGCTTTCCAGTTTTGTCAGCACCATTTATTGAAGAGGCTTTTCTTTCTCTACTGTATGTTTCTGGCTTTTTTGTCGATAATTATGTACCCATATAAATATGGGTTTACTTCTCGACTCTCGATTCTGTTTCACTGGTTCATGTGTCTGTTTTGGAGCTGAGATGTGTCTCCTGGAGGCAGCATCGGGTTAAGTTTTGTGTTTTGATCCATTCTGCAACTCTGTGCCTTTTTATTGGTGAATTCAGTCCATTTACATTTAGCGTGATTATTAAAATACAAGATCTTCTTGTCATCATTTTATCTTTTGCTTTCTGTTAACTTGGTGTTTCCATTGCTTCCTTGTTCTTGTGTTTCTGTTTTCTTTATTTTGGTTGGTTGGCTTTTGTGGGGTTCTTCTTGTTTTACGTTACATACTTCAGTTCTGTATCTTCTCTGTGCTTACCATTACAAATATGTAAAGGATAGTTATATATAAATGGAACACTGTGTATATATATACACACAGTGTTCCATATATATATATATACAGTGTTCCATTTTCTTTTGTGCATGCCTTATCTCCAATCCCCTTTGCAAATTTGGATCTTTGAATCCTCTCTTTTTTAGTCATTGTTATCTCAATTCACCCGTATGGATGCTGAACTTTCATTACTACCTCGTTATAACAATTCTCTTCTTATTGTTTAAGCTTATAATGTCCTGTTCTTAGTAAAGGTTGCACTCTTCTGCTTCTTTGTGCTCGATAGTCAGTGTCCTTTTAATTATGTTTTTGCTGCTGTTGTTATTTTGTTTTAGGTAAACTGACCTCTTTCAGTATTTCTTGTAGTGCAAGCCTCGTAATGGAGAATTCCCTCAATTTTTATATATCTGGAAAAGTCTTAATTTCTCCTTCATATTTAAAGGAGAGCTTAGATAGATACATTATTCTAGGCTGGCAGTTTCTTTCACTTAATAGTTTAAATATTTGATTCCATTGTTTTCTGGCTTGTAAATTTTGCTCTGAGAAGTCTGAGGATAATCTAATGGGTTTTCCTTTGTAAGTTACCCTTTTCTTCTCCCTGACTGCCCTGAGAATTTTGTCTTTGTCATTGATTTTTGATAATTTTAATACAATGTGTCTTGGTGAAGGCCTTTTTGGGTTGAGATAATTGGGTGTTCTGTTGACTTCTTGCATTCCAAGCTCTACCTCATTCCTCAGATTTGGGAAATTCTAGTCAACGATTTGTCTGAAAATGCTTTCTAGTCCCTGATTCTTTTCCTCACCTTCGAGAATGCTCATAATTTTTATGTTCCTCTCCTGATGGAATCAGCTAGTTCTTGAATTTCTATTTTATCATTTTTATTCTTCGGTTTCTCTCTTTTTCTTTCTGATTTATTTTTAGATTACTGTCTTCAATATCACAGGTCCTTTCCTCCATTTGGTCAGCTCTATTTCCCCAGCTTGCTATTTCATTTTTTAGCTCTTGCAGTGTGTTCTTCATCTCCAGAAGTTCTATTTGGTTCTTTTTGAGGATTCAATCTCCTTGCTCTGTTCATCTAGTTGTTTTTTTCAATTCCTGACATTGTTGATATGACTCGTTATGGAATTCACTGAGTTTTTTCAGAAGTACCACCCTGAATTCTCTGTCATTTAAGTTGCATATTTCTAGGTCTGTAAGCTTATTTTCTGGAATTTTTTCTCTCTATCTTTTTTTTTTTTTCCTGAGATGCCTTGTCACCTTGGTTGTTCATGGTTTAATGGACTATTTCTCTGTCTAAGCATTAATCGAAATGTTCTGCTTTTCTTTCCAGAAAGAAGATTTATTGTATAAAGGTCTTTCTTAGGCTGCTGCAAAGAAGGCACTTCTCTTTTGGTTTCCAGTATGTGGCCTCTAAGCTTCTTGGATCCCTGCTTTATATAAAGCCTTAAAAATGCCTTTTATTTTCTGATAGATATTTAATCATGCTTGCTACCCTCAGTTTCCGTGCCTGTCAGTGTTAGCAACAGTTTCAGTAGCATTTGCTCAGATCCTTGGGGCTCCGCGGTGTTCAGTCTCAGAGAGTATGGGAGAGGGGCGCCCTGGTTTGGAGGTTGGGGGCTGCAGCTCAGCCTTGGTTTTGCAACCATGGCCTGTAAAAATCAATTGTTGTTTTTCTGCTGTCCCGCTTTTCTGTCTTCTGTCTTGATAACTGGCCCCTGCCGCTGGCTGTGGAGAGCTCACAGCGTTCCCAGGCAGGGCTGTTAAGGTAACTCACTGTTCTTTCTCCCCTTCCTTTCCTCGTACAAGTAGCTTTGGTGTCTGCAAGAGGCAGCTTCTTTGTTTCTCCCAGTCCACCACGTGACCCCTGGGGTTCTGACCTGTGGTAGCTCTTATGTGCAGATCCCATACTCAGAACGTGCTGGTGTGCAGTTTGGGTGTTTTTTGTTCACTTTTAAATGTTCAGCTTATTGTTGTTTCAAGGGGAGAGATCTGGAGACTTCTCTCTCTCTGCTGTGTTTCAAAGATCAAACTAGTGTGTATTTTTTATTTTCTCTAGCCAAGGCAATAGAAGCAGTTTCTGTCAATGAACATAATTGTCTGCCACACTATTTAGTATACCTTGTAGAGATCTTGGGCATATTATGTTAGATTCTGATTTTGTTGTCCTGTTGAAGGCAAAGGGCAGGTCTGTGAGGGTAATCCTATGAGTATGGAGGAGATGAGGACTGTACTCACCAGACAGACATGCTCAGAGGCAGACCTCAGGCAGATATTTAGACTTAGATGTAAAAGGGAATGCCTATCCCTCTTGTTCTGATCTGTTTGTTCCGAACTTCCAGGAGCCTAGACATGCTTGAAAACCCTATGATGGTAGGTATTACAAAAACCTTCAGCCAGAGTAAAAGCTGATCTGGAGAAAGGCTGCAAGCATCACTGTAAGAACCTCTATGATGAAGATGCGTGAAGGGAATCTAAGTATTTAATTGCCAATAACTTCAGGTACTTGTTTGCCTTCTCCTTTCTGGGCCATAATAGTCTTTTACAAGGTCTAAAACTTGTCTCAGCTATGCTATGAAAGTCAAGAGAAGAATTGTGTATGTACTCTTGGGCTTAAGTGTTAAAGAGAGAAAAGTAACTCCTTCCCCTTTAATTAAGAGATCTCCAAGTGGCTGGCATGTACCTTGGACTTCCTGACATGAAGTCTTTTTCTCTGTTGCTGGAATGGCTTCGACAGGCAAATATCTTTATGCTTCTTGACAGAAAATTGTCTTATCAATTAATTGATTAATTTATAAATGTTTTTGATCACCTACTATATTTAAGCACTGTGGAGGAATGTAAAAAATCAGAAGGCATGTTAGTTTGTCCTCAATTGAAACAAAATCTAATTGGAAAAATAAAATCTAATCTTATTGACCAATACAGAAGAAATGTCAAATAGATGTAAATGTTCCAGAGAGCTCTATTGATTACCAGTTCTAGATATTACTGAGATTGTACACATTTCACTTCAACACAAATAGAGAGTTTAAATACAAAGTTTGAGTTCTTTTCTGATCTGCTTCATCAAGAACAGTGATTTTCTTAAGTCTGAATACAGATCCTTGGCACTCAGAGATGATTAACCCCTTCTCCAGGTCAGATGTCAACATTGTCCTCTTGTGGCTGTATTGTCCCACATATGAGAGAGTATTCCTTGAACTCCACAGGCACTGCTTCCTCACCACTTAACACAAGGAAAGTGAGAGCAGAGATTTGAGTGGAGATGAGAAAAGTATTATCCTGAAATGGCATTTTGTTTTGTTGAGAGAGTGAATTGCTAATTTTGTGGGTTTCCTGACAGTTTATTTCCTCTTCTAAGTAATGTATTCATGAAAGCATTTTCACTGTCAATCCTTTTGATGACTCATTTTGACTATGCACAAAATTTTGCATTAAAAATAATAGACTCTACTTTATTAAGTGAGTTCTTTCATGTAAAAGCTTCATGGTTTGGATGAAAACTATGGGACAAGCCTAGCTTTTCTAGTATATACACCTTAAACCTCACATTCAAATGTTATGTTACAATTAAAGAAAATTTCAGACCAAATTCTGACATACATAAATATACAAGCAAGCAGATATAAAACTGGTTATAATCTGTTCTGTATGCTCAATAATTTTCCAGCTCTCTGTCCTCAGCAAACCTGTGATGGTTTACTTATGGCTGATGCTCCAGCATTACAATGGCAAAATCCAGCCAACTTTCTAGATAGAATCAGTAAACAGTTTTCTCAGGTCAGTGGCTAGGACACAGGATCTATGGCATATAAGCCCAGATATGATTCTGAAGTATACAGGCTAACAGGATCACTGAATGCTACACTCTTCATATAAGGGGGTGGGGGAATGCCTATACCATATTTCTAATCAATCCACATATCATGAATACAACTAATCTCAATAACACATATAATTTCCAACATCTTTTATGCCCATTAATAATATCACCAGTATTAATGGAAGAGAAAGTTGGCTGAAACACCAAGGAAGAAGAGCCTGTGAAAACATGAGGCTGGGTTTAAGGGGGAAACCAAGAGAGTAGTGTCTCAAAATTCAAGAGATGCGAGAACAATTGTTCCAAGAAAGAGAGAAGTCAACGGCATCAACTATTGGCAAGATGTCCATTTTATATGTCAATAAGGTCTTGGTGACTTGCCTAATAGTGTTGAAATAATGAGCTGAGGGTAGAAGCCAGACTGTAATAGCTTGAAGAGTGAGTGAGAGGCAAGGAAGTAGAGATGGCAAGTGTAGAAAAGTCAGTTGAGTTTGCTCTGCTACTTTGATTTTGCAGGTTTTTGTACTTATCATGCTATAGAGATACTGCCTAAAATTTGTACCTTTCTTTCCATTTGGTTTTGAAAGTGTGTAACTAGGAAGTCTTTCTAGTAGGATATGATGGGCTACTGTGGCTTTGAGCAAGAGAATGAGCTTGTACAGCCATCTATGTCACTGTATTTTGAGATACATCTGTTTGTGTGTTTATAGGTGAAAATATTTTGCTGCTTTTTCATGTGTTTCTGATGACCTGAATATCTTGGCTTCAAGAGTTCCATCACCACACTTGTATTCTTATCCATGACTTCTCTGGGATACTCTCTTCCTCTCTCAGGTAACAACTATGTGTCTCTCGAATCTGTATCTCCAGCTCAGACCTCCCACTTAAATTTAGACTCACATATACTGCTGCCTATCGAATAACCTATAGACATCTCAAATATTACAAATAATTATTTTTTTATTACTTATTTAATCTTCACAATGACCCTATGGTTTAGATGCTATTTTTGTCTTTATCTTACAGATGAGGAAATTGATGCATAAAGAGGTTAAATAATTTTTCTTAAAATGCATGGCTAATAAACAGAGGAGCTAGGCTATGAACCCAGGCTGTCTGGTTCTAGAATCTGTGCTCTTAAACAATACATTATGCTGCCTTCCAACATGCCCAAACTGAACTCAACTTTCTCCAATTCTGTTTCTCCTCCACTATTTACAATTTAAATTGGTGACACTATTATTTACCTTGTAAGCTTTCCTTGCTTCTTGCTAGGATCACCCATAGCCCCAGGTAAGAGAATCCTCCTCCAGTTGTGCCTTTATCTACAGATCAGGAGTCTGTGGGACCAAGGGGGTATGCCTTCAGAGTCTGCACTTCCATCTAGACCACACTCTGTACCCAGGATCTAGGAAATCTCCACCCAAATAATCCAGCTAGCTCCTATGGTTTACTCAGGCCTCTTCCCTAGGTCTATCCTCTCAAAGCCAGACCACATTGTTGGTACTTGCACTCTTATGTTTGAAGCATTTCTGGGGCTGTGGATAGACATATAGGCTGTGGTATCCATACCATGCAAAGCAATACCCTCATGGCATATGATAGAGCTGTACCAGCTCTATCAAGCTATATCTCTTCACTTTCAAACCCACTTTTCTATCCTCTGCTTTGTGATGCTAGCCTGGAATTCATCAACTCTCATTTATGCTTTACTAGCCAGCCCTCTATTAATGCTTTACCAACAGGTTATATTGGAGGAAGACCATGAGGATGGTACTTATTCTTTCCTTTCTGTTTTCTATTGGCTCCTTGTATGCTCCACAGTTTTCCAGCATTCAAAGAATCAGCCTCCTTAGAGACACTGGCACAAACTGAACATTTCTCCATCCTCAGAAGTCTGAGCTTCAACTCCATGGAAGCCCTTCCCCAGGCTTCTAAGTTGTACCAGTCCTCTCTGCTTTCTTTGGTTGCTACCTCTATGACACATTACTGTTCTATTTTTATCTTTTTAATCCCAGTTAACAACTTTATACCTCGTTAATAACTTTATATTCAGTTCTCCCTATACAAATAACTAGCTTGATTTTCTTCCTCTAACTAATTCTAATTAATAAATTGATACCAAGAATATCTCTAGGGAATGAATCACTAAAGATGGGGTTTGGCCTTGTCCTTGGACTTTACCAGCAATGAGCTCCTTATCAATGAGAAGCTAGTAATCCATGGTATGCAGTGGCATCATGGTTAATCAAATTGTGATAAAAGCCTATTGAATCAAGTATTCTGGAAGACAAATAGCAGCTGCTTTTGACTATATGAAAGGAATGACGACCACAAGGACTATTTCATCGAGTGGATTTATCTCAGAGCACTTAGAGGGTCCATTACAAAAAAAACCAATGAGTTTAGGTTTTTAGATTCTTAGTTCATGTCACAATGACTGTCAGAGAACCAGACAGCCTCTATGGAAGTCATAAAAAAAATCTCTTACTTGTAATCACAGGGCAGATATTGGTGTAAATAAAAAGAAATGTAGGCTTCCGGTCAAGATGGCATAGTAGGTAGATGCTGTGCTCACCTCCTCTCACAACTACATAAAAATTACAACTAAATTACAGAACAATCATCATTGGGAGTTGCCTGGTCTAGGTAAACATACATCAGAGGCTACCTCGAGATGGTAAGAGGGGCGGAGACACAAAATGCGCTGGTCTCACAACCACGTATGACATTTGAGAAGTAGGAGGGATATCTTGGCTCCTCAAAGGAGCAAGGGATCTGAGACCCACATGGAGTTCCCCAGCTCAAGGACTGCAGTGCCAGAAAGAGAAGTCCCTACAACTTCTGTCTGTGAAAACCAGTGGAGATTGTGGCTGAGTGAGGTGGACGGTTATAAGAGTCACAGATGATCCTCTTAAAGGACTCACTCACAGATTCACTCACTCTGAGCTCCAGTGCTGGGGCATCTGCTAGAAAAGCACCAGAGATATACAGGGAGGAAATGAATTGTCTGGCTTCAGGGCAAGGGCTGGAGCAGCAGCTTTCACCCAGACAGAAGTGCTGGCAGAATCCATTGTTCCTTTGTTGAGCCCTTCACTCTCTCAACACACAGACACAGATGCAGGCAGTGGCCATATCTGACTCTCCATCAACCCCACCCTGCTGATTTCCTGAGATCTTGCCCCTCCCAAAGTGTGAGCCCATCCACGCCACCTCCAGAAGATTTTTCACACAAATGGCCTATCTTGGCTGATGCTGCGAACTTTCCTAAAATCTCTCAAAAGTTCACAAAACCCAAACAAGCAGCATATGACCTCAGCATGTCCCATACTTCTTGCTGAGTAGCCCTAAGCCTAGAACTAGTTGCAGCCCTGGTTCCTGACTTAGCTTCTTGAGGCATCTCTAAGTCCAGTAAGGGTGGCAACTATCTGCAGATTGCTTGGTGACTCTTGCCATGTGGCCCTGGGCAGTGTGCAGGCTGAAGCTGAATTTTGTCTGTGGAGGCACCTGGGGCCAGCACATCCTGTGGCCCAATTGGACCCAAGCTGGAGCATCACTCAGGGCTGCATCTGAGGAAGATACAACCAAAGGCAAACTGGGAAGGTACCAGAGACCTGCAAAAGTGAACACTGCTCTGTAGGGTCAGACCATCACTGGCCAGTTCACACAACCAATCAATCCAAGGGTCAATCCCTCCTAAAGAGGTGCAGACAGCATCCGAGGCTCAGCTACAAGAGGGCATACGCAACCCATACAAGGGACACACATGGAGCACCCAGCTCAAATGACCAGGGATACGGAGCCACTGGGCCCCACAAGACACCTACTACATTAGGTCATTCTACAAAGACCGGGAGACTAAAATGCCCTACCTAATACATAGAAACAAACACAGGGAGGCAGCCCAAATGGGGAGACAAACATGTCCCAAATGCAAAAACAGAACAATGCTCCAGAAAAATATCTAAACAAAATGGAGACAAGAAATATACCAGGTGCGGAGTTCTAGGGAAAAAGCAGATGAACTTGGTGAGAACCTGAACAAAAAGAAAACATAAAAATGGAAATGGAAAACATAAAAAAGAATCAGTCAGAAATGAAGAATACAATAACTGAAATAAAAAATACACTAAAAGAAATCAACAGTAGATTAAGTGAAGTGAAAAATCAAATCAGCGATTTAGAAGATAAGGTAGCAGGAAACATTCAATCAGAATGGCAACAAGAGAAAAGAATTCAAGAAAATAAAATGAGTTTAAGGGGCCTCTGTGAAAACATCAAGCATAACAACATTCTCATCAGAAGGGTATCGGAAAGAGAAGAGAGAGCAAAAAATTGAAAATTTATTTGAAGAAAAAATGATGAAAAACTTCCCTAACCTTGTGAAGGAAATATACATATAAGCCCAGGAAACATAGAGTCCCAAACAAGATGAACCCAAAGAAGTCCACACCAAGACACATCATAATTAAAATGCCAAAGCATAGAGACAAAAAGAGACTCTTAAAAGCACCAAAAGAAAAGCAACTACCTACCAGGGAGCTCCCAGAAAACTGTCAGCTGATTTCTCAACAAAAACTTTGCAGGCTAGAAGGTGGTTGTCATGAAATATTCAAATAATGAAAAGCAAGGACCTACAATACAATGAAGATTACTCTATCCAACAAAACTATCATTTAGAATTGAAGGACAGGTAAAGACCTTCCGAGACAAGAAAAAGCTAAAGGAGTCCATCAATACCAAACCAGTATTACAAGAAATGTTAAAGGGACTTCTTGATGAAGAAGAAGAAAACTAAATAAAATATATGAATAATAATGTCATTCTGGTCAAGAGGGCAGGCTTGGTAAAAGCAGGGTTCACCTCCTTCCAAAACCACGTTAAAATTACAACCAAATTATAAAACAAAACCTTGGAGAACCACCTGAAGTCTAGCTGATCATAATATATACATCAGAGAATATAAAGAAGAAGCCACATGAAGTCTGATAGGGGGGCAGCGATGCAAAGTAAGTTGGTCCCAAACCCACAAGTGGCAGTTGAGCAGCAGGAAGAAAAATGTGTTTGCAGAGGACCCCCCTGAAGGAACATGGGGCCCTACCTCCACACAGGGGTTGCAAGCTCAGGGTTCCAGTCCCAGAAAGAGGTATTCCCACAAAATCTGACTGTAAAAACCAGTGGAGACTCTGGCTGTCTGGGGAGCACAGCATAAGGAACGCATTTAATATCTCGACTAGGTGGAGGGTCAGAGGAGGGAGAGAGCAATTGGGGGATCATTTTTTGAATTATATAGATGTCTAACCAATGTACTGTATACTTGAAACTAATCAAAATAAATAAATTAGAAAAATAAGAGATGATAATTAAGGTCTGAGGTAAGTCGGTGGGAAATGACAGACTGCAGAGTTGGGTAGTTTTCATAATGGCTTCTATCGCCAGAACAGACAACTCCGTCCTTGCTTAGGTAGATAACTCGTTGTAATATCTGATCTGAAGATGGCGGGACCCCACTGTGGCCCACAGCACCCAACCAGGTGGGACTCTGCCCCGGAATCACGGGAGGCACCCTCGGGACACCCATCCGGACTTTGATTTAACATGTTCCAACCTGCTAAGAAAACATCTCGGCATTCAAGGCAAGCAGCCCTCACAACATTAGGCTTTTACCTTGAAATGTCTGAAACGCTTGACCTGAGTATGCTGGAGGCAACCCTATCCCTTGGGAACCAAGCCTCCCAAGTGCCTGGGATCCCAGAGACAGGAGTTCTATCCGGAGAAAGGGTGAGAAGACCCAGAGACAGCCTGGCAGGCGCGCCCCAAGGCTCCGCCCTCAGTCATATTTTCCAGCCCATTCAAAGGCATTTGCATGAAGTGCCGTCACTCTGGGGGATTTCCATCTTTCTATTTCAAACCTGCTCTTCGCCACCACATCTCCACACCTGTCGTTGGAAGTCCCTGCGAAGGGAGTGGAAGTCCCTGCCCGGTCTGCCCTCGAGGAGCCCGGTTTCGCCCTGAGAAGCTGGAGTGCGTGGCTCTGCTGCAGGGCCGCATGCCTGCGTCCATTTCTGGGTCAAATCGCTCGCATGCCCTCTCTCCCCTGCGAATCTGCCTTCGGGCCACGTGGACCGCCCCCCAACCCGCCCTGCGCCCCCGCCATGCCTCCTTTGCCTGCTTAAAGTCCTTCATCATCTCCACTCAGCGCACGTCAATCAGGAGGCTGCGCGCCCAGCCTCCCGTAGGAGCAGCCTGGAGCGCTGCGCCCTTCCTCTGCCCTGGGAGTCTACCACTTTCCTCCTCATCTGACCACCCCATTCTCGTCCTCCTGCGGCCAGACACGGGCGCTGCAGCTGCTGAGCCTCCCTTTCTTGATCACCTCTGGGAAGGCCCTGAGTCCTGGCTGGGGGAGATGGCCGGCTCTTGTCCTGTGACACTCCCCTGTCCTATCCCAAGTCCTATCCCGCTGGCCGTGACAGTCAGGACGTGTTTATATTTTTGATACCCCACTGAAAAGTGTGCCCTTCCTAGGAGGGGCATCTTTACTCTGCCCTGTAAATATCCAGATAGGGGAAATGAGGAGAAAACAGACAAAGAGGAATGATCTGGGAAATAATGTTGGTAAGGGAAAATTGGGGAGAAATGGAGGGTTAAATAGTGAATGAAGAATGGGTGAGTGCCAGGGACTTGAAAAGACAGAGTAAGAGCGAGAGAGTGACATAGAAAAGAAGCACAGGGAGAAGTGAAGCACTCAAATAGGGGGACCAGTAAAGGGATAAAGAAAATGAGGGGGTTTTGTCCAACAGCAATGGGGGCAACAGAAAGGTAGACCCCAAATTCATTAGATGCTTTAAAAATAGATTGTATTTTCATTTTTTATTTTTTAAATTTTATTTTATTAGTTTCAAGTATACAGTACATTGGTTAGACATTTATATAGTTTATAAATAAATGATCCTCCTAGTTACTCTTTCTCTCTGGCTCTCCACCTAGCCAATACATAATGCTGGCTTATTTCACTTAGCATGATTATCTCGAGTCCATGTGTGTTGTTGCAAATGGCAATTACTTCTTATGGGTAATATTCCATTGTATATATGTACCATAGCTTCTTGAGCCAATTATCTGTTGTAGGACACATCGATTGCTTCCATGTCCTGGCCACTGTGAATAATGCTGCTATGAATATTTGTTGTGTAAATATCATTTCGGATATGAGCTTTCAAGACTTTGGGGTAAATACCCAGTAGAGGGATTGTTGGATCATATGGTAGATCAATTCTTAGTTTTTTGAGGAACCTCCATACTGTTTTCCATAGTGGCTGTACCAATTTGTAGTCCCACCAGCAATGTATGAGGGTTGCTATTTTTTCGCATCCTATCCAACATTTGTTATTACTTGTCCTGTTGATTATAGCTATTCTAACAGGTGTGAGGTTGTATCTCATTGTGGCTTTGATTTGTATTTCCCTAATAGATAGCAATGTTGAGCATCTTTTCAAATATTTGTTGGCCATTTGTATGTCCTCTATAGAGAAACGTCTGTTCAGGTCCTCTGCCCATTTTTTGATTAGATCATTCGTTTCTTTGTTGTTATTAAGTCATATGAGTTCTTCGTATATTTTTGATATTAGGCCCTTATTGGAGGTGTTGCTTGCAAATATATTTTCCCATTTGGATGATTGTTTCTTTACTTTTTTTATGATTTCATTTTCTGAGCAGAGCTTTTTAGTTTGATATAGTCCCATTCGTTTATTTTAGCTTTTATTTTCCTTGCTTTTGAGGTCAAATTCATAAAATCCTCTTAAAGTCCAAGATCCTTGAGTTTAGTTCCTATGTTTTCTTCTATACATTTTATTGTTTCAGGTCTTATATTCAGGTTCTTAATTCATTTGGAGTTAATTTTGGTATGTGGTGATAGACAACAGTCTAGTATCATTCTTTTGCAGGTGGTTTTCCAGTTTTCCAGCATCGTTTATTAAACAGGGTTTCTTTTCACCACTGTATGTTTTTGGCTTTTTTCGTTGGCTGTTTTGATTACTGTCGCTTTTTAGCATAATTTTAAATTGAGCAGAGTGATACCACCAGCCTTGTTTTTTTTTACTCCGAATGGCTTTGGCAATTCAGGGTCTTTTGTGCTTCCATACAAATCTGATGATTTTTTGTTCTATTTCTTTAACAAAAATGCCAATGAAATTTTATGGGGATTGCATTAAATCTGTATAATGCTCTAGGTAATATGGTCATTTTAACTATGTTTATTCTTCCAATCCAAGAACATGGAATATCTTTCCATTTCTTTGTATCTTCCTTGATTCCTTTTAATAGGGTCTTATAATTTTCATCATATAGGTCCTTCATATGTTTTGTTAAATTTATTCCTAGGTATTTTATTCTTTTGTTGCAATTGCAAAAGGAATTCTTTTTTCCACTTCATCTCACACTTAATTATTAGAGTAGAGGAATACTATAGATTTTTGAACGTTAATTTTGTATCTAGAGACTTTATTGTATTTGCTTATTGTTTCTAGTAGTGTCCTGCTCCTTTTCCTCACTTTCAATATTGCCCATTATTCTTATGATGGGATCAGCTAATTTTTGTATTTCTCTTTCATTATTTTTCATTTTTTGATTTCTCCCCTCTTCCTTCTGATTTATCTCTAGATTTCTGTCTTCAATATCACTGTTCTTTTCCTCCATTTGGTTGACTCTATTTCCCAAGCTTGCTATTTCAGTTTTCAACTCTTGCAGTGTGTTCTTCATCTCCAGATTTTCTATCTGTTTTTTTTTGAGGGTTTCAATCTCCATGCTCTGCTTTCTAGATGCTCTTTCAATTCCTGAAATTGTTGATATGAATTGTTTTGTAATTCACTGAGTTATTTCAGAAATACCATCCTGAACCTCTGTCATTTAAGTTGCATATTTCTACGTCTGTAAGCTTATTTTCTGGAGATTTTTCTCTTTCTGAGATGCCTTGTTACCTTGGTTGTTGATGGTGTTAATGGACTATTTCTCTGCCTGGGCATTAATGGAAATGTATTCTGCTTTTTTCCCCCCAGAGACATTTATTATGTAAAGTATCTCTTTAGCCAGCTGCAAAGAAGGAGCTTTTCTTTTGGTTTCCAGTAGGTGATGTCTAAATCTCTTGGATTCCTGCTTTATGTAAAGTTTTAAAAACGCCTTTTTATTTTCTGATAGATATTTAATCATGCTCACTACCCTCAGTTTCAGTCCCTGTCAGTGTTAGCAACAGTTTCCATAAGGTTTGCTCAGATTCCCCTAGGACTTTGTGGTGTTTTATCTCAGAGGGTGTGAATGGAGGTTCCCTCTGGGTTGGAGGTTCAGGACTGTGGCTCAGCTTTGGTTTTGCTACTACAGGTGATAATAATCAACTGTCATTTTTCTGCTGTCCTGCTTCTCTGCCTTCTGACATGATGGCCCCTGCCGGTGGCTGCAGAGAGCTCACAGTTTTCCCAGGCTGGGCTGTTCAGGGACCTTGCCCCTCCTTCTCCCTTCTCCCTCCTCCTACAACGAGCTCTGGTGGTTGCAAGAGGCGGCTTCTTTGTTTTTCCCAGTCCACCACCCGAAACCTGGGGTTCTGACTTGTGGTAGCTCTTATGCGCATATCCCACACTCAGAATGTGCTGGTGTGCAGTTTGGGTGTATTTTGTTCATTTTGAGATGTTCTGATTATTGTTTTTTCAAGAGAAGATATCTATGGACATCTCTTGCTCCGTCATGTTTCCTACTTCTCAAGGATGATAAGATTTAACTGCATATCCCTAGCAACCCTTGTAACTAGGATTCCGGACATGATTTCAATTCTGCAAATCTGATGTATTCACACACAAACAAAATCAGCTTTGAATTAAGTAGGAAGAGAAGTAGGATACAAATCATTCATATTCATTTACTGGTACAGATTTAGGACATGTGACATGATTCTGTAGCTGGCACTTGTATTTGCAACTTTCTAGTTCAACCAGCAGTTTCCGCTCATCACAGGAGCATCAGTTTCATTGGGAGACCAATTCTATGATTGGGATCCGAGAACCATTCCTGGAAAAGCATCTCAGAATCTGATCTTTAACATTTCGATGATTCTGTAAGCAACTTAAGACTTGCTTCTTACACTTACAAAAGAGAGTGTCTTATCTGCTCTTCAACTAAATCTTTACCAATACAAAAATATCTCCAGGAGCAAATAAATGTGAGGTCACAAATTATATCCATAGTTTATCCAACTAAATACTGTCACAATGCTCTTCAGAATGTTTGTACTAGTCTATATTTCTTAACTAAACCTGGATTTTTCCAGATTTTTGCTTTTTGCTTTTGGTTTTGGTTATTCTAGGTTAAGTGGAAATTTAGATTGTTTTAATTTATACTTGTGCAATTACAATTTAGTCAAAGCAACTTTTATATACTTTCAACTATTTTTATTTCCTATTCTGTATATTGTTATGAGACTTTTGAACAGTCACTAATGGAGTGTACAAAGAAGTTCATGTACTGTCTCAATAACCAGCTTGAACACTTGAACACCATCCCCAGAGAAGCTGAAGTAACCATGATCAAAAGGCTATCTACCATTTGGAAATGACTAGGAAAGAATTTTATACTATTCTGGTTGTTTTTAGGCTATATTCTTCTGTCCCTGAGGGTGAAGAAAAAAATGGAAGTTCTTAAATTGCCTTGTCCCAAAAGGAGAAAGGAATTTTATATTGTCAAACAATCACTTGAACTGGAAACAAATAACCAATTAACTTTTTAGACAATACAGAGTTGTTTCTAGAAAATCTGAAAGTGGTTAAAATAGGGATCATTTGAACATATGGGCCACCAAACCTCGTGGTCTAACATCACTGATATGGCCACATCTAATCCAACTTGACACAACCAAGCAAGAGTTCAGAGTTTACAGTCATTAGGAAGAGCCTGGCAGAATGGTTCTCAGACTTGGCTGACATTAAAACAATCTGAGGAGCTTGTATAATTTCCAGTGTCAGAACTTTCCAATTCAGCATGTAAGGAGCTTGGAAGTTGCCACTCCATCCTAACAACTGAAAAGCTAAACAGACTAAAAGTCAACAGCTATTCTTGGATTCACAAGTGAGGCGAAGACACAGGGAAAACCACTCCCCCATGAAAGGAGAGGCTAACAGGCAAATACAAGAAATTACAGGTTACTGAAGCAGAAATTCATGAGCAGAAACCACTGTGGAAACCAGTGCCCTGGTAGGAAAACCTGAACTGCAATTGGCAAATTTTAATTTGTAAAATGTAACTGAACCTAATCTGCTGGGGTATTATCAGAGCCTAACTGACCTGATGGAAGGGAAATACCCAACTCCAGTCAGCTGTTGTCTTCTACATGGAAGAAGAGAAATACCCTACTCTAGTGCACACTAGCTATCCTGCACCACCTACTGGGGGAGAAAAAAACTGAGCAAAACTTGTGAAGTTCAAAGACAAGAAGAAATTGCTCACTAAAAGACTAAGAAGTAATCATAGGACTATAGAATGCTTCCCCTATCCCTACACCTTACAACCTCTTTACTAAAGGCTTATTTATAGAGGTCTATATATAGTTCCTTTTATCTAGTACATCATGTCCAGCTATCAAGAAAAAATTACAAAGTATACTAAAAGGCAAAAAACACAATTTAAAGAGATAGAGCATCAAAACCAGACATGACAGTGATGTTGGAATTACCAGACCAAGAATTTAAAACAACTATGATTAATATGCTAAGGGTGTTACAGAAATAGACCAGCAAGAAACCAAGCATCACTCGGAGAGTTGGAGAACTCAGGTTTATTACGCCGGTGGTCCCAGAAGAGCTAGTGCTCTGAAGATCTGGGCCCTGAGCTCAGGAGTAACCTTACTTTTATAGGACTTACCAAGCAAAGGCAATACATCTGTTCTTAACAAGCAAAGGCAATACATCTGTATCTAGACAGAACAATCAAAGAGGAGGGTGAGTCTTTAGTTGATTTTGAGATCTCTCTGCCCTTCGACCTATGCAGCAAGCATGTCTACAGAAGCAGAACAAAGAGTTGATTACAAGGTTAGCCATTTGAGTGGAAAATTCCTCTTCAAGGGCTCTGAGGGATAAAGTAGGTGGCATGCAATAACATATGGGCAATGTAAGCAGAGAAGTGGAAACTCTATGAAAGAACCAAAATAAATGCTAGTGATCAAAAACACTGTAAGAGAAATGAAGAATGACTTTGATGAGCTTATTAGTAGACTGGACACTGCTGAGGAAAGAATGTCAGCACTTAAATTTATCTCAATAGAAACCTCTGAAACTCAAAAGCAAAAAGAACAAAGACTGAAAAACAGAACAAACTATCCAAGGGCTATGGGACAACTATAACAGGGGTAACATGCATAATTGAAATACCAGGAAAAGAAAGAGAGAAAGGAATAGAAGAAATATTTGAAACAATAATGATCGAGAATTTCTCCCAAATTAATTTACACCAAACCATACGTTCAGGAAGCTCAGAGAACACTATGCAAATAAATGTCAAAATCTTGTGTATTTTTTCTTCTTCTTGGAGTTAAATAATAGAGAAAGTTCAAGTACTTCATAATTTCTTTTATTTCATTATTTCTAGAACTCAGGAGCTCTGTTTCAACTTAAAAATCATGCACTGAAATACAGAATTTATCTACTGGAAACCAAAAGAAAAAAGCCTTCTTTGCAACAGGCTAAAGAAAGACCTTTATACAACAAATCTTTCTGAAAAAAAAAAAAAAAGCAGAATATACTTTCATTAATGCCCAGGTGGAGAAATATTCCATTAAACTTCATGAACCAAGGTGACAAGGCATTTAAGAAAGAGAGAAAAATCTCCAGAAAATAAGCTTACAGACATAGAAATATGCAACTTAAATGACAGAGAATTCAGGATGGTACTTCTGAAAAAAACTCAGCGAGATCCAAAACGATTCATGTCAACAATTTCAAGAACTGAAAAAACAACTAGATGAGCAGAATGAGTTCTTTAGCAAATATTTCTTCTATTCCTTTCTCTCTTTTCCTGGTATTCCCATTATGCATGTTACACTTTTTATAGTTGTCCCATAGCCTTTAGATTGTTTGGCTTTTGTGGGTTTTCCTTCTGGTTCTTCTTTATATAAAGACTTAATGATGCCTTATTTTCTTATAGGTGTTTAATCACACTCGCTACCTTTAGTCTCAGTCCCTGTCAGCGTTAGCAACAGTTTCGGTAGCATTTGCTCAGATTCCCCTGGGTCTCTGCAGTGTTTGATCTCAGAGGATATAGGGGCTGGGGTCCTCTGGGTTGGGTGATGAAGGCTGCAGCTCAGCCTCAGTTTGCAACCACAGCTGGTAAAAGTCAACTGTTGTTTCTCTTCCATCCCTGCTTCCCTGCCATCTCCATTTTCCTGCTTTCTGCCTTGATGACTGGGCACTGCCACAGGCCGTGTGAAGCTCACAGCTCTCCCAGGCAGGGCTGTTCAGGGAATTCGCTGCACTTTCTCCCCTCCTCCCTCCTCCTACAGGGACCTCTTGCTGCGAGAGGCAGCTTTTTTATTTCTCCCAGTCCATCACCCGATACCTGGTGTTCTGATCTGTGGTAGCTCTAGGCGCAGGTCCCACGCTCAGATGTGCTGTGTAGTTTGGGTATTTTTTGTTGAGTTTTAGATGTTCAGCTTAATGTTGTTTCAAGGGGAGAGATCTGGAGACGTCTCTCACTCCACCATGTTTCTGGCATCTATTGCTCTCAATGAGAAACTCACAGAGAACTGACAATGTGTAATGTGAGTTAGACCTTAGAGTTGAAGCACTTATGAATACTTCTACTTAACTACTCAATTTTGCATTCTAGAAATCTCTAGTACTTTAAATTGTTCTAAATCTGACTGGTTTTCTTTGCAAGAAATTCCAGAAACCTGATTCCAAGAAAATTGGGAAGGGATTTTTTTTAGCTGAATATGAAGTGTTTTTAGCTGAAATGTCTGGGCACATTTGTCTTCAAAACCCAAGAATTCCAAAGGAAATCTTGATGGAGAGGACTCCAGGTAGGAATCAACTATGCTGCCAACTTAACAACTCAAAACACATTTCCAGATGTGCTTATGAGTCTGTCCAGCTCTTAGATACTATGTTAAGTACAGTTCACAACTCGTTAGAACTGGTTTTAGTAGACAAAGGCATAGCTTTCCTCTGACCTTTAACTGTCATTGCCAGAACAGCTAGCAGTAATGGTTATGGTCTTATCCAAGTTGTAGAGAGAGAGTAATTTGTCCAAGCTATTGCAAGGACTGATAGATTTGGCTCTTTCATGGCCCCAAATAGGCTGACCACAGAAGGGAAAGGTATAGCTGTATCTTTTTATTCTTTAATGTCCTTACTCCTTGAATTTCCTTAACTATATCTTATTATCATGGAGGCCTGGAGACAGGGCAAGGGAAGAGGCTCTTCCAAGCACATGAAGTTTAACAGTAAGTGGCTTTTCATCTCCCACCATTTCACCTTTGGGCCTGACACTGATCCCAACAGACTTAGGACTTTCGCATAAGGCATCTGGTCAGGGTACCAGGTGAGAGAATTTCACTGACATCCAAGAGCAAAGGAGAAAAATTGAGATGAATTGAGGAAAAATTAACAAGAGAAACTGAGATGAAGAGTGGCCTAAAAATGGGCCACGGCAGAGGGGAAGTTTAGAGTCATGGTAGTCAGTAAATTCTGCATGTGTGAACATTATCATTTCATTTTCTGAAGACAGAAAAGTGAACAATAAGCTATCTTGGTATATTTTCAGATACTTGACTGAGTGCTTTTTCCCATCAGAATTACAAAACATATATTTCTTATGAGCATCGTTAAATAGAATGAAGTCAAGATTGAAACTTCATTTATTTTAGTGATTTTAATACACTAAATATATATTTAATATCTGGAGTCTAAACTGAGTAACCAGAATACCTTTATCTCTCAGTTATGGATATAAAGTGATTTTTTAAAAATTATACACTTTTTGTTTTATTTTTATTTTCTGTGTTGCTTGTTATTCTTTGAACTTTCTTTGACTGGGGGTGTGACTATTCTCTTTCTGAATCAATGAGCACCTGTGGGAGGAAAAGTTTTTTAGTCTGTAGAAACAGAGTCTGTAGGTATTTAAAACTCTTACTATATCTCCATAATTCCTTTTTTTCTTCCTATTCCATCACTCATTCATATATTTGAAAATTTCTCAAGCATTTGAAAGTCTTTATTCTATATAGGTTGAGCCCAAGATATTGTCTTTGAAAATTGCGGAGACGATGTGAATTAACTTACATTTTTTTATATAGCTAATTTTATATTATCCATAACAGCAGAAGTAAGAAGCAATCTGAGTAATACCAAACAATGAAAAGAAAAAAAATTACTTTGAAATACAATCAAACAAAGCAAATCATGTTTACCAGTTAGTTGACTATTTCCATGCCTGGCTCAAACTCTTCTCTGGGCTGAGACTTTGTTAAGTGTCATTAAGAACCTGCCAACTAAGGTAGGAAGAAAGCATCGCTCTTCATGAGAATACATAATGTGCAAGCAGATTTAATTTGAAGATCTTAAGAGCAGATTTTGCATTCTCACATTACTACATCAAGATTGTGATGGTGGAAGAGTTAGATGAGAGAAGAAAGCCAATGGGGAGCATGAAAGCGAGAGAGCTTTGCAGGCCAACTGGATTCCAAACTATTTTTTAAAAATTCTCTAGTATCTGGGGGACATGGTAGTTAAAAAAAAGACAGTTAGTCTCTGGTTTTATAGAACTTATATTTGATTAGATGGAGACAGATAGCAAACAAATATATAAGTAAAACATAGAGTAAATGTGATAGTAGTGAATGCCATGGAAAAAATAAATCAGGATGCAGAAGATAGGGCAAGCAAGGTGGTGGTGATGTGCTAGAACATGGATGATCATGGAAGCCTCCGCTAGTAAGGTGATATTTGATTGCAGACCTGAAATAAGTGAGGAGATGAGCCACGAGCCTCTCTAGGGAATGAGCATTTCAGTTAGAGAGAAAGAGAGTGCAAAGGTGTTAAGGAGGGAGAATATTTGACATGTTTGAAGACCAGTGAGGAGGCCAGTATGGCTAGAGCTGAGTGAGTGAAAGGGGAGTTGTTAAGAAATTAGGTTAGAGAGGTGGTAAGTTGTTGATCATATCAGGTCTTATAAACATGCCTTTTACTTGGGGTGAAATAGAAAGATACTGGAAAGTTTTAAGCAGAGGAGTGACATTTTCTGATTTTTATTTTAAAAAGATTACCCTGGTGGCTATATTGAGAATAGACTGTAGAGTAAACAAGTGTGAAATCAGGGAAATCAATTAAGAGGCTGTTGCAATAATATCTGGAAGAAAATGATGATGCTTGGACCAACATGACAGTAATGTGATGAAAAGTTTGCATTATGGACTTCCTTTGAAGGTACAGCCAATAGAATTTCCTGACAGATTGGATGTGGACTGAGGGAAACTCAATTGGAATGATGGAGCTGCCATGTTCCCAGATTGGAAACAGTATAGGAAGAACAAGCTTGGAGGGGGGAAGCAAGAGAGAAGACTGGAAATCAGGGCATTAGTTTTAAACATGTCATGTTCAAGTTTCTTGAACACGAATAAAACTTGGAGCACTCCAATACTGGGAGGTGGGGACATGTGGAAGGAAATTGAGAAGGAGCACCTTGTAAGTAGGAGGAAATTCAAGAGAGTGCAGTTTCCCAGAAGCTAAGGGAAGGAAATGTTTCAAAAAGGAACACACGATCAGTTTTGGCAAATGCTGCATACAAATCACATAGGATGAGGACTAAGGATTTGCTACTGAATTTTGCAACATGGATCTACCTTGATAGCAACTGGTGACCTTGGTAAGAGTTGATTTAGTAAACTGGTGGTGATTGAAACCTGATTGAAAGGAGCTTAAGAGAGATTGGAAAGGGAGGAATTTGAGACAGCATGGTAAGAAACATACACAATTTGTTATTTCCAACATGTATCTTCTAATGGCAACCTGGGTGACACTGTCCTGGCCAGCTGGAAGACAAACTAAACTTGGAGGACCATGTTCAAAATGTTTACATGGAACCAGTAATGGTTTTAATGGAATACTTGGGCATTCCTAAATATTGAATAGTATTCTGCTCAAATTCCACTGGCTATGACTCAAGTACGGAGCTATGTCTAACTTTAAAGAGAGCTAGGAACATGAGCTCAGGAAGGGGAGGAAACTGATTTGGTGACTAGCTAGCCAGACTAGTAGAGAGAACTCTTTCAAGGAGGTATGCTGTGAAGGGGAGCTGAGACATGGGTGAGAGCTAAAGAGTGATATAGTACCTAGAGAGAGTTTTGTTTAAAAATAAATTTATTTAAATTGAGTGTAGCAGATTATAATCAAGTGATTTATGTACTGTTTAGTAATCCTAAACTATTTTCCTTGTATTATTTTTATACTTTTATACATCAGTCTCTGCTTCTGGTAGGTCGCTTTTCTCCATTTCATTTAGCTTATTTTCTGGAGTTTTCTCTTATTGTTTAATTTGTGGTATGTTTCTTTGTTTTCTCATTTTATTAGCCTCTCTGTGTTCGTTTCTATGTGTCAGGAATATTTGTTTCATCTCTCAGCCTTGGCTAGATGGCCTAACGTGGAAGGTGTCTTTTGTGGTCCATTGGTGCACTCTCCCCGATCCTTTGTTCTAGGAGCTCTGGACGTTACCTTTGTGTGGGATGTATGTGATCTTCTGTTGTCACCAAGCCTTTATTATTGTTAGTAGATCAGTGGGTGGGATTAACATTCAAGCTGACTAATTGTGTGAATTGGCTGCATGCTCAGGACAAGAGTTGTGCGGGGGCTGACCTCACTGAGTGGGATTTGCCTTAGCAGACTTGTGTACTTTTTGCAACCACCTTTTGTGTGTATCATTACTGGAGCTAGTCAGGAGTTGTTCCATCGTGGTCTGGTGCCAGCCTCCAGATGCATTGGTTTTGTGGCCCCTTGGAAGGGGCTCTCCCATAGGCCAAGGTCAGCCACTGCTTTTGATTGCTTAGGGCTACCCAGCGAGAACAAAGAGATCCACTGATGGTTGTTGTCTATGCTGGATCTATAAGTAAGTGGAAGAGACAACGCTGTAGACAGCTCTCAATTTTCTCCTGTCTCTGATCTATGGTAGTTTAGCAGAGGGACCAGTACTCCTCAAGACCTGATACTGCCTATCAGCTGCCTGTAAGTCTCTGAAACTGGATGAGCCTCTGGGTGACGTGCATGTTGGGTGGCACAGGGACCCTGGGAGTCTCCTGGGTCTAGTGAGTAAATTTCCTCCTGCCACTGCAGTGACAGTTTATATGCCCTTGCTGTCTCTGTGGCTCGCTGTACGAGTTTCCACTCATTGCAAGATCAACTGCTGCCCACCTGGGCCTAAATGTGCTATCCCAGAGCAGGAGCAGCTGCCTATCAATGTGCAGTGGGCACTTTGTGTACTGGATGGGGCCAGAGCTCAGGGACTCAAGGACCGTCAGGCCAATACAGACCCCGCTATCCCATTAAGAGATATCGCAGCTCGTACAGGCAGCAGTGTTCTGTCCACAACTGTTTTCTTCGAAATGCTCTCACTGCGCTAGCCAAGATCTGTTGTTTGCACTAACTGCTCAATCCCAGAGCCAAGCAGGGCACAAGAGGCTGCTTGTCAATGGGCTTCAGGCACTTTTTGGCTTGGGTGAAGTGAGATCTCAGAGAGACAAGGTTCATTCAGCCAATAAGCTTCAGTTTTGCTGCAACTTCTGTGCCTGGGCATTCCCACTGTAGACACAGATCACAGTGAGACCAGCTGCTGTCAAGGGCGTTCCCACAGACCCCTGTGCTCCCGGGACACAATATTGCAACTCTTGCAGGCAGCAAGGTCTGCCTGCCATTGATTTCCATGTATTTCCTAACCTGTGTCAGCCACAGTTTGTTCAAAAATAAGTTTTCTTGAAAAAAAAATCATTTTAGTTAAAAGATTCCCAGAGAGAGTGAGAGAAAAAAACCTATATTTGATATTAGGAAACTAAGACTTGTTCTATGCATCTGTGAAAATATATGCTCTCCAAAACCAGGGTTTTATATGATAAAGTTGAAAAACTGTTAAAGGGAACACGGTTTCTATTTATTCCTTTGTCTTTTATGATTAGCACTTTTTCTGAGCATCTGAAGTTTTTCCATAAAACATGTAGTTTCCATTAGGTGCTTTCAAACATGATACTTTAGCCTCTTGGCCATAGATTTAGATATAGACCATGTTGTGCAGAGGTATGTGCAGAGATTATCCCAAACCTCAATCATAGTGATTGACTCAGGACACAACCTGAGCTAATCACACTCTTTCCTGGGGTTTTTCTAATTGCACTGATGAAAAAGACCCTCCCATTCTCCAAGTAAAAATCTATACTTTCAGTTCTCTGTGGCAATGGTTCTAGATGAATGTGTACAGCTGACCTAAGAAAATGAAGCCAAAGTCAGAGAGAAATAGAGGCAAGACATAACAAAAGCAATGGAGAGTTCCTGGACCAGCTAAATGTGAGGCTAGATGCACATCCCTTCTCTTTCAGCAGTCTATTTCATGTGAGCCATTATGTTCTGAGTTTTGCTTCTAGACCAGGGCTTCCCCTCTTCTTCAAAAAGAACCTTGCCCAGTGCACATCACCATAAACACTCGAACAGAGCACCTTTGGGCATGACTCTCTTGGGGTTGAGGTTGCTGACAGTAAGACAGAATTCCCTGCCCCCTTGGCCTTTTCTTAATAATTGTGACTTTGTCACTTTTGAAGTTCAAGACACCTATTTTGAAGAGTATTTTTATCTTGGGTTTGTCCAAAATGTCCTCAAAATTAAGTTTAGATCATGCATTTTCAGTGAGAATCTCCCAGAACTGATGACCTGTCCTTTGTACCGCACATCCTTATCAGGAGGCGCATGATTGTGACTTGTCCTATTACTGGTCATGTGAATTTTGATCACTTGAATAAGACAGTGTATGCCAAGCTTCTCCACTATAACTGCTCTTTTCCCCTTTGTAATTAGTGCATATTGATGAGAGGGGCTGAAGAGGTATAATGAGATGCCATAAATATCTCATTCCTCAGCAAATTTCATTTACTAGTTTTAGCATCCTTTTGTATTTCCTGGATTGTCAAATAGTGATTTTCTAATCCATAATTCCTTTGACTTCTGTTAGTTAGCATTCTACTGCAAAGAAAAACTTTATCCTCTCATTATTTGGTTATTTATTTACTTATAACATTATAAGCTCATGGACTCATTTTTTTTTCTAGTAATAATCCATTACCATAATCATTTAGTTCAATGCTCAAATTCCCATAGTTAGATAGTGGAAGTCCCTTCAAGTTAACTTCTGTGTCCTTTGGCATGTTCCTATCATTTAATTTCTTTTTTTTATCTTTCATTCTTTCTTTCTTTTCATTTTTTAGCACTTAGTTTCTTGCATCACACGATGTTCCAGACTCATTTTGAATCTCTTGCCCCAGCACTAGAATCAGCTATTTCTTCTAAGGAGCCCAGCTACATTTAGCAGAAAATTATATTTAGAAACCAAGACTTGGGTGCTAGGGCTAAGTGCTAGGATGGTTATTGCTGTGGATGCTCTCCTTACCACATTTGAGTTGTGATACTGTGTACTCTGTTTCCCAGATGCCCCCTCTCCTCACATGGGCATTCCAGTTCAGGCCTTGACCTCACACATGGATGCTCTCCACACCTTGCTGAGGTTCTGACACCCACTGTGAGCTACTGCCAATATTAAATACTGCCTTCCATCAGGCTCTAGCTTTGACACCTGGCACTAGGCTGCATGGACACCCGCTTGGGCTCTGTGCACTCTGATGTCCTAAGCTAGGCTAACTATATTTTGTAGCTATTTGGAAATGCCACTGGCTTGGGCAAGAAGGGACCAGTTTCTAGTGGCATGTTTCTCAACAAGTCATATGCATGTGACAAGAATATGTTAAATCTCTCAGATAATGAAGGCCACATATAGATTGATTACCATATTAAATGTTTTAGAAATGGTTTTTCAGCTCTGATATGCAATTGCGTAGTTATTCTATCCCTCTTTTTACAAGAGTTAGCATATCTATATCTGTTTAAGTGACTGGAGAGAAATTTTTACATGTAAGTAGAAAGAGTGCTCCAATTAAACTACTCAGCCTATAAGAAAACACGCAATGTTTAAAATTCAAAGGCCTCAGGAAAATATAGTAAAATCAACTTTAGCATGGAGAACTCTCATTATAAATAACTGTGAAGATGCCAGATAGATATGATTACAAAGTCCTGAAAAATTACTTCTTTTCTTCTGCCATTACCCTCTCCCTCTCTTTAATAACTTCACCTTTTCATTTTGAAAATGATTTATTGTTTATTAGAAAAGTTAAAATAATAATTATTAAAAATTTTAAACCCATTTCTCATAAACCTCATGAGGCGATTGGGAAATTTTCTTACTTGTATTGAGGGTAGGTGAAATTTTGAGTGTCCTTGAATTTTCTGACATGATCGGCCCATTCGATGTCTCAGAAAAGAATCACCAATGAGTCAATGAATATTCTCTAAAGAACAGATTTTCCTACTGTCTTTGGCATCCAGCATTGCATGCACAACACATTACTTTCCAAGGACTAAAACAAGTGGAATTCCTAGTCTTATCTAACAAGGCAATCTCATCTTAGAATGTCACGTGGGTGTCAAGACAGAGAGACAAAATCTTACATGGGGATTGACAGTTTTCTGAATTATTTTTTTTGTCTGTTGGTACATATGATAATGAGTCACTGAATAGCTGTGCCTTTTTTCTTCATAGTAAAACTGTTTTAACTGGTTATTAAATTGGAATAACCAATCAATGAGTGTCATTTTTAGAGAGAAAATCATTCCCTGCTGGATCATAGTAACAAAGCCTCACGTTTCAAACAGTGTTGTTGTTGTTGTTGTTGTTGTTGTTGTTGTTGTTGTTGTTTTGGTTTTTTTGGAGGATTGGTTTGGTTGTTTTTAGTTTGTTTTTTGTTTTGCTTTGTCTTGTTTTGTTTTGTTTTGTTTTTAGACATAGAAATGTTGCCTTGTGGGTTTCTTCTAAATAAAGAACAAAGTTCAGTTCAAGAACCCTAACAACCATATTTCTGAGGAGAAACCCTAAGGGTGTTACAGGAAAAACATTAAGTTAATGCAACCTCTATAAGTTAGAAAACAAGCTTTCCTAACATGTTGAAAGGAAAGTATTTAGAAAAGAAGTACGTGGTTAAACAAGCATTTCATTAAAGATATTAACTCTAAGATAGAGTCTTATTTTTATAACCAAATATTTAATCAGCTTTGGAAATTGCTCGCAATAGTTCAGAGTAAAATGGCTGACATGTCTCTCGCTAGACTTTCCTGCATGGATTTCTAGTAGGGCACTTGCCTGGTGACTGGGTAGCACTTGATGGGAGACTATGTCACTGTCTCTAATTCAGTAACAATGATGAGCTGGATATTTTTGTAATCTTCTTTACTTTCTTAACTCTCTTATAATAAAATAACAGGAGTAGCAGTGAACTTGAAGTGCTCTCTTCCCTCATCAAACTGCACCACAAACCACAGACATTCTTCTTGGAAATGGATGCAGAATTTAAAGTCAAAAATCTTGGAAACCATATAACCTCTCTGAATCTTGGTTTTCAGCACTTGTTTACCATTTTCAACTATGATTGTTAAAATTAAATAACTAATTCATACTGAAAAGAGTTTTGTCTATGTCCACAGTGCTATACATGTGTTAGATGCTGCCATTGTCCTTGCTATTAAGGACAGCCCCATAAAGCTGACACAGGGGACACTCACAGCATGAACCTCATGCTGTTTCCCAGTAGGCAGGCTGTGGAATGGTGCTGTGGCACACCCACAGAGGGCAGGGAAGCATCTGATTTAGTCACACTAAAATCAAGTTTAAGAAATAAGAAATGAGAATTAAGAAATGGTGTTAATGATGGTCTCCAGGAAGCAGCCAGACATGTACCATGAGGTCAGTGTGGTGACCAGTGCTGGTGCACTCCTACTTCTACGTGAGCATGTGCAGGTCCAGAGAGAGGTGGAGATAGACATGTCCACTTAAGGTCTGTGCACCAGGAAGAGTTATTGCTGCTGGGTTAGTGCCCAGGTAGAAGTCTAATATGATTCAGATGCTAAAATTTTTCTTACACTATTTTTTATTTTTCATCTATTACAATGCACTGACAAGTAGTATAAGACAACTATGGATGAAATAAACTGAATAAAAGTAAACTGGAGCAACAAACCATCATGGGGTCCTGATGAATCACTAAATGGTTTCCCCTGGCCACATGAGTAGAATGGAATAAAAGGATGAAACTGTGACAGAAAGGCACTACTGATGTGGAGAGAAACCTGCTTCTCAGAGAACAGGACCTATGGTAGGTGCCACGACCCCCTCTCTTGGTTGGAGCAACTACTTTCCTTCTCCCACCCTCACTTGCCTCTTTTTGTCCAAAAATTTATGTCTTTATTATACCAGTATGTGTACTTTAAATTCCTGAAGGTCATATGTGTTTTAGCATATCTCCTTTGGTAATTCTGCATACAATATTATGTTTATGGAATTGATGCAATGGTTAGCCACAGAAATCATGTTCATAAAAAGTAACAGAACATGCTTTCTGAAATGTGAAAATAAACTCTCTTTTAATAGCAGTAAAAAAGACAAGTATGTGTGCTTAAAACAGACAATTTCCACATCTAAGTTGGATTTTAGAGCCTTTGGATATCCTCACCATTCAACTACTACATAAGGCCACCCTGCCACAACTGGGAGACATAGCAGATCTACTTAATACATAGAAAGAAACACAATGAGGTAGCCAAAATGGGAAGGCAAATAAATGTGTCCTGAATAAAATTAAAAAAAAAACACACAAAAAAAACCCACACAGAACAAAGCTCCAGAAAAAGAAGCAAAGAAACAAACAACAAAGAAAACAATAGAAAAAATAAATGCAGCAAAGAGCTGGTTCTTTAAGAAGGTTAATAAAATTGAGAAACCCTTGGCTAGAATCACTAAAGAAAAAAGAGAAAGAACACAAACAAATTCAGGGGTGAAAGAGGAGAAATTACGACAGACAACACAGAAATGCAAAGGATCATAGACGAATACTATGAAAAAGTATATAACACCAAATTTAATAACCTAGAAGAAATAGACAAGTACTTAGAAAGATACAACCTTCCTAGATTGAATCAAGAGGAACTGGAAAATCTAAATACAGCAATCAGCAGTATGGAAATGGAAACAATCATCATAAATTTACCAAAAGTAAAAGTCCAGGACTAGATGACTACACCAGTGAATTCTATTAAACATTGAAAGAAGTTTAATACTTATTCCCCTCAAATTCTTCCAAAAAATCGAAGAGGAGGCAACTCATTTTATGAGGACAATATTATCCCAATACCAAAACCTGATAAAAATAACATAAGAAAATTAAAAAAGAAGACCAATATCTCTCATGAACACAGATGCAAAAATCCTAAATAAGTTTCTAGCGAACTGAATACAGTAACATATTAAAAAGATTTTACACCACGATCAGGTGGGCTTTATCCCAGGGACACAAGGATGGTTCAACACACATAAATCGATTAATGTGATACACCACATTAACAAATTCAAAAATAAGAATCATATAATCATATCAATAGATGCAGAAAAAGCCTTTGACAAGATACAGCATCCATTTATGATCAAAACACTTAACAAAATCGATATAGAAAGAAAGTGCCTTAACATCATAAAGGCCATATATGACAAACCCTCGGTTAACATTATACTTAATGTTGAAAAACTAAAAACCTTCCAAGATCAGCAACAAGACAAGGCTGTCCATATTACCACTGTTATTCAATGTAACATTGGAGGTCCTAGTGAGTGTGATCAGGCAAGAGAAAGATATAAAAGGCATCCAAATAAGAAATGAAGAAGTAAAGTTGTCACTATTTGCAGATGACACGATTCTCTATATAGAAAATCCTAAGACTGCACAAGAACATTACTAGAAACAATAAGCAAATACAGTTAAGTTTCTGGATACAAAGTCAGTGTTCAAAAATCCATAGCATCTCTATACTCTAATAATGAAGTGTGAGATAAAGAAGTGGAAAAAGTAATTTCTTTTGCAATTTCAACAAAAAGAATAAAATACCTAGGAATAAACCTAACAAAATATGTGAAGGACCTATATGATGAAAACTATAAAACCCTCTTAAAAGAAATCAAAGAAGATACAAATAATTGGAAAGACATTCTGTGTTCTTGGATTGGAAGAATCAACATAGTTAAAATGATTTTATTACCTCAAGCATTGTACAGACTTAGTGCAATCCCCATCAAAATCCCATCATCATTCTTGAAAGAAATAAAACAAAAAAATCATCATGTTTGTATGGAAGCACAAAAGCCTGGAATTGCTAAAGTATTCCTGATGAAAAAGAATGAGGCTGGAATCATCACGCCTGACTTCTAATTATACTACAAAGCAACAATAATCAAAATGGTATGCTATGGCAGAAAAACAGATACACAAACCAGTGGAACAGAATCGAGAGTCCAGAAGTAAATCCATATTTATATGGGCAAATAATTTTTTGACAAAAATGCCAAAAACATACAGTGGAGAAAGGAAAGTGTCTTCAATAGATGGTGCTGGGAAAACTGGAAGGCCACCTGCAAAAGAATGAAACTAGACTGTTTCTATCACAATATACCATATTAACTCAAAATGGATTAAGGACCTGAATATAAGACACAAAACGATTTATGCAAAGAAGAAAACATAGGAATGAAACACAAGGACCTTGGACTCAAAGAGGATTTTATGAATTTGACCTCAAAGGCAAGAAAAGTAAAATAAAAAATAAATGAATGGGATTACATCAAATTAAAAAGCTTCTGCACAGCAAAAGAAACCATCAACAGAGTAAAGAGACAACCATCCTAATAGGAAAATATATTTGCAATCAACAGCTCCAATAAGGGCCTAATATCTAAAATAGACAAAGAACTCATACAATTCAATAACAATAAAAAACAAATGATCCAATTAAAAATGGGTAGAGGACTTGAACAGACACTTCTCCAAAGAAGACATACAAATGGCCAACAAACAGAAAAGGTGCTCAACATTGCTAGCTATTAGAGAAATGCAAATCCAAACCACAAAGAGATATCATCTCACACCTGTTAGAATAGCTGTTATCAATAAGACATGTAATAACAAGTGTTGGAGAGGAAGAAAAAAAAAAGGAACCTTCGTACACTGCTGGTGGGACTGCAAATTGGTACCGTCACTATGGAAAGCAGTATGAAGGTTCCTCAAAAAGCTAAGAATTGATCTACTATGTGATCCAGCAATCCCTCTACTGGGTATTTACCCCAAAGACTTGAAAACCTATATCCGAAAAGATATTTGCACACCAATGTTCATAGCAGCATTATTCTCTGTGGCCAGGACATGAAAGCAACCGAAGTGACCTACACAGATGATTGGCTAAGAAGCTGTGGTACATATGTTCAATGGAATATTACTCAGCCACAAGAAGAGATGAAATACTGCCATTTGCAACAACATGGATGGATGTTGAGATAATCATGCTAAGTGAAATAAGCCAGATAGAAAATGTTGAAAACCATATAACATCACTTATACATGGGATATAATCCTAAAAGCAAGAAATGAACACAACAGACAGAGACTCATGGCTATAGACAATAGACTAGTGGTTACCAAAGGGTAGGGAGGATGGTAGAGGAGGGAAGTAGATGGATAAAAGTGGTCAAATATGTGATGACATTAAAGAATGTAAATTAAAAAAAAATAACATTTTTTTAAAAATGAAGTAAATATAATGGAGACAAATAGATCCAGGATTCAAAATCTACCAGATCCAGGATTCAAAACAATGGTTATAAGGAAGCTCAAAGACCTCAGTGAGAACTTCAACAGAGAGAAAGGACACATAAAAATGGAAATAGAGAACATAATAGAGAGCCAATCATAAATGAATAAAATAACTGAAGTGAAAACTACAGCAGAGGATCAAATCAGCTATTTAGAAGATAAGGTAGCAAAAAATACCCAATCAGAACAGCACAAGAAAAAGAATGCCAAAAAAATGAAGACAGTTTGATAAGCCTCTGGGACAACAACAAATGCAAAAATATTCACATCACAGGGGTACCAGAAGGAGAAGATAAAGAGCAAGGAATTGAGAACCTATTTGAAGAAATAATGACAGAAAACTTCCCTAACCTGGTGAGGGAAATAGAAATACAACCTCAGTAAGTTCAGAGAGTCCAAAACAAGATGAACCCAATGAGGCCCACATTAATAAACATTATCATTTAAATGCCAAATTAAAGACAGAGAATCTAAAAAGTAGTTAGCTACCTAGAAAGGCCCCCCCACCCGCCCACCTATAAAATTGTCAGCTGACTTCTCAAAAGAAACTTTGCAGGAAAGAAACAATTGGCACAAAATATTCAGTGATGAAAACCCAGGACCTGCAATTAAGATTACTCTACCCAGCAAAGCTATTATTGAGAATCAAAGAACAGGTAAAGGCTTCTCAGATAAGAAAAAGCTGAAGGAGTTTATCAAACCACTGTTACAAGAAATGCTAAAGGGATTTCTTAAGGAAGAAGAGGGAAAAAAAGATCAAAAATATGAATAATAAAATGGCAATAACTACCTATCTATCTACAATTACTTTAAATGTAAATGGATTATATGCTCCAGTCAAAAGATAGAGTGGCTGAATGGATAAGAAAACAAGAGCCTTACACATGCTGCCTACAAGAGACTCACTTCACATTGAGAGACACACACAGACTGAAAGTAAAGGGATAGAAAAAATATGTTGCATGAAAATAGAAACAAACACACAAAAAAAGCTGGGGAGGCAGTACTCATACCACACAAAATAGACTTTAAAACAAATGTTATAACAAGAGATAAAGAAAGACACACTAATCCTTCTTATGGGTATTTATCCAAAAAAAAAAAAAACACCTCAAAATACCACTTTGAAGGAACATATGCATCTATATTTTCATTGCAGCATTATTTACAATAGCCAGGATGTGGAGGCAACCCGGGTGTTCATAAATGGATGAATGGATAAAGAAGAGGTGGTACATATAGACGATGAAATATTACTCAGCCATAAAAAGAATGAAATCCTGTCATCTGCAATATCATGAATGGACCTAGAAGGTTTGGGGCTGAGTAGAGTAAGTCAGACAGAAAAAAACAAATGTCATATGATTTAACTTATATGTGGAATCTAGTGAATAGGATAAACAAACAAACAACAAAAACAAGCTGATAGAGAGCATTTTGATGGTTGCTGGATTGGAGGGGGAGTTGGGGGATGAGTGAAGGGGAGGGATTTAAGAGATATAAATTGGTAGTTACAAAATATTCATGGGGATTTAGAATATAGCATGGGAAATATAGTCAGTAGAATATAATAACTATGTATGGTATGAGTGGGTACTGGATTTATCAGGGTGATCACTTCATTAAGTTATATAAATTTCTAATCACTGTGTTGTATCCAGAAACTAATAAAATATTGTATGTCAACTATAACTGAAAATTTTAAAAATATTTTTTTCGTGTTTTAAAATATTTTCTATTTTTCAGTTATAGTTGGCATACAATATTATATTAATTCAGTTGTACAACATAGTAATTAGACATCTATATAACTCACAGAGTGATCACCTTAATAAATCTAGTACCCCCTGACACTATACATAGTTATTATATTATTGGCTATATTCCTTATGTTATAATCTCTATTTCCATGATTATTTTGTGTCTATCCATTTGTAATACTTTTTGTTTTTAGGATTCCCTTCCTTTTATTTTTCATTTCCTCCAGGTTTTTGGAAATAGAATAGACAGTAACTTGCTTGTATTTACATTGTATAATTTAATGAGTTTTTTTTCCAATTATAGTTGCCATACAATAATATACTGGTTTCAGTTGTATAGCATAGTAATCAGAGATCCACATAACTCACAAAGCGATTACCCCACTAAATCTAGTACCTCTCTTCCCCCTTACATATTTATTACATTATTAACCATTTTCCCCATGCTGCACTCTACATTGCCATGTCTATTCTGCAACTATCCATTTATGCCTCTTGATCCCTTTGCCTTTTTTGCCGTCCCCCTAAAGCCCCTCCCATCTAGTAGCTCTCAAAATATTCTCTGCATCTATGAGTTTATTTCCGCTTTTGTTGTTGTTGTTATTTATTTTGTTCTTTAGATTCCACATGTACATGAAATCATGTGATATTTGTCTTTTTCTATCTGACCCATACCCTCTATCTTATGCAATAGCCTCTAGATCCATCAAAGCAACATTATTTCCATCCCTTTCCTTTTAGTCTGAGTGTGTTGTAGCTGCCAGCCTCCAAAAGACAAACGGACCACCAGAAATCAGTGAGTTATAGGAAACACACTCTTTATTCAGCCAACTGGGTCTGCCAGGGGTACACAGACCCCAAATTAAGCAGCCCCGAAATGTAGAGGTACAGGGATTTTAAGCCCTAAACCCCATTCTTCATTCTGTTTGAACACACACATCTATTTTTCTTCTTTTTACTAACTGTCAACCCACAGGTTGTTTGTGCAATTGGGGGTACAGAAGCAGAAAGCTTATTCTTAGAATGTAATGTTCCCATGGGTGATAGCCAAGCAGTAATTTTCCAGCCAGCACATTCCCCACTGGCCTTAGCAAAAAAATTAAATTTTCTCATAGCCTCTATTCTGTAATACTAAAAGTCTAAAAGAATTAATTCTTTTCCTTATATATGCAAACAAGAAATTAAGGAAACATGGGCCAAAAGTTAACAAGAGGAAGAGGATGATTAAAAGTCCAGCTACAGCAGATAGAAGGGTTGTTAGTCATGGTGACCAATTGAACATCCTATGAAACCAGTTATATGATTCTAGTCTCTGTCTTTCCTTGGCATCTAAATTTCTCTGTATTAGTCGTAAGTTTTCTCTAATCACTCTAGAGTTATTGGCATAGAAGCAACAGGTTTCACCTAGAGCCATACATAATCCATCTTGTCCTAAGAATAATAAATCTAAACCTCTTCTATTTTGGAGGACTACTTCTGCTAGTGAATCAAGTTAAAGTTCTAGCCTGCTGAGCTCAGTTAAATTTAGGGGAGTTCCTACCCTGACATAGTAAGAGGGTTTGGGGTTTAGGCACAGCCACCAATCTTGTCCTATGTCTGGGGAGGTCTTATTTAAGACCTTGTGCATTGTAGTTAGCAAAGTTATTAATGCTCCTTCTGGTTTTGATTATGGCTGGTCGAATGCCTGGGCTAAAGAGGCAAAAAGAAAGAAACAGAGGGTTAGACTTATGTATGCTTGAGTCTTAGTCTTAAGGGCCCGTCTTCCTGAGCTGTCCACTCTCGTGCTGCTTTCACGTGGGAGTGATGAATCCATGATGGGATGTCGTCTACTTTAACTACAGTGGCGTTGTCAAGTAGACAGTGAAGGGTCCTTTCCATTTGGGTTCTAGTCCTTTGGAAGTGAACTTCCAGATTCACACAGAGTCCCCAGGCTGTAACTGATGGGGAAGTCCGTCCCCCAGAGTTGAGCGGACAGCTTGAACCCAGGACCAAATCTCCTCCTGTACACTTTGAAGGGCCTGTAAAGACTTAAGTAAGACAAGGTTACATAGTTCTGCCTTTTTCTCATCTCTTATTCTAGGTACTAAAGGTGGGGGCTTTCCAAAGAAAATTTCAAATGGGGTGAATCCATTAATATATGGAGTATGCCTGGCTTGGAGAAGAGCAAAGGGGAGAAGTTCTACGTAGGTCCCACCAGTTTCTAATCTTAACTTGACTAATGTCTCTTTTAGGGTTCGATTCATTCGCTCTACTTGGCCCAAACTTTGGGGCCGGTAGGCACAGTGGAGTTTCCATTGCAAATTTAGGTAGCTAGCCAATTGTTATGATTCCTTTGCTATGAAGGCTGGCTCGTCATCTGACCCTAAAGTTCTGGGGAGACCAAATCGAGGGAGAATTTATTCTAGTACTTTCTTAGTAACTACTAAGGCAGTCTCTTTTCTGGTAGGGAAGGCCTCTATGCATCCTGAAAAGGTGTCTATAAAAGCTAGTAAATATTTGTAGCCCCTCACAGTCAGGGTTACCTCAGTGAAATCTACTTCCCAGTGATCCCCTGGATAAGTTCCTCTTTCCCTATGCCTAGGTTCTTCTATCTTCCCCTTCTTTGGATTAACTTGGGCACAAGCTGGGCATCATGGGGCAATCTCCTCTGCAGTTCTTCTCCCTTCTAACAAGTGAAAGTAGGGGGTCTAAAGCTCGGAGCATCTTAGATCGTCCTAGGTGTGTGGTCTGGTGTAGTTGGTGGAGGAGAGTCCTTCCAAGGGCCGTGAGAGCCCGGTTTTTCCATCTGGGGTCATCCACTACTCCTATTGGTTCCTAGTGGCTCCCTTATCTTGAAAATATATATTGTCTTACGCCATATAGGTCGAAGATGGAGTCAGTTCTGGGTAAGAGACAACAGTCAGTAGATGTGGTGGGGGCCCCACTGGCATTGTGGCCGTTGTTCTTGCCTTTGTATCAGCTCGTCAGTTTCCCTCAGCCTTGGGACTATTCCCTTTTTGATGCTCTTTACAAAGAACAATAGCAAGAGCCTTAGGCATCTATATGGCTTTAAGTAAGGCTAAGATCTCTCCCTTGTTCTTGATGTCGTTCCCAGCTGAAGTCAGAAGCCCTCTTTCCTTGTAGATGGCTCTGTGTACATGTGCAGTGGCAAAGGCATATCAGCTGTCAGTGTATATTGTGAGTGCCTTATCCTTTCCCCATCTTAGTGCCTCAGTGAGGGCAATGAGTTCTGCCTTTTGAGCAGAAGTCCTATGGAGAAGAGCTGGTGACCAGATGGTGCCAGTTAGAGTTACGACCACTGCCCCAGCTTACCTCCTTCCTTCCTGTATGAAGCTGCTACTGTCCATGAACAGAACATCATTGGCCTCAGGCAGAGGGGAGTCTTTGAGGTCTGGCCATGAGGAACACACAGCGTCAGTGAAATCTGTGTAATCATGAACGGGGGTCTCAGGGTCTAGGTCTGGCAACAGATTGGCTGGGTTGATGACAGTAGCTTTGGATTTTAGCCATATGTTTAGGGTCATCTGGTGCCTCCCTGTTGTTGAACACCTTCTGGGCTATCTCAACAAGTTGGAACAGGTTCATCCCTGCAAAACCTTCTAATTTTTTTGTAATTTACACTGGATATCAGGGGCTGCCTGAGTAGCAAAGGCTATAGTAATTGCCTGCTGGGCAATTAATCAGGGGCCTCAGGATAAATGGGGGTGTATACCCAGTACGCCTCATTCAAGAAATGCTCCAGGGGATTCCTGAGGTCCCTCCCTGTATAACTTCAGTTATCTTAGAAAGGTTAATTGGCTGACGAGCAGCCATCCTAATTCTCCCAATTAGAATCTGGTGGTACAATCTAATGCCTGAGAATAGTGTCCCCAGTCTGGGTGGGTGGAGGGAAATTCCTCCTCAATCTGTTCCCCTGCTTCCTCAACTCTCCTCCTTCCCGCAGCTATCGTTTGTGTTTAAGTCCGAATGCATCCACGTTCTTCCTCAGTGAAGGGGGTAATTAAAAGCTGTCGACAATCATCCCAAGTGGGGTGGTGAGTCTCTAAGAATCCCATTAATGCTTGGGGTTTCTCAGAGAAAGGTGGATTCTGTGCCTTCCAGTTGTACAGGTCACTAGTCAAGAAAGGCACGTAAACCATAAAGGGCCTGTCAGTATGATGCCCCTGAGGTGGCGCCTCTCACAAAGAGAATGGCTGGGGTGGTGGTATTGGCTGGTGCCCTGCTCGGGTGGGAGCAGGAGGCCCATAGGGGTTACCTGACCGTGTCCAAGGAGGTGAGGTGGTGCTATTAGGTCTCTGTTGTCTTAGATTATAGGGTGGGGGAAGGTCACTGTCCTCTAGTGGAGATTGGAGGACCGAGGGACTGGGCTGTCTTAGAGATTCAGTTGCTGTATGTTTTGGGGCACCCACAACTAAGACTCACATTCCTAGAGAAAGGGCACACCAGCGGAGCCAAGGAGGGGGTGTCTGAACAAAGTTTAACCATTGATCGATGTAGGGAAACTGATTGGGATGTCCTAGGTCTCCTGTGACAATCTTCCAAACATTCCTCACTAAACCCCTGTCAAGGGAACCTTCTGGAGGCCAGTTTACACCAAAAGATGGCCACTCAACTTCACACAATGTTCTTAGTCTGCCTGGAGAAAACTTTATGCCATAGTCAGCTCCCTCTACAAACCCTTCTTTGAAATGTCGCAGGAGACACCCCAAGGAGGGTCTTCTGTGAACTCGGGCTTCCCCCCATCGCTTGAGCAGAAAACACAAAACAGACACTCAGATGAGAACAATTACTGGGATGTAGGTGGACCCAGAGAAGTCCGCCACCTACAACCTAGACAAGACCAAAGACAATAGACAGAACCCGATAATAGAGCACAGGAGACAGCATCCCGTGGCCTGGCCACGGTCCGGGGGATATGACTGCGTCCAGTCTCTCCACGAATCCCCAATGACCAGTCTACAGAAACAGGACAGGTACCTTTTATCCAGACACCGAGGCCTCGGAGATTCCAGATTCCCGTCGGGACTGGGAACAAAGAGTGTGTCCTGAAGGTAGCGTCCTTGATGATTGTACTGACCCCGTCACAGCATTCAAGGGCCTTGGAACGTCTCAGGTTGAATCCGTAACAAGGACAGCAACCGCTTCAGCGGCTGGTCCAGTCTTAGATCTCAGGGCCACACCCCGAGATCTCGTTGGGGCCTCCAAATGTAGTAGCCACCAGCCCCCGAAAGACTCACGGACCACCAGGAATCAGTGAGTTATAGGAAACACACTCTTTATTCAGCCAGCTGGGTTTGCCAGGGGTACACAGACCCCAAATTAATCAGCCCCCAAAATGTAGAGGTACAGGATTTTTAAGCCATAAACCCCATTCTTCATTTTGTTTGAACACAGAAGTCTATTTTTCTTCTTTTTACTAACTGTCAACCCACGGGTCGGTTGTGCAAATGTGGGTACAGAAGCAGAAAGCTTATTGTTAGAATGTTATGTTCCCATGGTTGATAACCTATGTTCCCATGGGTGATAGCCAAGCAGTAATTTTCCAGCCAGCACAAGTGTGTCTTTTAATCTGAAGTAAGTCTCTTATAGGCAGCATATGTAGGGGTCTTGTTTTCTTACCCATTAACCACCCTATCATTTTGTTGGAATACTTAATTCTTTTCCATTTGAGGTACTTGTTGATAAGAATGTAGTCCTTACCATTCTTTATTCATATTTTTGATACATGTATTTTCTTCCTAAAGAAGTCCCTCCAACATTTCCTGCAATACCGGCTTGGGGTTGACAAATTCCTTTAGCTTATTTTTGTCTGGGAAGCTCTTTATCTGTTCTACCACTCTAAATGATAGCTTTGCTAGATAAATTATTCTTGGTTGTAGATCCTAGGTTTTCATCATTCGAATACTTTCTGCCAAATCCTTCTGTCCTGTATACACATATTTTTTTTCCTTCTTAAAAAGTTCCTCCAACATTTTCTATAATACTGGTTTGATGGTGATGAACCCTTTAGCTTTTTTCTTGTCTTGGAAGCTCTTTATCTGCACTTCAATTCTCAATAATAGCTTTTCTGGGTAGAATGTCTTGGTTGTAGGTCCTGGGTTTTCACCACGTCGAATATTTTGGGCCAAACTCTTCTGTTCTGCAAAATTTCTGTTGAGAAATAAGCTGACAGTCTTATGGGAGCTCCCTTGTAGGTAAATAACTGCTTTTCTCTTGCTGCTTTTAAAATTCTCTCTTTGTAACATTTGGCATTTTAATGATGATATGTCTTGGTGTGGGCCTCATTGGTGTGGGGTTCATCTTGTTTTGGACTCTCTGAACTTCCTGAGGTTGTTTATCTATTTCTCTCACCAGGTTAGGGAAGTTTTCCATCATTACTTCTTCAGATAGGTTCTCAATTCCTTGCTCTCTCTCTTCTCTTTCTGGTACCTCTATGATGTGAATGCTGTTACATTTGATGTTGTCCCAGAGGTGTCTTAAACTATCTTCATTTTTTTGGATTATTTTTTCTTGATGCTATTCTGATTGGGTGTCCTCTACTACCCAATCCTCTATGTCGCTGATTCGACCCTCCACTTCATGTACTCTGTTGATTCCCTCTAATATACTCTTCATCTTAGATATTGTTTTCTTCCTTTCTGACTGGCTTCCTATTATTTCTTTTTTATCTATATTTTTGTGTTTTCTTTCTCTTCATTAAATTTCTCACTGAGTTCATCTACTCTTCCCCTAAGTTCACTGAGCATCCTTATAACCAGTGTTTTAAACTCTGCACTTGATGGATTGCTTGTCTTGATGTTGGTGAATTCTTTTTCTGTAGCTTTGTTCTGTTCTTTCATATGGAACATGCTTCTTTGTTTCCATTTTGGCTGCCTTTCTGTGTCTATTTCTACATATTAGGTAGGGTTACTAAGTCTCTCAATTTTAATAGAGTGGCTTTCTGTAATAGATGTGCTGTGGGGCCCAGTGGCACAGTCTTGGGGGTAAGGGGGAAGGTCCAGCTGCAGGCCAAGTCCAGCTGAAACTTGTGCATATCCGGCGCCACCTGGTAAGAGTTACCAAGCTATCCACATTTTACTGCCACATATGCTGGGCTTATAGGTGTCTCCAAGGGCCTAGTCAGAAACTGAGATTGGCTGCCACTAGTGCAGGACTTAGGGCTGCTCATCAAGAGATACAGGGCACACCAAGACCAGAAGCTGCTTCTTTGAGTATTGTGAGTCTTTGAGAGATGTTATAAAAGTTTGCAGCAGGAGCCAAGACAGGTCATTTGTATGGAATAAATTACTGGAAGTGGCTTGGGTGGGGCCAAAAGTTAGGAGAAGCAGATTCTCAGGGAATCCCCTGGGTGGAGTGACCTGTGTTATTCAGGTTGATGGCGGCTTAAATATGAAGGCCCCTGTGTCTGCAGGCTGGGGTGGGAGAGGGCTAAACAAAGAAGCAATGGCTTTTGCCTACACTTCTGTCTGGGATAAAGCCTACCCTCCAGCCCTCACCTAGAAGCCAACAACTCAGCGCCTCCCCATATATCCCTGGAGCAGCTGCCTCAGCACTGGAGCTCAAAGGGAGAGAGTGCATCAGTGAGTAAGACCAGATATGGGCCCTTTAAAAGGAATATCTGTGACTCTCACAGCCCTCTGTCTCACTCAGCCACAATCTTCACTGGTTATCACAGCCAGAGGTTGTAGGGACTTCTCTTCCCGGCACTGAAACCCTGGGCTGGGACTCCTTGCTCCTCAGGTGCGGGAGAGGGCCAAATTAGCTCTCCCAATTCTTGATCACCACATATAGTTGTAGGACCAGGCCAATTTGTGTCTCTGCCCCTCCTACTGTTTTAAGGTGACCTGTTATTTTTTGACCCTAGTTGTAGGGCTTCTGTTCAACCAGACTTCAGGGAACTCCATGTGCTGGTTGCTCTGTAGTTTTGTTATAATTTTGGTGTAGTCATGAGAGGAGGCATGCACAGCTACTACCTTCTATGCCATCTTGCCTCCACCTTAAATATTTTTAAAAAAATGAAATTACATATGAAGTTCTACAGTGCCTGGGCCATGACAGTCATGCGCATTATTATAGTTATTATTAATTTCATATTTTCAGTGCGAAAGCAGAGACTTTTTACAAAGGGCATCCTGATAACTGGACTGGGTACATATGTTGATTTTCTTCACCTCTCTGCAATGAAGCCCATGCAACAGGCAGCCTCATTTGGTCTTTATTTTTCTCCATCTTGGCTTGCATTCTTGTTCCAGTCCCCTCTTTTTGCCTCTGAAGTTGAAAATGTCAGTCTCTCTTCATGTTGAGTTCTGTCCTCAGCTGTGACCAATTTAAAATATTCAGTCATTCACCAGTGGGAACACCTGACCAAGATTAACCACAGATGGGGGTTGCCATTTTGCAAAAAAGGATGTTCCAGAGCTCATTTAGGTGCTACTTCTTCTGTTTGCTGCCTGAAGCCCTGTTATCACTCCCCAGAAGGCCAAAGTTCACCTTCATTTCTAGGTCCTTCGTTCAGGACCTTTGTGAAAACTTTATTTATGTAAAACCTAATAGTCCTTCAGCAGATGGACTTAACATTTAATCATTTTACAGGCCTTTTCTCGGATGGACTTGTATAATGATATACTATTCCTTGGCAAATCATTTGAATTTCTTTAGAAAGTGACTAGCCAGAAGACATAGTTATTAAAATTACAGAGAGTATTATTCAGAGTTTAAGGATTTAAATTTGGTGACTAAATGGCAGAACAAATAATTGAACCAAAGTTTGTTACCTTATAATTTTCTTTTAGAGGATCTCAAATCTTTTGTTGGTGCACCTTTAAGACACATTACAGACACCACTTTCTCTCTCACACACTGCAGTGCAAAAGTCTCTATTCCCATCCACAAATGCTTAGAAATCTGTGATCACCATGCATTCAACAGAGTAAATGAATGCCACCCTGGATCAGGTGTTCAAAAGAATAAATCATATCCTTACAGAATAAAATTTCATCTTCATATTGCTGGTGAAAGCCTGAGAGTCTCAAACAAAGGTATTCTTGGCCATAACTGCTGACTATTTTTGATATTGCACATCAATCCTTGCTGGTTCAGTGTCTTGTGTGATTAAGTGATTATTAAGTGTTCTATCAAATGAACTCCACAGAATGCAAGATTTCCACTTTGGTTTTGTCATAATGATCAAATAATGAGAAGATAAAACAATTCTGCCTAATTTATTAAAGATTAACTCTATTAAAGTTTTCTCATTAAATTAAAGCCACATAACTAAAACCAAAGAAAATACAAAATAAAACCATAGCTCTTGCATCATTGTTCTGTTTGTTTCTATAATTTTAAAATAAATCTTGTGACCAGAGCTCCTTTTTCAGTACATACTGTAACTTGAACATTTGTCACCAGGGTGATGGGCTGTTCTGGCTGTTTGTACCATAAGGGGCACATTTAGGGGCTGATCTTTTAGAACACAAAAAGAAGTCTCCAGGCTCAAAAGAAACATGTGTTATCCTACAAGTGTATCCCATGTGTTACTGGAAGTATCTCATCTGCTTTGGTGACTGGTTTTATACATAAGTTGTATGGATTTAGTTTAACATCAGTCTTCCACCAATAAATAGATCTATTTCTGAGTGTTGCCAAATTAGGTTGTTCTAAGTGTGTATGACTGATTAATCCCATAATCAATTTCTAAAGTAAATAAATGCCACCCTGGATCATAGCCTGCTACACCTGATACATTGTTGGTACAGGGTATATTTCCAAAACATGGAAAATCATACACAATTGAAGTGCTGGCCTTGACAAATCAACTTTTTAATTGGAGGAAATTTCAGAACTGACTCAGATATTATATCCATGGTAAATGCGAGGTTAATTGTGTCTAGATACACAATATGTAGGAACATAGAAACTGGGTCAACCATCATATGAGCCAAAAACGTCCTTCTGGATGACAGACCGTGGACAAACTTCATTCATTACTCATTTATGAATTGCCATGTTTACCAGTATTGTTGGCTTAATGCATGATTTCCAAAGAGCTTCACACTGGAAACTTTCTAATGAGTTTGATCCTATTCACCCAAAGAAAAAAGCTATATTTGGAGGTCAAACTTTGTGTATACTCCCTTGATTTTCCATAAATTTGATTACAAACAAATATAGTGAGATTGCATGCAATATTTTCCTGTTTTTCTTTTTATCATTTTCTTCAATATGACCCACCTAGTTAGCAAGAGGTATCTGTTTCTTTGAAGAGGATTAGGCTGTTATTGCAGAAATGAAGAGAGAGAAATAGTTTGATGTTCTGCTTTTTTATATTTTTAAAATAGGCTTTGAAGTTCAGATCAGAAATGATGGTTTTAAAGGCAATGCTTTTGCATTGAAAAGGATGAAATTTATTGAATGAAGAGAAGGCCCTTGAAAATAAAAATGAGAAGATCCTGTAAGAAGAGCACATTGAAAAGAGGATAGAGGATCACACAGACCATCTTGTCCTGGGAGAGGGTACAAGGTTCATTTTGGCTGATAGAGTAGAGGGAGGACTGAGGGCTGATCTTGGAGGGATTTGTGTGTTCAGAGATGAGAAGAACTGGCCTGGGTTTCCTGATGGTGGATTATAAAAAGAATCATGATAAAAAGAAAACATCACTCATCAACTGTGTAGGGGCATCAGGAAGCCCAGCCAAGGCCTGCAGACCCTCTGCTGCCAACTGAGTGAGCATCGCTGCTCCAGGGGCACATTGGTGTTCTGCTCTTCATGGTTTCTGGTGGTCCTGGTTAATTGCTGCCCTCATGTCTCCATGAACCATCCAGCAGAAGTGATGCCAACATTTTCTCTGAGATGGTTGAAATTCCACTTAGAAACTCAGTAGCCTGGAGCATTGTAAGCTTTCCAAATGTTTTGCAGAGTCATATATGTAATAGTCATAATAAAAACAAAAGAGAATTGAAAGTCATTTTTAAAGTCTTTTTTGGGCTCAAAATTTTTAAAGAACTGAATCTAGTTTCAGAAGGAAAGTCTAGCTGTGAAAATGAGGCCACATGAAATGGCTTGGGATTTATTGGAAGACCTAATCTGAAGCAGGTCCTAGGATCCATATCAAGGCTGGAAAGAGAACCCATAGCTGGTAATGAAAAGCAGAAGCCAGAATGAGAGCTGCTGAGGACAGAATGGAGCTGTGCTGGTCTTCTGGGCACCCATCTCCCTTTCCAGTCATCTGATGCCCACGGGCTGGATAATAACTCTTGGGGGAGGAAGGCTTGGCAGGACATTTAGTTGGGGAGGTAGTCCACAGGTTCCTCACTGCATTTGTAGAAGCTACTTATCTTCTGGTGTGCAAGTTCATCTGAGGAGCTTCTATTGGAGGGAAATTCTGCCTGAATTTAGGGATGAGACTTGAGCTCTTTTGATGGAGACAGAAAACTCACATATGTGTATATATGACTCATATATATGTGTGTATATATGTATATATACACACACAAAATATATGTTGTATATAATATAAATAAGTATTATGTGTGTGTGTGTGTGTGTGTATTACAAAGAATAAAAGAAAATCAGGAACAAGTGGGGTGAGTACCACTGGCCCCTGTTCTATTTCCTTGCTGAAATTAAAAAAAAAAATTTAGCCCAGTGGCTGAGATGAAATTTGGAATACTTCATAATTACCATTAAATATTGAGTTTCCATGTGCTAAATGTAACTTCCATCCCACATTTGCAAATCTGGGCAGATGAAATGGGTCATGTGTGTTAGCAGTGATAAGTGCAGGCAATTGAATTATGAGGATGAATAACTCTGTGTTATTTCTTATTTCAATTCCATGAGTCTTTGAGGGCTTTGTAAACAGGTTATATTTCAAGTATCATTGCTGGTCTAAGAGATAGTATGAATTGCACTTCATATATGGGTGAATGGAAATGTGAGAGACAAGTTTAAGGTCAACACTACCCAGAAATGTCATTGTTTATCCATGTATCTAAAAAAATCAGATAGTTTTTGGCTCTTTTAAAAGCATATATTAACCATTTGGATGCCTGACATGTTAACACTGCCCACCTAGACTTTAAACCCAGCCTCATCCACCTACACATCTGCTAGCCTTATAAGTGAGGAGGTGGTTGAGAGGTATTTGGGTAGTGACTTGGATTTTTATTCAGAGCATACCCTTTACTGCTACCACAGTTCCTTTACACATAGGACCCCCTTTCTTCCTAGTCTATCTTATGATTCCTTGTTACTATCTTGGTATCCATACGCCTTATCTTCAGCAGCATCCTTTCCTTTTACCACAAGCCTCCAAATGTCATTTCCTCCCTTCAAGGGGTCCTCTACTCCCTCATTACTGGTGCTGGAAAAAGACTGCCCTCCACCTATGGCCCTTTTCAAGCCCTTTCCTTTTGACTTTCTCGTAGCTAATGCTCTGACCTACCACATGTGACATGTATTATCACTATTTCTCACTCAGTGTGAAGCCCATTACTTTTGGAGGTGAGTCCTACTTGATAGTGTCTCTCTGTAATCATTACAGGAGCAGGTACATTCGACTCTTTCCTGTGCAATCCCACCTGACACTCAGGTCTGCCAGGGACTCTGAGGCTGACTTTTAGATAGACAGCAAACTATGAAGCAGTTTTTGAAAGCATGGGCTCTTGGGAGATTATACACTTCTCTTTTGGACTTCCTTCCTTCCTTCCTTCCTTCACTTCCTTCATTCCTTCAGCTTCCTTCTTCCTTCTTCGCTTCCTTCCTTCCTTCCTTCTTCCTTCTTTCTACCTTCTATCTTTCCCTTCTTTCCCTTCTTTCCTTCTTTCCTTCTTCCTTCTTTCCTTCCTTCCTTCCTTCCCTTCCTTCCTTCCTTCCCTTTTTCCTCCTTTCCTCCTTTCCTCCCTTTCGCTCCCTTTTTCCTCCCTTTCCTCCTTTCCTCCCTTTCCTCCCCGCTCCTCCTTCCCTCCCTTCCCTCCCTTCCCTCCTATTACTCCCTTACTCCCTTCCTCCCTTCCTCCCTTTCTTTCTTTCTCTTGCCTTTGAATCTTGGAGTTTCTGCTTTTTAGGCCTTCAGACACTGGGACTTAAACAAGCACCCCCCTCTTCTGATTCTCAGGCCTTCAGCTTCAGACTAGGAGTCATACTAGTAGTTCCCCTTGGTTCCAGGCCTTTGGACTCAGACTGAATTATACCATTGATTTTCTTGGTTCTTCAGATGGCACAACATGTCACATTTCATCTTCTAAGATCACATGAGCCATCTCCCATATGGATCTACATATATATATATATATATATATATATATATATATATATATATATATATATATATATATCCTATTGGTTCTGTTTCTCTTAGAGCCCTGACTAATACTGAAGGTACCAAAGATGAAATTTTGAAGAGATAGGTCCCAGACCTGAATTCGAGAACCACAGACAATTTTCATGGGTTCTATCTTGAAATGCATACTTTGTTTGTTGGTTTCACCTGCTACTGGCATTCAGAATTCCCTTTCTCTGATGACTGCCATGGGCTCTTTTTTAGATGCTCAAGGATACCAATGTTCAATCCTGTAGTTCTGTATTCAATGTATGTGCAGGTTTTACCATTCATCCTAATCCCCTATTGCTCTCACTTGCTCAGGAATTCCCAATTGCTTCTGTTCTCAACTGCAGAATTTTATATACAAGTAAATAATGTTCATGTTGAAAAGTTTAGTTTCAATAATCTAAGAAAGCATCTGACCATGATTTATTTGGGGGAAAGATAAAAATCATCTGAAATTGCTGCTACTAACTGATGCTACAGAAATGCAATGGTTATGATGAATAAATTAACTCTTGACAACTTTATGTATATAACATAATAATTTTTTTCCTAGCTTTTTGACAACAGAAATAATTCTGCACTGTCAGTATACTTAAAAAACATACCCAAATGCTTCTATCTTCTCACTGAAATATAGAGCCTTTGAATACAATATACTCGTGAAGTTAGTATCTAATAAACAAATTGCCCTTCAGTGGGAAAGCTCTAGAGCTTCTGGATCCAAGTTTCATGGGAACACCCATGAAAATCTGTCACTACCACAAAACACTTGATGGTATTTTTGAATATATCCATTGTTTGAATTAGGATATTATGTTAGGAAGAAAAAATGGTAAAGGAGTCAACAGGGTTTGGAATCTGATCTTTTCCTTAAATATAAACACCTTGGTGAAGGTTACAATAACACTATCCCTTTTGCTAAGATGATATAGGTATTAATATTTTAAAGATTGTGGTATGATTTAAATTTTCTGATTAATATATTTTAAATTTTTCTTAAATTTTGTGGCGAGCATGTATAACCAGTGACTGTTAGGTGGTCTGCACAAGAAAATTTTGCTGAGAAGCAGGGCATTGGGGCTTATTGGAGCAGGAGAGTAAGAGAAGTGAGCCAATTTCATGGTTTTACCTAAATCACAATTAAGAGTTTATTATGATCTCCCATGAGAGTAAATAGCTGAAATCTGCTAAGTTGGAAGAGGGAAACCAGGATGCTCAGCACAGAGAAGAATAAATGTTTAGGAGGTGGGTAAAAAGATACGTGAATAACATTAAAAAGTCAGCAATTGTTGCTTTGTCATGGGCTAACTAAAGGCTATAAATAATTACATAAAATAAAAATATACCAGTTATTCTACCAAAGATCACAGTGAAAGGATAGGTTATTTAATACCTATTCTTATACTGCTCTTCTGAAATTTAATATTATACTATGAAATTTGAATATTTTGGAATTACTTATCCTGGTTTTAATTATATTTCTCATTACTTTGAACTTAAATGAGTCTTCATGAACCTAATTCAGTAACTTAAACAAATCTTCAGTTAGCTACTTTTCCCTTGGGGTCCAAATAAGCTTAAGGCAAGTCTTGGAGGTATTTGTAGCTAGACTTTTAAAAGTAACACTTGATCTAATAAAGAGTAGGAGCGTTCTCTGTGGGTTTCTATTGCCTTCTCACTGAATCATCTACTGTTTGATGATGTGTTTCCCATTTATTTCACTTTTATAAAGGATCCAATAGAAACACAAAACCTTTCTTTCTCTGTTACCATAGACATAGCTGTCTGGTTCTGGCTCATCTTATAAAATTTCCAAGTAGCCCTGACCTTAGGCATCTGGCCATGCTGCCGACTCAGTGATATGAACACCTATCTCCTAGTGTAGTCCAGATTTCCCAAACTTGAGAGTTATCTTTCTTCCTCGCTGCTTATCTTACTCAAACACTGGAATTCCTGTTAAGTGCTAAGAACTGACTTGATGCTGGAGATAAATTGGCACATAGACACACACTTGTTTATAAGTAACTATACGATTGAGATATTGTGATTTTTAAAAAGAAATGTGTATTTGGTCTTTGTTCTCAGTTCCTGACACAGAGCTCTTAAAACTCTAGTAAATTCCTAAGTGATAAGAACACTAGGAGCATTTTTTGTTTTTCTAATGAGATGACTCTGGGTGGGCTCCTGGTTGGAGGCTGGTCAGCAGACAGATTTAGCCATGATTAGAAGCTTGGAACTTTTAGCTCTATCCTTTATTCTCCAAATAAGGGAGGGGGCTGGAAATGGGGTTAATAATTAATCATGCTTATCCATAAAATCCTAGTAGTATAGGGTTTGGAGAGCTTCCAGGTTGGTGAACATATCCACATACCAGGAGGGTGGCATACCCCCAGCTCCACAGGGATGCTCCCAAATGTTGTCCTATGTATCTCTTTTTCTAGCTGTTCATTCATATCCTTTATCATATCTACTATTATATAATAAACTGGTAAGCATAAGTAAGTGTTTCCCTAGGTTCTGTGAGCCACTCTATCAAATGAACTGAACCATTGGAAAGGAATATGGGAACCTCTAATTTGTAACCACATCGGACAGAAGTTGTAGGTAACCTGGGATCTAATACTTACCATTAACATCTGAAGTAGGCAGCAGGCATATAAGAATGAGCCCTTAACCTATGGAATCTGATACTATCTCCCAGTAGACAGTGTCAGAATTGAGTTGAATTGTAGGATACCCAGACAGTGTCAAAGAGAATTTACTCAGTTGGGGAAAAACTCCACACACGTCTAATGTCAGAATGTTGTGAGTGTGGTAGTAAATGAGAATAAAAGAGAAACACAGGGAGAGAAAAGACAGGTATTTTTTATAAAAATCATATTTAAAAAAAGCATTTTAAAAAAGCTGTGAGAGCCGCAAGAGAACACAGAGTTCTTCTAATAGATTTCTTAATATTAGTATTAATATTAAAAATGGACATTTGGAAATTAACTCTAAAATACTCAACTTTACTCAATATAGAAACTGGCAATAAAAGCCTAGGTTTTATTTGTCCTTTCAGACATTTTTACAAAATCATTTAATCCCTCTTCTGATGGTTGTAAAAATCCCACACTTTATAGGCAAACTCATGAAAGAAAGGAGAATTTTTACAGTCAAACATTAGGATGAATGTGCCTAAAATGTGATGTGTTTTAGATTGGGATGGCCTGCTTCAGGTCCTCAGTTTCATCTCCATGTCAGCCTACACTAGACCAGTCATCTCACCTTCTGAGCTCTGACTTAATATTAGTGAAAAGGAAAGTTTAGTGGGTACTCAGAAGAGCAACAGAAAATTCATCTCCTTGAGATGTGTGTTTCTTTTAAACAGACCTTGCAATAAATTAAATTTTAATGTTTTGTGCTTAAATCATCTGTCATGATAAGATTTTCATAAAATTTTGCACTTTTCTAGAAATAAATAATAAAAATTTACAATAATAAAATAGTAAAGATATGTCAAAATTCTATTCATCTTACATGTCTATCATATACAAAATTAGAAAAAAGTGAAATTAACAAAACAAAAAAACCCCATAAATTTATCATTGCAGATAAACACTAAAGCTGTATTTTCATTTATCCTTTCTATTTTTATAAAAGACTATATTTGCTTATTTGTTAAAATAAATGTATTGTCTTAAAATACATATTTAATATTTACAATATTGAGAACATCTTTACATACTACTACTTATTCTTCTGTAACACCAGTCTAATGACCACATCACATGCCATGTTTTAGCATTTATTAACCAATCCCCTTCTTGGTGTCAACATGCTTTGTTTCTCATTACTTACTACTATTATAAGTAGTGACTCAATTGAATAGGAAACTTTTGTACTATTGTGGCTTTTGAGTTTGTAAAAGAAAATTAAGGACTGACTTAAAACAGTTTCATAACATTAAAGAAGCAGAATCACTTAGTTTTAATTAGATTGAATAAAACAAAAAATTCAGCAGTTTGTCAAGAGCTCTGTTGAGAGTAAATAACATGAGGTTTTAATTGTGGTCCAAAAGACTGAAATATTATTATAATTTATTTAGGCTATTAAAAATAGTTTAGAATTGCTCTAATCAAAAGGTAGGTAAAAAAGGATGAGAAAACAAGACCTTTACATATGTTGTCTACAAGGGACTCACTTTAGATGAAAAGACACACACAGACTGAAAGTAAGGGGATGAAAAAAGGCATTTCATGAAAATGGAAACAAAAAAAGCTGGGATAGCAATACTTATTTAAGACAAAATCGACTTTAAAACAAAAGTTATAACAAGAAATAAAGAAGGACCCAGTAATCCCACTTATGGGTATTTATCCAAAGAAATCCAAAACACTATTTTTAAGGACATATGCATCCATATGTTCATTGCAGCATTATTTACAATAACCAAGATATGGAGGCCACCTGGGTGTTAATCAATGGATGAACAGATAAAGAAGAGATGGTACATATATGCAATGGACTATTACTCAGCCATAAAAAAAGAATGAAATCTTTCCATCTGCAACAACAAAGGCGGACCTACAGGGTATTGTGCTGAGTGGAGTCAGTCAAAGAAAAATGCCATATGTGGAATCTAGAGAACAGGATAAACAAACAACAGAAACAAGCTCGTAGATACAGAGAAAATTTTGATGCTTATCAGATTGGGAGGTGAGGAATAGGTGGAGGGGGCGGAATAAGAAGTACAAATTGGTAGATACAAAAGTCATGGGGATATAGAGTATAACGGGAATATAGTTGTGGTATTGTAATAACTATATATGATGTCAGATGGGTACTGGATTTATCAGGATGATCACTTCATAAGTTATATAAATGTCTAATTACTGTGTTGTACACTTGAAATTAATATAATATTGTATGTCAACTATAATTGAAAAAATATATTTAAAAATTTTTAGTTTAGAATAATAGTAGCATATCATTCAATAGTATGTATTGTGTGAATCATATACTAATATAAATAATACTAGTATAACTGATAGTTATGAATATTTTGAAAACTTGCTATAAAGCCTTTTTGTATTGACAATTTTTATGTTCTTCAGAATATAAATTCTTCTAAATTCAGTCCTGAAAAAACACACACACAAAGGAGACTAATATCTAATGTGAGTGTATCAGACACACAATTGGTAGCTGATTTACCAACTTACTATCTGCCTATGACTCTGTAATGTAAACAATTATATAAGGTTTATAATTGTATCTATATGAAAATAGCACTTTCATTTCTTTTAAATAAATTATTTTATTATTATAATTAAATGAAGGCAAACAAATACATCACTATTTTATGTGAAAAGAAACAAAACATTAGCTATCTAACTTTCTCTAGATAGCATAAAAGCTTTTGTCAAATGCCAGCACCAACCACATAAACCCCTTAGCTCCAGAATATAGTAAAAGTAAGACAGCAATGATCAAAATTGAGGTAGATAAACATAAAACAGATTTGCCAAATATTTTTCTTTTGTAATACTATTGTACAAATTTAATTTTTCTCTATAATCATTTGAGATATTTTGTTCTCTAAATGTTTAGCAATAAAATTATTTTAATGTGGTTTCATAGATTTATATTAAATAATTCCATCGTATATGCAAATATTTCCTTAATGAGGACTTATTTGACAACTAGGATCTGAAGCATTGAGCAATAGTAAAATACTTTTTGATTCTCCTTGTTTTTCAGGGTGGTATGCTGAGATTCCCAGTTCCTAGGCATAAAGCAAAAGCAATGTCCTTGAAATCATGCAAGACTGAGATGAATAACAAAAAAGAATGACCACAATCAGGCATTTTCTAACATTTACTGACCGTGCAACCATCATGCTTTCCTATCAGAAAACTCCTAGTTCCAATAAGAATGTAATCACAGGCCTGCCTGATCACCTGCAGCTGCATTTCGAATGGCCAAGTGGTTCTAGCAGATCTGGCATTGACCGGTGGCTCCTATCAGAATCTTGATTCAGTAGTACAATGCAAGTTGACTTCTATCAAAGCCATTTCAAGAAACATGGTGAAGTGAGAGACAACTCCAGATGTCTCCCCTTGAAACATCAATAAGCTGAACATCTAAAACTCAACAAAAACACCCAAATTGCACACCAGCACATCTGAGCATGGGATCTGCGTATAAGAGCTACCACAGGTCAGAACCCTGAGTGTCAGGTGGTGGACTGGGAGAAACAAAGAGCTTCCTCTCATAGCTAGAGCTCCCTGTAGGAGGAGGTGGGAGGGGAGAAGGTGCAACAAGATTCTTGAACAGCCCTGCCTGAGAGAGCTGGTAGTGCCACTCAACTGGTGGCAGTGCCCAGTCATCAGGGCAGAAAGCAGAGAGTGGGGATGGCAAAGAACTAGGGATGGCAGAAAAACAACTGTTGATTTTTACCAGCCACGGTTGAAAACACCCCGGAACCCCAGAAGAATCTGAGCAAATGCTACTGAAACGATTGCTAACACTGACAGAGACTGAGACTGAGGGTAGCGAATGTGATTAAACACCTATAAACAAATAAAAGACATTATTAAGGCTTCATATAAAGCAGGAATCCAAGAGGCTTAGATGTCACCTACTGGAAACCAAAAGAAAAAAAAGCCTTCTTTGCAACAGGCTAAAGAGAGACCTTTATATAACAAATCTTCTTTCTGCGGGGGGAAAAAAAGGCAGAATGCACTTCCATTAATGCCCAGGCGGAGAATAAGTCCATTAAATACCATGAACAACAAAGATAATAAGAGATCTCAGAAAGAAAGATAAAAATCTCCAGGAAATAAGCTTACAGACATAGAAATATACAACTTAAATGAACATTCAGGACAGTACTTCTGAAAAAAAAAACAATGAGATCCGAAATGATTCACATCAACAATTTCAGGAACTGAAAACACAACTAGATGAGCAGAATGAGTTCTTTAGCAAAGAAATTGAAACTCTCAAAAAGAACAGAATAGAACTTCTGGAGATAAAGAAAACATTGCAGATATTGAAAAATGAAATAGCAAGCTTGGGAAATAGAGTCGACCAAATGGAGGAAAAGATCAGAGCTATCGAAGACAGAAATCTAAAAATAAATCAGAAGAAAGAAGAAACTGAAGAATAAAAAATAATTAAAGAGAAATACAAGAACTAGTTGATACCATCAGGAGAGGAAACAAGAATAATGGGCATTATTGAAGGCAAGGAAATGGAGCAAGGATCAGAAAGCATTTTCAGATAAATAGTTGATGAGAAATTCCCAAATCTAAGGAATGAGCTGGAGCTTGGAATTCAAGAAGTCAACAGCACACCCAATTAACTCAACCCAAAAAGGCCTTCATCAAGACATATTGTATTAAAATGATCAAAAATCAATAGTAGAGGAGGAAAAAAAATGGCGTAGATGATAGAAGCTCTGTTCATCCCTCTGGTGAACAAATCAAAGTTGTGATGGAAACAAGGAGCAAGCAGTAAGGAAAAATCACCTGGGATTTAGATGGACAAGTCATACAAAAAGAGAGAAGTCCAAGAAATCACCTCGCAATGGCAGAAGGTTGGATGGGGAGAGGACATGGGGCTGACCAGTCTCGAGTGGCTGAGAGGGAGGCTGTGGCAGTGCAGCGGCAGATGCCTCTTAAAGGGGCCGCATCTGTGAGCGGATTTTTGCGGTGATGGACTTGCTCACTCTGAGCACCAATGCCGAATAGGCTATTCACAAGGGGCACCAGGGACTTACAAGGAGATGCTGTCAGAGTGAGAGCCAAGCTGAGACTCACCTGTTCAGAAGTGCCAGTGGTATCCATTGTTCCCTGTTGAGCTCTTTGGCCTCCCATTGCGGGGATAGCCCAACCATAGCCCAGAAGTTATCAAACTGGATAACAGAGGTTGCTCTGCCCAGAGGATTCTCTGAAACACCATCTTCTCCAACTTGCGGCCCCACCCTGGATGTGGCCCAAACCACATCAAGGTATATCCTCAGAGAGTCAGGTGTTCCTCGCTGGCCATGCCTAGACTCACACTGGAGCCAGCTGCCCTCCGTTACTGGTGTGGCTTTTGAGTTAACTATAAGCACAGCATCTGTGGATTGTTTGTTGAATCTTAACAGGTGGCCCTGGAGAGGTAGAGGCTTTGGCTAAATTTGGCCTGCAACTGAATCCCTTTCAGGAATGTGCCACTGGACACTTACTTCACAAATCCACACTAATAAGACCGAGAGACTTAAGAGCTTTGCTTAGTACATAGAAACAGACTCAGAAAAGCAGCCAAAATGGGAAAACAAAGAAGAAGAAACCATATGAGAGAACAGAACAGAGATCCAGTTATAATGGAGTCAAGAAATCTAAGAGATGCAGAGTTCAAAACACTGGGTATAAATGCTCAATGAATTTTTAGGAAATGTAGATGAATTCAGCAAAAAGATGAAAATCATAAAAATGGAAATGGGAATTATAAAAGGGAACCAGTCTAAAATGAAGAACACATTTTCTGAGATAATGAATATATTAAATGGAATAAACAAAGTGGACAAAGAAAAGGATCAAATGCCCCATCTAAAGGACAGGAAAGCCAAGGACACTCAATCAGAAATAAGATGCCAAAACTGTAAAAATAATTTAAGGAGGATATGGGACACTATTAAGGGTCCAAATATCTGTCTGATCAGCATAACTGAAGAAAATCAAGATATTGAACAGTTGTTTGAAAGAAAAATGATGGAAAACTTCCCTAATATGGTGAAGGAAATGGACATACAACCCCAGGAAGCTCAGACAATTCCAAAAATCAGGAATCCAAAGAGGCCCACACCAAGACATAACATAATTAAAATGCCAAAGATTAAATACAAAGAAAGAATATTAAAAGCAGCAAGAGAAAAACAGATAATTACTTATAAGAGAACATCCATAAGACTGGCAGCTGTTTTCTCAGAAGAAACTATGCAGGACAGAAGAGATTGGCAAAACATATTCGACAGGATGAAGACCCAAGATCTACAACTAAGAATACTTTATCCAGCAAAGCTATCGTTTAGAGTTGAAGGATAGATAAAGAGCTTTCCATACAAAAATAAGCTAAAGGAATTTATCAAAACCAAGCCAGTATTACAAAAAAATGTTGGAGGGAATTTTTTAAGAAGAAAAAATACAAAAAACTCACTTAAGATAAAAACACACACACACACACAAACTAAAAGAAAGGGAATGGAAAAAGAAATTGCTTTGATGGATCTCGAAGGTATTTAAGTTAAACAGAGGGAGATAATCACTATATAATTTCGCTTATATGCGAAATCTAAGAAATAAAAAGAATTATCTAATCAAAAACAGTCTCACAAATATAGTGGACAATTTGGTGATGGACAGAGGGGAGGGGGTTTTGGGGGGTTGAGAAAATGGGGTGAATGGTTAAAGAAGTAGAAAATAGTAGCTATTTTTGTTTTATGTTATATACTTCAGTTCTGAATGGTCACAGGGATGGGAAACAGGACATAGGCAATGCAGTTAGCATTAATACGTTGGCCAGGTGGAGTGTCAGGGGAGGAAGGGAACAATAAGGGGATCAATTTATGAACTATATAGCTATCTAACCAATATACTGTATACTTGAAACTAATTAAAATAAATAAATTTTTTAAATGTTGAATAAAATCAGCGACAAAGACAGAATTCTCAGGGTAGCCAGGGGAAAGAAGATGGTAACTTATAAAGGACAACCCATTAGATTATCATCAGATTTCTCAGCACAAACCTTACAAGCCAGAAAAGAGTAGAATCAAATATTCAAACTACTAAATGAAAGAAACTACCAGGTAAAATAATTTATCCAGCTACTCTCCTTTAGATATGAAAGAGAAAAAAAGACCATTCCAGACATACAAAAATTGAGAGAACTCTCCACTACAAGGCCTGCGTTACAGGAAATACTGAAAGGGGTCAGCTCACCTAAAACAAGATGACAAAAAATACATAATTAAGAGTAAGGTGACTAGCAGGCAGATGGAAAGCAGAGGAGGGCAACCCTTACTAAGAACAGGGTATTATTAGCTTAAACAAAAAGAAGAGATTTGCTATAGCAAGATAGTAATGATCATTAAGCATACATAGGAAAAATTAAGACAACAATGACTGAAAGGGGGAGGATTCAAAGATCCAAATATGCAAAGGGGAATGAAGATAAGGCATGTGCAGAAGGAAATGGACAACTGTATATATACGTGTGTGTGTGTGTGTGTGTGTATCTTCTTTACATATTTGTAATGGTAAACATACACCAAAGATTCAGAACTGAAGTATATAACATAAAACAAGAAGAACCAGAGGCAAAAACCACAAAAGCCAACCAAAATAAAGAAAACAGAAACACAAGGACAAGGAAGCAAGGATAAAATGGCTATAAGAACACCTCATATTTCAATGATCATCCTAAATATAAATGGATTGAACGCACCAATAAAAAGGCACAGAGTAGCAGATTGAACCAAAAAACAAAACCCAACCTGATGCTGCCTCCAGAGACAAATCTCAGTTCCAAAGACAAATTTACACTCAAAGTGAAAGGGTGGAAAATGATATTTTAAACAAATGGCATTCAGAGAAAAGTGGGAATAGCAGTACTAATATTGAAAGAAATAGACTTCAAAATAAAAAAGGTAAAGAAAGATACTGAGACACTTCATAATGATAAAGAGAATCATACACCAATAAGACATAACACTTATTAATATCTATGCTCCTAATCAAGGAGTTCCAAAATATATAAAGCAATTACTAACAGAACTAAAGAGAGAAATAGTAGTAGGGGACCTGAATACTCCATTGTTGGACATGGACAGATCATCCAAACAGAAAATCAATATTGAAATAACATCCTTAAATGACACATTAGACCAACTGGACATAATTGACATTTACAGAGCCTTCCATCCCCAAACAGCTGCTTATACATTCTTCTCTAGTACACATGGAACATTCTCAAGGATTGGGAATGTCCCACGTACTGAGACACAGAGATAGCATCAAGCGATATAAGAGGGTTGAAATCATGCCAACATATTCTCTGATCATAATGCTTTGAAACTAGAGATGAACAGTAAAAAGTAAGTGAGAAGAACCACAAATACATGGAAATTAAACAACATGCTACTGAAGAATGACTGGGTTGGAGAAGATATCGAAAGAGAGATCAAGAGATACATAGAAACGAATGATAATGATAATACAACATATCGAAACTTTTGGGACATGGCAAAAGCAGTCATAAGAGGAAATTTCATATCATTACAGGCCTACCTCCAAAAACAAGAATGAGCCCAAATAAACAATCTAAAGCTTCATCTGAAAAAAAACTAGGAAAGGAAGAATAAATGAAGCCTAAAGTCAGCAGAAGGAAAGAAATAATCAAAATTAGAGCAGAATTAAATGAAAACAATAAAACAATAGAAAAAATAAATGCAACAAAGAGCTGGTTCTTTGAAAAGGTTAATAAAATTGACAACTCCCTGGCTAGGCTCACTAAAGAAAAAAGAGAAAGGACACAAATAAACAAAATCAGGAACAAAAGAGGGGAAATTTTGACAGACACAACAGAAATAGAAAGGATCATACAAGAATACTATGAAAAAGTATATAACACCAAATTTAATAACCTAGAAGAAATGAACAAGAGCTTAGAAAGAGCAATCGTCCTAGACTGAATCAGAAGAACTGGAAAATCTAAATAGACTGATCAGCAGTATGGAAATTGAAACAATCATCAAAAACCTACTAAAAAGTAAAAGTCCAGGACCAGATAGCTTCATTAGTGAATTCGACCAAACATTCAAAGATTTAATACCTATTCTCCTCAAACTCTTCCAAAAAATCGAAGAGAATGCAATACTTCCCAACTCATTTTATGAGGCCAATATTACCCTGATACCAAGACCTGGTAAAGATAACACAAAAAAAGAAAACTACAAGTCTGGACTTCAGCACATGGAAGAGGAGTAATGAAGGAGCTATGCAGTTTGAGAGCTTTCTTTTCTGTATTCCTAGTGTACATATGTAACCTCAGCATGATTATGGAACTGGAAAGATGAAAATTTCAAAGTTATATGAACAAAAAGGGTATTAAATGTTGTTACACTATTGAACAGTAAATAAGATGTCTATCTCAGTCAGAAAATCCATTTCAGGCTTGAATTTGATCTGGTTCTTCATGTCAAAAGCCAGAGCTAGAATGAAGGCCATTCCCAGTGAGTGGTGGGAAGCAGGCATTATGTAGACCATGGTAAAAGAAAGAACCTTCTTAGTGATATGAACTTTTTGTTCTTAGGATAAATTTGGAACAGTAGCTTATGCAGACTAAGTGTTTCTGCCAATGTCTTGATGCAAGAAATTATTATTCCAGTTCCAGGACAAAGCAGGGACATGACTATCAGAACACAAAGGTGGAAATCAGTCCAGAAAATATCAAATCAAAGGTGATTCTCTTAGTTACACCAGGTTTAATGTTTCTCTCACTTCTAAAGAGAAAGAGCTGGAAATTAACATAACAACTCCAGCAGATATTATCTAGTTTGTCGTAAATATACTTAAATTAATGATATAATAAATTTTGAATAGTTTGCATTTCTCAGTGTTGGTTCAAAATTCTTAATTACATTCTTTGGGTGTCATAAAGAGTCCCTGTCAGTAATATTCTAAATAGTTCCTGGGACTGAATAATCTCAAGTCATGATGATAAGCAACATTTTGCCATTCTGAGGGAGCCAGCCATGATGATTCTCCTCTGAGTAAACCCTACATACAGTTACCAAGCAGAAGCTGCACTAAAGAAGCATCATTCTCTATGTTAATGACTCTCCTTGCTTCCAATCCAACATCATCCAGTATCCTGAGTATCCATCATGCACCCAGGAGGACACATATTCTGTAGATAGAGGGGAGTTAAATTTAATAAAACAATGCATAATTAAAATACATTTCTGGTGAGTTCCCACATACCAATTATTTGTTTGATTTAATTAGGTTATTTTCCCCAACCATTTTATATAAATCTTTATTCCTAGGTAACTTATTGCAATCTAGAAGGATACAGCTGTGAAAATTAACATTGACTGGTCACTACAAAGGACTTTAAAGCACTGGAAAATATTTCTTTGCTGCTTTTCATTCCAGACATGCAAATGGACCGGAATGGCAATAAGATTCAAAAGATAGAAAGTAGAGCTATTTTTCTCTTTCAAAGACATTGGAAGCAATTCACCTGTCTTGAACGTTTTTGCTTCTCATAATAGCTTTGACAGTTTTTGATGAAGCTATTTGGACAATGTTAATAAATTGTTTTCTGTTTTTCCACTAATATCTTTCTATTTTTTAAATTTATTTTGTTGAGTCCTTTGTTGTTTTTTATCTTTTTAAAACTTTTATTTATTTGTTTAAACTAAAAACTTTTATTTAATATGCTCCATTAAGTAACTAATGAGAATTTTGAGAGTGGATATTAGAAAGATAAACCTGCCATTCATCCTCATCAAACTTCGGAATGTAAAAGTAGTGAATAAAACACTAAACTCTCAAAATTGCCAACAAATAGGAATAATAAATTCATGCAGATCTAGAAAAATAGAATTTATGCTGACAATGAATATTACTAGTATACAAGCTCTTATATATTCTATAGGGAAAGTTAGGATAAATTCTTATTTAGAAATGCTAAATAGATACACTGTCAAACTTAGTAGTTTTGACTAAATTGTTCGTAAAATATACACACCGCCCACTGAAAAGCAGTCAAAAGATTTTCTTAAAACAATAATAGTGATTAATCACCAAGCAGTATGAAAAGTCACAGAAGGAAAGAGTATAAGTGTTGGAGCCTGTTAGAATGTAGATGTTGAACACTGCTGAGTTCAATCCTGTGCCTGGTACTTAAAACTGTAGAAGACAATCTGGGTGCCCTGCCCAAGTGCCCCCTACCTACATGCTCACATCTCAGATGCTGTGACCATAGGCTGCTAGGGGCTCACAGTGTCACCATTATCCAGAAAATTACTCTTGGTCCAAAAGGAGCCACTGTGCTTTTGTTAGCCTCCACCTCCCACACACCGGATGGAGCCCATAGTCAGTGAATAACTGACACAAACATGCAAAGGGCTTTCAAGTGAGACCAACTTTTGGTACATTTGTAATTTAGAGCCTCCATGGAATCAGACTGCAGTTAGTCTATAGCTGAAACCCTATAGGTGGTTAGCTTCCCCCTCATCCCCGTCCTATTCTCCTTCTCTCACTTCTCTTGTCCTGATAGCTCCTCTTTAATCGATCACTTGAAAAAGAATCCCTGTCTTAAGCTCTGCTTCTAGGGCAACTGAACTCAGATAATGGAATCAGAAGTTATCCTAGGAAGCAGAGTCTAAGGCTGAGTCATCGTCGACTGGATTCCATAAGAACCCCAACATTGGTGTCAAGTGTGGTATTGATAGTATATGGCAGCTGCAATCTTAACCAAGTATGAGTCCCAGTTGCAGCTGATATAGAAGATTAGCACAGTCACTGAGAGTGATATCCAGCTATTGTCTGGCAAATGCATTCTTCTTACAACCCACCAGAAAGTAAGATCAAAAGCAATTCTGGGAGAGGAAAAAAAAATGGCATAAGTGATAGAGACTTTGTTCATCCCTCTTGGGACCAAATCAAAGTTGTGATGGGAACACAGAGCGAAAAGCAAGCATAATATCCTGGGATCTACATGAACAGAAGAAGCACTACAATTAGGGAGAGAAATAAGAAATCAACCTGCAACAGTAGAAGGTAGGAGGAGGAGAAGATGTGAGGCTGCGCAGTCCCAAGTGGCCGAGTGGGACAGAGGCTACAGCAGCTGCAGACAGCAGCTGCAGATGCCTCTAAAAGGGTATAGGTCTGCGAGCGGATTTTTGCAGTGATGGAGTTGCTTGCTCTGAGCGCTAGCTCCTGGTTGGATGCTCAGGGGGTATCAGGAACTTACAGGAAGACACTGAATTATTGGAGCAAGGGCCAGAGGTGAGGCTTCCTCCCAGGCAGAAGTGCTGGTGGTATCCATTGTTCCTCTGTTGAGCTCTCCCCCCGCCAACTGTGCGGAGGCAGCAACACCATTGAGACATCAATGGTTATAACTTCCAGAGTGTCCTTGAAACTTCCTCCCCCAACTTGAGGCTCTACACAAGCCACATCCAGTTGTGTCCTCAGCAAGTTCGATGTTCCCTGCTGAGACAACTCCAAGATCGACACAAGTGGCAACTGATCTGTTTCTGGCATGACCTCTTGAGGCAACTATAAGCACAGCATCTGTGGATTGAATCTTAACAGGTGGTTCCAGAGGGGCACAAGCTGGGGCAAAACTTGGTGCCTGCAGCTGAACTCCTCTCAGGACTATGCCACTGGACACTTACTACATAAAGCCACGCTAATGAGACCAGGAAACTTAGGAGATTTGCTTAGTACATAGAAACGAACACAGAAAGGCAGCCAGAATGGGAAGACAAAGAAGAAACCGTGTGAGAGAACAGAACACAGATCCAGATATAATGGAGTCAAGTAATCTCACAGATGCAGAGTCAAAATATTAGTTATAAAGATGCTCAATTAACTTTTGGGAAGTGTAGATAAATTCAGCAAAGAGATAAAAATTATAAAAATGGAAATGGAAATTATAAAAGGGAACCAGTCAGAAATGAAGAATACATTATCTGAAATGAAGAGTATATTAGAGAGAATCAACACAGGGCAGGAAGAAGAGGATCAATACACTAATACAGAAGATGAGGAAGCCAAGTACACCCGATCAGAACAGCAAGAAAAAAGAAGCCAACACTATACTAATAATATAAGGAGCCTATGAGACAAAATTAAATGTAAAAACATCCATGTCATAGGGGTACCTGAAGGAGAACAAGAAGTTGAAGAGCTGTTTGAAGAAATAATGATGGAAAACTTTCCTAACGTGGTGAAGAAAATAGACATATAACCCCAGTAAGATCAGAGTCCCAAGAAAGAGGAACCCAAAGAGGCCCACACCGAGACATATTATAATTAAAATACCAAAGATTAAATACAAAGAGAGAATCTTAAAAGCAGCAAGAGAAAAACAGTTGGTTACCTACAAGGGAGCACCCATAAGACCAGCAGCTGATTTCTCAATAGAAACTATGCGTAACAGAAGGGCTGGGCACACAATATTCAATGTGATGAAAACCCAAGATCTACAACCAAGAATACTTTATCCAGCAAAGCTATCATTTAGAGTTGAAGGACAGATAAAGAGCTTCCCATACAAAAATAAGCTAAAGGAATTCATCAACTTCAAGCCAGTATTACAGGAAATGTTACAGGGATTTCTATAAGAAGAAAAAACATATATCAAAAACAGGAATAAAGAAAGGGAACAGCTACATTCCCATCACCAAGTACCTCAAATGGAAAAGAATGAAGTGCTCCAACCAAAGGATAAAGTGACTGAATGGATAAGAAAACAAGACCCCTACATATGTTGCTTACAAGAGACTCACTTCAGATTAAAAGACACAAACAGACTAAAAGGAAGGGGGTGGAAAAAGATATTACCTTGATGGGTATTATACTGAATGAAGTAAGTCAGATAGAGAAAGACAAATACCATATAATTTCATGTACATTCAGAATCTAAAGAACAAACTAAATAACAACAACAAATATGGAAACAAAGTCATAGAATATTTTGAGGGCTACTATATGAGAAGGGAGTTGGGGGGACGGTGTAAAAGGGCAAAGGGATTAAGAAGTACAAATGAATAGTTAGAAAATAGACATGGAAATATAAAGTGTAGCATAAGGAAAATAGTCAACAATGTTGTAATAAATATGTAAGGAGGAAGAGGGATACTAGATTTAATGGGGTGGTCATTTCGTGAGTTATATAGATCTCTAATCACTATGCTGTACAACTGAAACTAATATATTATTGTATACCAACTGTAATTTAAAAAAACTAATTGAATTGTGTAATGTAAATATGAGCAACTAATTCATGAGCAACTAATTACATCTCAAAAAAGCCAGATAAAATAATAACTAAATAATAATTTTAAAAAGACATACAGACTAAAATTAATGGCTTGGAAAAAGGTATTTCAAATTGGACCTAGAGGGTAGTGTGCTGAGTGGAGTAAGTCAGATAGAGGAAGACAAATGCCCTATGATTGCATGTACATGTGAAAAATAAAGAACAAAATAAACAAACAAACAAAACAGAAACATACTCATAGATACAGAAAATATTTTGAAGGTTACCAAATGGGAGGGAATGCGGGGGGTTAGTGAAAAAGGGGGAAGGGATTAAGAAGTACAAATTGATAGTTACAAAATAGTCATGGAAATAGAAATTAAAGGATAAGGAATATAGCCAATAATATTTTAACAACTATGTATAATGTCAGAGCAGTACTAGATTTATTAGGTTTATCACTTTGTGAGTTATATATATGTCTAATAACTCTGTTGTACACCTGAAACTCATACAGTATTTAGTGCTAACTATAACTGAAAAATTAAAAAATATATTTAAAACAAAAAGATAATATGAGTTTCCATATACACCACACTCAGTATTTCCTGTTATTTCCTATTATTAACAACTTACATTAGTATTGCATATTTACTATAATTAGTGAACCAACATTGATATAGTATTATTACTTTTTTAAAAATTTTATATTAGTTTAGATATACAGTACAATGGCTACACATTTATATAATTTATGAAGGGATACCCATGATTACTCTAGTCCACATCTGGCTTACATACAACCATTACAATAATATTGACTATATACCCTATGGTATACTCTACATCCCCATGACTGTTTTATAACTAGTAATATGTACTTCTTCATCTCTTCACTTTTTTTCACTGAGATCCCCAATCTTCCTTTCCTCTGGCAATCACCAGTTTGTTCTCTGTATCTGTGAGTCTGTTTTCAATTAGTTTGTTTCTTTCGTTTTGTAGATTTCACATTTAAGTGAAATCATATAGTATTTATATAAGTCTGTCTGGCTTATTTCACTCAGCATAATACCCTCTAGGTACACTCATGTGTTTGCAGATGGCAAAATTTTATTTTTTTATAGCTTAGTAATTTCTATTGCGTGTGTGTATAATATATATACACACACACACACACACACACACACACACACACACACACATATATACCATAACTTCTTTATCTAGTCATGTATTAATGGGCACATATGTTGCTTCCATATCTTGGCTATTGTGAATAGCACTTCCATGAACATGGGTTGCAATAATCTTTACAAACTAATTTTTTGGTTTTCTTTGGATAAATACTCAGAAGTTCAATTGCTGGGTCAAAAGGTAATTCTATTTTTAATTTTTTGAGGAACTTCCAAACTGTTTCCAGAGTGGCTGGACCAGTTTACAATCCCACCAACAATGTACATGGGTTCCCTTTTCTCCACATCCTAACCAACATTTGTTGTTCATTGATTTATTGGTCAGAGTTAATCTGAGAGGTGTGAGGTGATAGCTCATCGTGGTTTTTATTTGCATTTCTCTGATGATTAGTAACTTTCAGCATCTTTTTATATTTCTGTTGGACATCTGTATTTCCTCTTGGAGACATACCTATTCAGATCTTCTGCTTTTTTTTTTTTAATTGGATTGTTTTATGGTTGTTGTTCAGCTGCATGAGTTCTTTATATATTTTGGATATTAACCCCTTGTCAGATGTATCATAGGCAAATACCTTCTCTCATTCAGTAGGTTGTCTTTTTTTGTTGTTGATGATTTGCTGTGCAAAAGGTGTTTACTTTGAAGTAGTCCTGTTTGTTTATTTTATTTTATTTTTTGTTTCCCTTGCTTGAGGAGATATATCCAAAAAGCAATTACTATTAGAAATATCAGAGAGTTTACTGCCTATGTTTTCTTCTAGAAGTTTTATAGTTTGGGATCTTACATTTAAGTTTTTAATCTGTTTTGTGTGTATTATTGCTTATGGTGTAAGAAACAGGTCCAGTTTCTTTTTCTTTTTGCGTGCATCTGTTCTGTTTTACCAATACAATACTTTAAAGAGACTGTCTTTACCTCATTGTATATTCTTTCCTCCTTTGTCATAGATTAATGACCATATAGGTGTGGATTTATTTCTGGGCTCTTTATTCTGTTCCATTGATCTGTGTATCTCTTTGTATGCCAGTACCATGCTGCTTTGATGACTGTAGCTTCTAGTATAGTTTTATGTCAGATAGTATGATACCTCCAACTTTGTTCTTCTTTTTCAAGATTGCTGTGCTATTCAGGATCTTTTATGATTCCATGTAAATTTTAAGATTATTTGTCCTAGTTCTCTGAAAAACGCCATTGGTATTTTAATAAAGATTGCATTGATCTATAGCTTGCTTTGGGTAGTACGGACATTTTAACAATGTTGATTCTTCCTACCCACGAGCACGGTTTATGCTTCCATTTATTTGTAATTTTTTTCAATTTCTTTTTTTCAGTGACTTATAATTTTCCAAGGACCAGTCCTTTACCTCCTTGCTTTATTTTATTCCTAGGTATTTTATTGTTTTTGATGCTATTTTAAATGAGATTGTTTTCTTAATTTCTCTTCCTGAAAGTTCATTATTGATGTATAAAAATGCAACCAACTTCTGGATATTAATTTTTTTATTGTACTACTTTACTAAATTCATTTATCAGTTATAACAATTCTTTTTGGTGGAAGCTTTAGAATTCTCAGTATATAGTATGTCATCTGCAAATAATGAGAGTTTTACCTATTCCTTTCTAATTTGGATGCCTTTTATTTCTCTTTCTTGCCTTATTACTGTAGCTAGTACTTCCAATGCTATGTTGAATAGAAGTGGTGAAAGTGGACATTTTTGTCTTGTTCCTGATCTTAAGAAAAATGATTTGTTTTTCCTTTATTGAGTATGATATTAGCTGTAGTTTGTCATATATGGCCTCTATTATATTGAGTATGTTCCCTCTCTTCCCACTTTGCTGAGATTTTTTTTTTTAATCATAAATGGATGCTGGAATTTGTCAAACACTTTTTCTGCATCTATTGATCATATGATTTTTATCTTTCAATTTGTTAATGTGGCATAGCACATTAATTGATTTATGGATATTAAACCAAACTTGCATCCCAGGAATAAATCCAACGTGAAGATGATAGATGATATTTTTTGTGCATTGCCAAATTTGGTTTGCTAATATTTTGTTGAAGATTTTTGCATTAATGTTCATCAGGGATATCAGCCTATACTTCTCTCTTTTTTTTGTATTGTCTTTGTCTGTTTTTAGAATCTGGTTTAAAGGTGGCCTCATAAAAAGAGTTAAGAAGCCTTTACTCCTCTTGAATTTTTTGAAATAGTTTGAAAAGAATAGGTGTTAATTTTTTTAAAGTTTAGTAAAATTCACCTATGAAGCCGTCCTGTCCAAGACTTTTGTTTTTTGGAAGTTTTTTGATCACTGGTTAGATTTTGTTGATGGTAATTAGTTTATATTTTCTGTTCCTTCTTGTCTCAGTCTTGGGAGATCAGATGTTTCTAGGAATGTATTATTTATTCTAGATTGTCCCATGTGTCAGGATATAATTGCTCATAGTATTTTCTCACAATCATTTGTGTTTATGTGGAGTCAGTTGTCACTACTCTTCTTCCGTTTCTGATTTTATTTATTTGGTCCTCTCTCTTTTATTTTTGATAAGTCTGATTAAAGGTTTATCAATATTATTTATCTTCTCAAGGAACCAGCTCTTGGTTTCATTGATCTTTTGTATTGCTTTTTTTGACTTAATTTCATTTATTTCTGCTCAGATCTTTATTATTTCTTTCCTTCTACTCCCTTTTGGTTTGTTTGCTATTTTCTTTTCTAGTTCTTTTAAGTATAAGGTTAGATTGTTTATTTGAGATTTTTCTTGTTTCCTGAGGTAGTCCTGTATTGCTATGAATTTCCCTCTTAGGACTGCTTTTGCTGTGTCCCATAGATTTGGGGTCATGTATTTTATTTTCATTTGTCTTAAGGTATTTTTTGATTTCTTCCTAGAGTTCCTTGTTAACCCATTCATTGTTTAGTGGCATGTTATTTAGCCTGCAGGTGTTTGTGTGTTTATTCAGTTTTTCTTGTAGCTGATTTCTAGCTTCATACCATTGTGGTCAGAGAAGACACTTGATATGATTTCAATCTTCTTAAATTTATTTAGACTTGTTTTGTGGCCTAACATATGGTCCATTTTGGAGATTGTTTCATGGGCACTTGAGAAAAATGCACATTCTGCTGCTTTGAGGTGAAACACTCTGAAAATATCAATTAAATCCATCTGATGTAGTTTGTCATTTAAAGCTACTATTTCCTTGTTGATTTTATGTCTGGAAGATCTGTCCATTGGTGTCAGTTGGGTGATAGAGTCTCCTACTATGAGTGTATTACTGTCATTCTCTCTCTTTATATTGGTAAATAATTGCTTTATATATGAAGGTGCTCTTGTATTGGCTGCATGTGTTTACTAAGGTTATGTCCTCTTATTGTATTGATCCCTTTATCATTATGCAATGCCCTACTTTGTCTCTTATTATAATCTTTGTTATAAAGTTTATTTTGTCTGATATAAGTATTGCTACCCCAGATTCTCATTTCCAAATGCATGAAAAATCTTTTCCATTTCTTTATTTTCAGTCTGCGTGTGTCATTTGATCTGAACCACTTCAGATCTTGTAGATGGCATATGTACTTTTTTTCTTATATATTTAACTACCCTATGTCTTTTGATTGGAGCATTTAACCCATCTACAATTAAAATGATTGTTGATAGGCACATAATTATTGCCATTTTGTTATTTGTATTTATTGATTTATTGTTTTCACCCTTCTTTTTACAGAAGTCTCCTCAACATTTCCTGTAATTCTGGCTTGTTGGTGATGAATACCTTTAGCTTTTTCCTGCCTGGGAAGCTCTTTATCTCATCTTCCATTTTAATCAATAGCCTTGCTGGGTAGAGTAGTCTTGGTTGTAGGTTCTCGTTTTTCAACACTGAATATATCATGCCAATCCTTTCTGGCCTGCAAAGTGTCTGTTGAAAAGTAAGCTGACATTCTTATAGGAGTACCCTTGTAAGTAACCAGCTGCCTTTGTCTTGCTGCTTTTAAAATTCTCTCTTTATCTTTAACCTTTGGCATTTTAATGATGATGTGTCTTGGTGTGGGTCTGTTTGGGTTCTTCTTGTTTGAGACTCTTTGCCCCCTTGGACTTATATGTCTATTTACTTTGCCAGGTTAGGGAAATTTGACATAATTATTTCTTAAAATAGGTTCTCAATCACTTGTTTTCTCTCTTCTCCTTCTGTTATTACTATGATGCAAATATTGGTACATTTGGTGTTATCTCTAAGATCTCTTAAACTTTCCTCATTTTATAAAACCCTTTTTTCTTGTTGCTGTTCTAATTGGGTGTTTTCTGCTACCTTGTTTTCCAACTCACTAATTCAGTCCTCTGCTTCATCTAGTCTACTGTTGATTCTTTCTAGTGTATTCTTCATTTCAGTTATTGTATTCTTCATTTATGACAAGTTTCTTTTTATGGTTTTGATGTCATTTTTATGCTTATTTCTCTCTGTTGAAGTCCTCACTGAAATAATCTATTCTCCCTCTAAGTTCATTGAGCATCTTTATAACCAGTGTTTTGAACTCATTCTCTAGTAGGTTGCTTGCCTCCATTTTGTTTAGTTTTTTTTTTTCCTGGATTTTTTTTGTTTCATTTGTGGCATGTTTATTTGTCTTCTCATTTTAGTTACCTCTCTACGATTGTTTCTCAGTCTCTCAGCCTTTGCCAGGTGGGCTTATGTAGCAGCTGTCCTGTGTGGTCCAGTAGCAGAGTCTCCCTAATCACCTGTGCTAAGGGCTCTGGGTGTGTTCCTTGTGTGGATTGTGTGTGTTCTTTTGTTGTAGCTAATCTTTGATTGCTGTTAGCAGGTAGATGGGATCAACATTTGAGCTGACTGGCTATGAGAATTAGCCACACCCACAGTGTATGAGCTTCCATGTGGGGGCTTACCCCACAAAATGAGATTTGCCTCAGCAGTCTCATGTACCTGTTGAGACCACCCTTTGGGTGTGCCACTTATGGAGCTGGTCAGGTGGTGCTCTGCTGTGGTCTGATGCCAGCTTCTAGATATGTTCATTCTGGGATACCTTAGGAGGGGCTCCTGTGTAGGTCAAGGTTAGCCACTGCCTTTGCTTGTTCTGGGATACCTGGTAGGAGCTACAAAGAGATCCATGAATGGTTACTGCCTATACTAATCTGAGGCGAGTGGGAGAGACCACACTGTGAGCCTACTCCTGTTATCCCCAGTACTGATTCTGGGGTTGACCAGTCCTGAACCTCAAGGCCTGAGACTATCTGCCAGGTGCCTGTAAGTCTCTGTAGCTGTAAGAGCCTTTTGTTGGCATGGGAGTTGGGCGGGGCAAGGTCTCAGGGGGTCACTGGGGTAAAGCCTGCAGATTTCACACAGCCGGTGCAGTGGAGAGAGTCAATTCTGTCAGGCAATGCCAATTGCTGCCAGGGCTGAGCCTACAGGCTCCTACAAAAGTCACAGATCACAGCGAGGCCAGCCACTGTCTACCTCAGACCCACAGACCCTGGTGATCCACTCAAGAGATACTGCAGTTTGGCCTAGCTCCAGTAGTAATATGCAGGCCTTGTGCAGGCAGCTCAAGCTGAGAGTCACTGCCTGCTCACAAATGGGTAGCCTATCCCAGGAAAGGCACAGGGTGGGGCTGGCTGACTAGTAATGACACACTGCTTGGGTGGGGCAGGGTCTCAGGAAGACAAAGAGTGGAGTGGGCTGCTCTCACCCGGCCAATGCAGCTTCAGAATTGGCTATGTGGGGAGAGGGCTCAATACCAGCAAAATGGCACCTGTCTGCAGACTGCTCCGGAGGGGGGCCGACAAAGGAGCAATGGCAACTGTCCTGCAACCCTCACTCTGGAACCACACAACTCAATCCTCCTTGTATGTCTCTTGTACCTCCTGGGCTGCTGACCTTCTACCCAAGCCCAGGGTGAGTGTCTGTGAGCAAGTGAGTCTGTGCATGGGCCCTTTAAGGGGGATATCTGGGTTTTAAGGTTCCTGCTATCTCATCCAGATGACCAAATTTGCCCACTGATTTTTAGAGATTTTATGAGAACTCTTCTTCCCAGTGCTGGAAGCCTGGGCTGTGGATCCCTATATGGGGCTAGGGCCCCTCATTTCTTCAGAGGGGCCTCTGCAGCTGCACTCTTTCTTCCACTGCTCAACCACCACACACAGGTGCAAGACCAGCTCATTTAGCATCTCCATCCCTCTTACTGGTCTTGATATGGCTTTTTCTTTATATCCTCACATGTATTATGATCAGCTGGACTTCAGGTGGTTCTCCAAGTTGTTTATTTTAGAATTTGATTGTAACATTAATGTGGTCATGGAATGAGGTGAACTCTGCATTTACCTAGCCCACCATCTTGACTGGAACTCTTGATACAGTATTATTAACTAAAGTCTATACTACATTTAGATTTTCTTAATTTTTAATTAATGTCCTTTGATGTTCCAGGATCCCATCTAGGATTACATACTGCATTTAATTGTTTTGTCTCCTTAGGCTCATTTTGGCTGTGACATTTTCTCATACTTTCTTTGTTTCTGATGAGCTTGGCAGTATTAAGGAATATTGGGTCAGATATTTTTTAGAATGTCCCTCCACTGGGTCTTGTCTGAAGTTTTTGCATGATTAGGCTGGGGTTATGTGTTTTAAAGAAGAAGGATACAGAGGTATAATGCTTTTTTCATCATATATTAAAGGTACATGTCACCAATATGACTCATCACTGAAGATATTGACCTTGATCACCCAGCTGAGATGGTGTTTCTCAGGTTTCTCCACTACACGGTTACTCTTTTTTCCCTCTTTTTTTTTTTTTTTTTTTTTTTTTACTATACTCTTTAGAAGGAAGTCACTATGTGCAGGCCACACTCAAGCAGTTGTGAGTTGTGCTCCATCCTCTTGATGGCAGAATATCTGCATAAATGATTTTTAATTCTTCTGCATGGGAGATTTGTCCATTAACCCCCATTTATTTATAGATCAATCATTTATTTATGTTGATAGGAATTCAAGCATATTTATTTTAAACTTTGTTCCAATTTTCCATTGGGAGCTCCTTCAGTTGGCATCTGTGTTTTGTTTTGTTTTACATATCCTCATCATTGTGGTTTTTGAGAACAGTTATTTACTTTATAGCACTATAAGACACTCCAGGCTGATCTTGTTATTTTGTGTCACAGTCCTAGAATCGGCCATTGCTCCAAGGATCCATGATTCTTTTTACTAGAGAATAGTATTAAAAACTGAAATTTGAGTGCTAAGTGTGTTTATTGTTACACAGGTGCTTTTGCTTCTAGGCTCTTTCAGCTAACAGAGCAAGGGAATATATGTGTGTACTAAGCCATATATATCTACATACCTGTCTGTAATTATATTAAGCTAAATGTTAGTTCATACCGATGTATCCAGCTCTAATTCATTACCTCCTAGATCATTCTAGCATTCTCCCTTTATTTATTGTAACCTCCCACTCCAACAATAAGAAACCTGGCTCCCATCATCTACCATACAGTTATTTAATTGTTCAATTTTAACATATATTTATAGTTATTTTAGAAATGTCATCCCATATTCCCATGGGAGACTTTTATCAAGTATAGTAGTGTATATACAGTTCCTTTTACCTTTGGTCTTACATATACCATTTATGGCAAAGTTACTTTCAGAGACTGCAGTGTACTGGTTGTCACCAACTCTGGGGTAGGGAAGGTCATTTCCCAGGAAGGCCTGTCAGACAGAGCTTTTTTGTTGCCTTTGGTTGGATCTGAAGAATCATTCATTGGTTTTGGTTCTGGTGCCTTATCCTCAGTAAGCATATTTATGCCCCTCACCCTCTTCAGTGAGATTGTTTTATACTTTTGTAATAAGGTTAAGTTCTTTTGTCACAGTCTGAATTCCCTCCTGAGATCAGCAAAACTTCTAAGTGATTTTTTTAAATTTGCATACATCAAGTTTTATTCTTTGTTCTGTAAAGTTCTATGAGTCTTGACAAATGCATTTATTTATCATTACTGTATATCATTATCATATCATTATCATTATCATTACATAGAATAGTCTTAATGCCCTAAACAAATTCTTTGTGTTTCATCTATTGAACTGTCCCCTCTCCCCCAAATCCTGGCAGTCATTGATCTTTCTCCACCTGTAGAGTTTTTCCTTTTCCAGAAAATTATATAATTGCAATAATATAATATGTAGCCTTTTACACTCATTTCACTTAGAAACAAGCATTTAAGACTTATTAATTTATTCTTTTTATTGTTTAATAATATTCTGTTGTTTGGATGTACCAAAGGTTGTTTATTCATTCACCTGTTGAAGGATATATTGGTTGCTTCCAGTTTTTAGAGTTATAAATAAAGCCACTGTTGACTTTATCTTCCCCACTGCATGTTTATTTTTTCTTCCTAACCCAAATCATCTCACCTGTAGTGAATCGGAAGAACAACCAGATTCAGAGACAACCACTTTTCATAGATGTCTTTTCCAGCTCTTACAGTTGTTTAGAGTAAAATTCCTATAATATACCCCTTATTCTATTTATCTCATAGTGATTCTTCTTCTTTAATCAAACTCTAATTGATACAAAAATTATCCCCAGAAGCGTCTGAGGAACAAACTTAAGATTAGTTTCTCTGTGTTGATTGTAGATTATTAAAAATTTGTTTCTATTCTAGTTAGATATTAATAATCCTTCTGCTAGTGGTGAAGGGGCTGCTGATAACCTAAGCATGCAGTAGCAAAACAGTTACTTAATAGATACCCTTCTATAGACACCCTTGATTAAGTGCCTGTAGAAGGTAAGGCTTTGAGTGGCCAAGTAGTTGATATCAGAGAACATCTTAGTAAAAATACGATGTACCTTGGTTTCTTCGTAGTGTGCTGGAGAACTTTGGTAAGGAAAATGATGAGCTGAAGGATTTAGATTTTCAGCCTAAAATCTGAATAAAAGACCAGAAATTTCCATGAATGACCAAAAGAAAACTTTATCTTCTAGAAGTACAGAACTAAAATATCTTTATCTCCTGTAATTACAAGGACTAATCTTGTGGGTGAGATGGGGACTTATGGGAAGATTCCATTGAACCTGGGGACCTTGATCTCCTGAATCCTTCCAAACCTTCTTTGCCAATAGAAACATCCTTCCTCCTGGGTCCAAGGTTATTTTCTTCTTGTCTGAAGAATCTATATTGTTCTCCCCTGAGATAGTTGCTTCACAGGGACCTGCTGACCTTGGTCAACCCTCCCATCTTTCATTGTCTCTGGAAACAGAACCAGACTCAAGTATCATCGAGCCCCAGAGAGTAGGATATTGGAAATGGAGGCTTTTCAGGGCTTTTGTGGCAGTCTCAGAATATTCTGCCTGACTTTAATCCAGAACACATGGAGGTTTGAAGTTGTCTTAAACATACTTTTAAGACCACTGTCATTTATGATCTCAAGCAGTTGATCCTCTTCTAGCATAGACAAAGTCAATTCACATGGCTTATTCACAAACAGGTCACAGATTCATTCTTTCTCAGTTCAGAGGACTTTTGTGATTGGGAAGTAATGTTCAAACTCTTTTGAAAGCTGAGATAGGTGATCATGCACCAGCTGGGAGAAAAAAGGCCTTGGCTCAGTCTCTTTTAAAATCTCTGCTAACGTTTGAAATATGTCAAAAATTCCAATGTTCACCCTTCACCCCATAATTTCAGTTTGGCTTTGAATGCAGACACTTCATCTGCCAACTTGAACACAGTTGTCATTCTTCCCTGAAGTGACAGATTGAGTTGGTTAAACAGGTTGAATATGTCACACAAGCAAATTTTGCAACCCATTCTGTGTCACTGAAATGGGCTGCCAGTGGTGACTTATTTTCTAAAAGAAATCTCTGGAGAGGCTCTCATAACTCAAAAACTCTGGCCAGTGATCTGCCTTTAGAAATCCATCTCACTTCTGTATATAAGAGAAGATGTGTGTGCTCTGCATCCATCTCTTCACAGAGCTGTGTGAACAGACATGAATTAGGTACATGTACTTTAATGTGGTTGATAATTTTAATCACATCCTGTAAAACATTGTTATATTCAGGTGACATTTTTTGGCTAGCCAACATTCCTCTGTGAATGACAGTGCATAGACTAACATTCAGAAGCGACCTATTTGACCCAAGTAGTGAAACCAGAAAGCCATCCAGTCATGGCAGCTGCTCCATCTATGCATATACAGACACAAAATGACCAATTCAGTTTTCCTGATATATAATCATTCAAAGACTTGAATAGTTCTGCAGCTGTGATGTTGGTTGGTAACAAAAGTACACATAATATATTCTCAGGCACATCCTCCTGAAAAATATATCACACAAAAACAAGCATTGTTGCCTAGTTGTCAATTGGTAGACTCATCAACCTGGATTACATACCACAGTGACTCATTAATTCTCTCTAACAATTGTGCCTTAGTATCCTCTGCTATTTCATCAATTGGTCTAGTTATGGTGCAAGCTGAAGGAGGAACACGAACTGCCTTTTGAACTACGGCCTCTCTTAAAATTTCACGACAAATGTCCTTAGCAGCCAGCAGGACCAACTCTTCAAAAGAAAAAGGTTTCTTAGCTTTTGCACAGTGGTTAGCCACTAAGAATGATACTCTCAGTGCAGACACATTTGAGGAAGTGGTGGCCTTCCATAGTTTCTTCTGTTCCTCATGTTCACATTCTTTTCTTTTGAAAAGCTCCAAAGTCTTGTCTTTTAATGCAAGGTGCTTGGTCTCCATGTGGCAAAGCAGTTTTGAAGGTTTCATGGTTCATTGGATAGCCAGTCACCACATACTATACAAAGCGGGCTTGGAGAATGTGAATCACTTGTTGCAATGAACCCGTAATTTAAGTAGGATTTTTAGTATTTTTTTTAAAATGCTGCTTTCTTTTTAATGGCAGTTCTACTGTCTCATCCTTCAATCTTTCCCTCTTTTCAAAAAAGCTCTCCAGTGACTTTTGTTATTTACTCATTTTGGTTAGGGTTAGCTTGTGGGCTTACCAAAACTGTGACTCAGTCAAGTGCATAGTGCAGAAAAGAGGTACAGATGGAAGTGGTAAATAAAATAATGAGTGGTCCACGTGCAGACTAAAGTAAGTATTGGATTCTGACTTAAAGCGTGACATCAGATACAGCTTAGCTGTCACTTGCCACTCACTGATAGGATTTTGATATGAGTCTCCAAGCAATTGATTTATTGTGGTCTCCGTGCAGTCAAACCTCTCTGCTAATGTTAACCTGGATTTGTAGCCACTCCTCAGTGCTGGCATCACCACCTCAGCTCCACCTCAGATTAGGCATTAGAGTCTCATTAAGAGTGTGCAATCTAGGTCCTCTGCATGCATAGTTCACAATAGGGTTCACGCTCTTATGAGAATCTAATGCCCGATGATGAGATGGAGCTGAGGCAGTGCTGCCAGCATTAGGGAGCTAATACAGATGAAGTTTTGCTCTCTCTCCCACTGCTCACCTTCTGTTGTGTGGCCTGGTTCCTAACAAACCATGGATAGGTACTAGTTTGTGGCCTAGGGGTTAGAAACCCCAGCTATAGCCAGTTTTCACCAGCTCTAGATCCATGAGTGACAATGTTAATTTTCTCTGTTGAAGCCTTGAATAACAGCTTGAAAAGTAGATGTGAGTTGTATGGCTCAGAAGTCAGACAGGTCCCCTGGCTCACTGCATATCTAGGTGGATTCCTGGCAATGGAAAGCCTGTGCATCCAGATCATGTTCCACCTTGAGCTGGGCTACCTCAGCACTCTTCTCTTGCCCCAAGCAGGCCTTTGCTTTTTGGGTTTTCTTGCACTTAGTCTCAAAAACAATGCTCTGTCTTCTCACCAGTCTCCACACAAAACCCCACCCATCTAGCACTTTGTCCTTTAGTTATTGGATGGTCACAAGAAAGAGAATGCAGAGAACATCTTTCCTCACCAACCCGGTCCCTCACCTCTACCTTCCCAGCTTCACTCATCACTTGGGCTCCTATCCCTGCCCTCCAACAGTTCCAATTTATTCTCCTTCATTTTTCAGAGCAAGTTAGCTCTCCTTAGAATTTCTAAGGGATGGTCCAGGATTTCTTAGGACTCCATTAAAAGCTCATTTGTTACTGACAATGAATCCCATGGGTTTTTTTCTCCATTTATTTTATACCTATCTACTGACTTATGATAAACTATAACTTTTAGCTTTGAAGTTAGAACCTATTAAAAGAAGCATGCTTCATCTTTTTTGGATGTCTTCTACTTTAAACTTCAAATTTTATGTCTTTTTACTTTTAAGAGTGCTGTAATTACTCCCTCGCCCCACGCACTTACTTTGCCCTTTTGGACTGTTCCAGAACTGGTTCCCTCCAGTTTTTCTCACCTGTTCTGCTTCCCCCTAGAGGAACAATAGCCAGAGGAATAAGATCAGGGAGGTTAGATCTCATCAAGCTTACATCTAGGCAACTACCTTGACTGGAGTTGGCCACAGTGGACCTTAGAGTCTGTAGTTGGCCATCAGCACTTACTTTGCTGTCAAGTGGTGGTGTGCGAGGAGGAGGCCTGGGGATTGTGAAGAAGAGTAGCATGTTAAGAGAGGGAGCAACTCCAGACTTAAGCCTATCTACCCAATTACTAGATAATCTAGATGAAAACTTGAAAATGGAACATGGGCATAAGTTGTACAAGAAATGGTCAGCTAAGCAAGTGAATTAGGGAAGAATTTCAACAGAAATCTCATCCTATGTAGACCGTTTCTGATTAAAGTCCACCAGCCCCCAGCTAGCCAACGATTGACATCAAAAACATGAAGGAGTGAGAGACATCCACAGATTTCTCCCCTTAAAACAACAATAAGCTGAACATGTAAAACTCAACAAAAAACACCCAAGCTGCAGTCTGAGTATGGGTTCTGCAAGTAAGAGCTACAACAGGTTAGAACAACGAGAGTCTGGACATAGGCTGGGAGAAACAAAGAAGCTGCCTCTTACATCTGGCCAGAGCTCCCTGCAGGAGAATGGAGAGGAGAGAAGGTGCAGTAAGTTCCAAGAACAGCCCTGCCTAAGAAAACTGTGAGCTCCACATGGTCGGCAGCAGGGCCCAGTCATTCGGGCAGAAAGCAGAGACACTGGATGGCAGAGATTGATTTTTACCAGCCATGGTGGCAAAATTGAAGCTGAGCCACAGCCTCCAACCCCCAACCCAGAGGGCCCCTCCACCCATATCCTCTGAGACTGAACACTACAGAGACCAGGGGAATCTAAGCAAAACGTACTGAAATTGTCACTAACACTGACAGGGACTGAGACAGAAAGTAGAGAGAACATTTAAACATCTGTAAGGAGAAAAAGGCATTATTATGGCTTTATATAAAGCAGGGATCCAAGAGGCTTAGATGCCACCTACAGGAAACCAAAAGAAAAAAACCTTCTTTGCAACAGACTAAAGAGAGACCTTTATATAACAAATCTTCTTTCTTAAAAAAAGTAGAATACACTTCCATTAATGCCCAGGTGGAGAAATAGTCCATTAAACACCATGAACAGCCAAGATGACAAGGCATTTCAGAAAGAAAGAGAAAAATCTCCAGAGAATAAGCTTACAGACATAGACATATGCAACTTAAATGACAGAGAATTCAGGATGGTACTTCTGAAAAAACTAAGTGAGTTCAAAAACGAATCATATCAACAATTTCAGAAATTGAAAAAAAAAACGACTAGATGAGCAGAATTAGTTCTTTAGCAAGGAGATTTAAACCCTCAAAAAAACAATAGAACTTCTGGAGATGAAGAACACACTGCAAATGTTGAAATATGAAATAACAAGCTTGAAAAATAGAGTCGACCAAATGAAGGAAAGGATTAGTGATATTGAAGACAGAAATCTAAAAATAAATCAGAAGGAAGAAGAAAGAAACTGAAGAATGAAATATAATGAAACAGAAATACAAGAACTAGCTGATACCATCAAGAGAGGAAACATAAGAATAATGAGAAATATCAAAGGCAAGGAAAAAGAGCAGGGACTAGAAAGCATTTTCAGACAAGTAGTTGACTAGAATTTCCTAAATCTAAGGAAGGAGTTAAAGCTTAGAATTCAAGAAGTCAACAGAACACCCAATTATCTCAACCCCAAAGGCCTTCACCAAGACATATTGTATTAAAACTATCAAAAATCAATGACAAAGACAGAATTCTCAGGGCAGCGAGAGAGAAGAAAATGGTAACTTATAAAGGAAAACTCATTAGATTATCCTTGGACTTCTCAGAGCAAAACTTACAAGCCAGAAAGGAGTGGAATCAAATATTCAATATATTAAGTGAAAAGAAATACCAATCTTGAATAATGTGTCCAGCTAAGATCTCCTTTAGATATGAAGGAGAAATAAAGACCTTTCCAGATATACAAAAACTGAGGGAATTCTCCATTACGAGGCCTGCAATACAGGAAATACTGAAAGGAGTCAGCTCACCTAAAACAAGATGACCAAAAAATATATAAAATTAGGAGTAAGGTGACTATCAGGCAAATAGCAGCAGAGGATTGCAACTCTTACTAAGAACAGGGTATTACAAGCTTAAACAAAAAGAAGAGAATTGCTATAGCAAGATAGTAATAAATGTTCAGCATATATAGGGACAGACTGAGACAACAATAACAGAAGAGGGGAGGATTTAAAGATCCATATTCTCAAAAAGAAATGCAGATAAAGCACACGCAGAAGAAAATGGACAATATAACTATTCCTTATATATTCGTAATGGTAACCACACACCAAAGATTCAGAACTGAAGTATATGACATAATAAAGAACCAGAGAGAAACCCCACAAAAGCCAACCAAAATACAAACAAACAAACAAACAAAACAGAAACACAAGGACAAAGAAGCAATGGAAACACTGAGCTAACAGAAAGCAAAGGTAAAATAGCTATAATTACCCTAAATGTAAATGGACTGAACTCATCAATAAAAAGGCACAGAGCTGCAGAGTAGATCAAAAAAACAAAATCCAACCTGATGCTGCCTGCAGGAGACACATTTCAGTTCAAAAGACAAATATATACTCAAAATGAAAGGGTGGAAAAAGATATTTCGAGCAAATGGAATTCAGAGAAAAGTGAGAGTAGAGGTACTAATATCAAACAAAATACACTTCAAAATAAAAAAGGTAAAAAAAGATACTGAGGGACACTTCATAATGATAAAGGGAATTATGCAACAAGAAGATATAACACTTATTAACATCCATGCTCCCAATCAGGGAGCTCCGGAATATGCAAAGCCATTACTAACAACTAAATGGAGAAACAGACCAAAACTCTATCATGGCAGGGGTTCTGAGTACCTCACTGTCGGTTATAGACAGATCATCCAAACAGAAAATCAATATTGAAATAACATCCTTAAATGACACATTAGACCAACTGGACATAATTGATATTTACAGAGCCTTCCATCCCAAAACAGCTGCTTATACATTCTTCTCTAGTGCACATGGAACATTCTCAAAGATTGACCACATACGGGGACACAGAGATAGCATCAACAAATATAAGAGGGTTGAAATCATACCAAACACATTCTCTAACCATAATGCTTTGAAACTAGAGTCAAATGTAAAAAGAAAGTGGGAAGAACCACAAATACATGGAGATTAAACAACATACTACTGAAGGATGATCGGGTTGGAGAAGATATCAAAAGAGAGATCAAGAGATACATAGAAACGAATGATAATGATAATACAACATATCAAAACTTTTGAGACATGGCAAAAGTGGCAATAAGAAGAAAGTTCATATCATTACAGGACTACCTCAGAAAACAAGAATGAGTCCAAATAAAAAAAACTAACATTTCATCTTTAAAAAACTAGAAAAAGAAGAACAAATGAAACCTAAAGTCAGCAGAAGGAAAGAAATAGTCAAAATTAGAGCAGAATTAAATGACATTGAAAACAACAACAAAAACAATAGAAAAAATAAATGCAACAGAGAGCTGGTTCTTTAAGGTTAATAAAATTGACAAACCCCTGGCTAGACTCACTAAAGAAAAAAGAGAAAGACACAAATAAACAAAATCAGGAACGAGAGAGGGGAAATTATGACAGACACCACAGAAATTCAAAGGATCATACAAGAATACTATGAAAAAGTACATAATGCCAAATTTAATAACCTAGAAGAAATGGACCAGTACTTAGAAAAATACGACCTTCCTAGACTGAATCAAAAAGAACTGGAAAATCTAAATAGACCGATCAGCAGTATGGACATTAAAACAATCATCAAAAGCCTACTAAAAAGTAAAAGTCCAGGACCAAATGGCTTCATCAGTGAATTCAACCATTCAAAGAAGATTTAATACCTATTCTCCTCAAATTCTTCCAAAAATTGAAGAGAATGCAATATTTCCCAACTCATTTTATGAGGCCAATATTACCCTCATACCAAAACCTGGTAAAGATAACACAAAAAACAAAACTACGAACCAATATCTCTCATGAACACAGATGCCAAAATCCCAAATAAGATACTAGCGAACTGAACACAGCACATATTAAAAAGATTATACACTATGATCAAGTGGAATTCATCCCAGAGGCACAGGGATGGTTCAACATATGCAAATCAATTAATGTGATACACCATGTAAACAAACTAAAAAATAAAAATCAGAATTAGAAAAAAAAAGTGACATAGATGGTAGAGGCTCTGTTCATCCCTCTGGCAACCAAATCAAAATTGTGACAGAAACAAGGAGCAGCAGCAAAGAAAAATCACCTGGAATCTTGATGAACAAGCCATACATATAGGGAGAAATCCCAGAAATCCCCCTGCAATGGTAGAAGGTAGGATAGGGCAAGGACATGGGGATGCCTGGTCTTGAGTGGCTGAGGAGATGGAGACTGGGACAGTGGCAGTTGCAGAAGCCTCTTAAAGGGGCCACGTCCCCAAGCAGAGTTTCGCGGTGATGGACCTGCTCAGTCTGAGCACCAAGATTCGGTTGTGCACATGGGGCACTAAGGACTTACAGAGAAGCATTGTCGGAGTGAGGGCTGAGGCGAGATTTGCTCTGCCCAGAAGAACCAGAGGTATCCATTGTTCCCTGTTCAGTCTTCACCCCTCCCAGGGTATGGGCACGGCCCCTCCATAGCAGAGACATCATCAAACTGGATAACAGAGGTCACTTCACCTAGAGGATTCCTTAAAACTCCGCATCCCCCAACTCGTGGCCCCACCCAAGCCACATCCAGGTATGTCCTCAGCAAATCAGGTGCTCCTTGCTGAGCAGTGCCTAGACTCACACTGGAGCCAGCTGGCCTCAGTTTCTGGTGTAGCCTTTTGAGGCAACTATAAGCACAGCATCTGTGGATTGTTTGCTGAATCTTATCAAGTGGCCCTGGAGAGATAGAGGCTCAGGCTAAATTTGGCCTGCAACTGAATCCCTTTCAGGACTGTGCCACTGGATACTTACTTCACAAATCCACACTAATAAGACTGGGAGACTTAAGAGCTTTGCTTAGTACATAGAAACAGACATAGAAAGGCAGCCAAAATGGGAAGACAAAGAGGCAGAAACCATATGAGAGAACAGAACAGAGATCCAGATATAATGGAGTCAAGTAATCTAACAGATACAGAGTCAAAATACTATAAAGATGCTCAATTAATTTTTGGGAAGTGTAGATAAATTCAACAAAGAGATAAAAAACATAAAAATTGAAACTATAAAAAGGAACCTGTCTGAATTGAAGAATATATTTCTGAGATGAGAATTATATTAAATGGAATAAACAAACTTAGTTTAAAAAAGTTAAAAAAAAATGAAATAAACAAAGTGAACAAAGAAAAAGATCAAATGCCTTATCTAGATGATGGAAAAGCCAAGAACATGCAAGCAGAATGGTAAGAGATAAGATGCCAAGACTATATAATAATTTAAGGAGCACATGAGACACTAACAAGGGTCCAAATATCCATCTGATCGGCATAACTGAGGAAAATCAAGATGTTAAACAGCTGTTTGAAGAAATAATGATGGAAAACTTTCCTAACATGGTGAAGGAAATGGACATACAACCCCAGGAAGCTCAGAGAAATCCAAAAATCAGGAATCTAGAAAGGCCCATACCCACACATAACATAGTTAAAATTCCAAAGATTAAATACAAAGAAAAAATATTAAAAGTAGCAAGAGAAAAACAGATAATTACTTATAAGATAACACCCATAACACTGGCAGCTGATTTCTCAAAAGAAACTATGCAGGACAGAAGGGCTTGGGAAAACATATTCGACAGGATGAAGACCCAGGATCTACAACCAAGAATAATTTATCCAGCAAAGCTATCATTTAGAGTTGAAGGACAGATAAAGAGCTTCCCAGACAAAAATAAGCTAAAGGAATTTATCACCACCAAGCCAGAATTACAGAAAATGTTGGAAGGACTTCTTCAAGAAGAAAAAACATGTATCAAAAACAGGAATAAAGAATGGTAACAACTACATTCCTATCAATAAGTACCTTAAATGGAAAATAATTAGGTGCTCCTACAAAAGATAGAGTGGCCAAAAGGAATAGAAAAGAAGACCCCTACATATGAAAAGAAAGGGGATGGAAAAATACATTGCTTTGATGGACCTAGAAAATATTTAAGTCAGAGGAAGATAAACATTATATAATTTCACTTATATATGGAATCTAAGAAAAAAAAGAACAAACTAATCAAAAATAGACTTGCAAATATAGTGGACAATTTGGTGATGGTTGGAGGGAAGGGAGGTTTGGGGGTATGGGAGAATGGGATGAAGGGTTAAAGAAGTACAAATTAGTAGCTGATAGATGGTCATGGGGATGGGGAGCATGGCCGGGGGAATGCAGTTAGCATTAATATGTTGGTTAGGCGGAGGGTCAGGAGAGGGAGGGAGCAATTGGGGGGATCATTTTATGAACTATATAGATGTCTAACCAATGTACTGTATAATTGAAACTAATTAAAATTAAAAATTTTTAAAATATATAAGAATCATATGATCATATCAATAGTTACAGAAAAAGCTTTCGACAAGATACAGCATTCATTTTGATCAAAACACTTTAACAAAATTAATAGGGAAGGAAAGTACCTTAACATCATAAAGGCCATATATGACAAATCCTTAGCCAACATTATACTTAATGGAGAAAAATTAAAAACCTTCTCTGTAAGATCAGGAACAAGGCAAGGTTGTACACTATTGCCACTGTTAATCAATATAACATTGGATGTCCTAGTGAGTGCCATCAGGCAAAAGAAAGATATAAAAGGCATCCAAATAGAAACCGAAGAAATTGAGCTGCCACTATTTGCGGATGACCTGATTGTCTATATAGAAAACCCTTAAAGACTCCACAAGAACACTACTAGAAACAATAAGCAAATACTGTAAAGTTTCTGGATACAAAATCAATATTCAAAAATCTATAGCATTCCTATACTCCAATAATGAAGTGTCAGAAAAAGAAGTGGAAAATATAATTCCTTTTGCAATTGCAACAAAAGAATAAAATACCTAAGATAAATCTAATGAAATGTGTAGGACCTATATGATGAAAACTATAAGACCCTATTAAAGAAATTGAAGAAGATATAAAGAAATGAGAAGATATTCCATGTTCTTGGATTGGAAGAATCAACATAGTTAAAATGACCATATTATCTAATGCAATCTCCATTAAAATCACATCTGCATTCTTGAAAGAAATAGAACAAAAAATCATCATATTTGTATGGAAACATAAAAGACCCTGGATTGCCAAAGCCATCCTGAGAAAAAAAGAATGAGGCTGGAGGAATCACTCTGCCCGATTTCAAATTATACTACAAAGTGACAGTAATCAAAACAGCATGGTATTGATAGCAAAAGAGTCACACAGACCAGTGGAACAGAATTGAGAGTCCAGAAGTAAATGCATATTTATATGGGCAAATAATTTTTGACAACAAAGCCAAAAACATACAGTGGAGAAAGAAAAACCTCTTCAGTAAATGGTGCTGGGAAAATTGGAAAGTCACTTGCAAAAGAATTAAACTACACTGTTTTCTATTACCACATACCAAAATTAATTCAAAATGGATTAAGAACCTGAATATAAAACCTGAAATGATAAAATGCATAGAAGAAACATAGGAACTAAACTCAAGGATCTTGGACTTAAAGACAATTTTATGAATTTGACCTCAAAGGCAAGGGAAGTAAATGCAAAAAATAAATGAATGGGACTACATCAAACTAAAAGGCTTCTGCTCAGCAAAAGAAACCGTCGACAAGGTAAAGAGACCACCTTCTGAATGGTAAAATATATTTGCAAGCAACACCTCCAATAAAGTCCTATATCTAAAATATACAAAGAACTCATACAACTCAATAACCACAAAAAACAAATGATCCAATCAAAAAATGGGCAGAGGACCTGAACAGACACTTCTCCCAAGAAGACATACAAATGGCCAACAAAAATATTAAAAGATGCTCAACATTGCTAGCTATTAGGGAAATGCAAATCAAAACCACAATGAGATACCATCTAATACCTGTTAGAATAGCTATAATCAACAGGACAAGTAATAACAAGTATTAGAGAGGATGCAGAGAAAAAGAAACCTTCACACACTGCTGGTGGGACTGCAAATTGGTACAGCCACTATGGAAAACAGTATGCAGTTTCCTTAAAAAACTAGGAATTGATTTACAATATGACCCAGCAATCTCTCTATTGGGTATTTACCCCAAAGACTTGAAAACCCATATCTGAAAAGATATTTGCATGTCAATGTTCATAGCAGCATTATTCATGATAGCCAAGACATGGAAGCAATCAAAATGACCTATGATAGATGATTGGCTAAAGAAGCTGTGGTACATATATACAATGAAATATTACTCAGCCGTAAAAAGAGATGAAATACTGCCATTTGTGATAACATAGATGGACCTCAAGATAATCATGCTAAGTGAAATAAGCCATACACAAAAAGTTGAAAATCATGTGATATCACTTATATTTGAGATATAAACCTAAAAGCAACAAATGAACAGGACAAAAAACAGAGACTCATGATCAAGGACAATAGACCAGTGGTTACCAGAGGGTAGATGGGAGGGCAGAGGGAGAAGATAGCCAGGAAAAAGAGGGTCAAATATATGGTGACAGAAAAAAATCTAACTAGGGGAGGTAAACACAGTGTAAATCTATATATGACTTACTGTTAAAGTGTACAGCTGAACCTTATTGGATTTCATTAACCAATGTCACCATTAAACAAACAAACAAACAAATAAATAAATAAAAATAAAAATAAGAAAGGGAAAGAAGCATTCTGGGTCAAGATGTGTAGAAGTTATAGGCTACGCACATCACCTCTCAAGATCACACCAAAATTATAATAAAACTATAGAGCAACCAGCATACAGAGTCACCTGAGGTCTGACTGAACAGAAGCTCTACAATTAGGGACAAAAATAACAGCTCACCTCAAACCAGTAGGAGGGGCAATGACATGATATGGCCTGGTCCCACAACCACGTGTGGCAATTGAGAAAGAGGAAGGTTATCCTCTCTGCAGAGCTCCATCCCCCACCTGAAGTGTGAGGGGTCCTGGCTTCACATTGGGCTTCCCAGCTCAGGCTTCCAGTGCTGAGAAGAGAAGTCCCCACAACTTCAGGCTGTAGAAAAACAGTGGAGGTTGCAGCTGAGTGAGAGGGAGAGCTGTGGGAGTTTCAGTAATTTCTCTTAAACGGTCCACACCTGTTCTTACTTGCTGATGGACTCACTCACTTTGGGCTCCAGCACTGGGGCAGCTGCTTAAGGAGAGCTAAGGACATAAGGGTAAACACTGTGTTGTCAGGCTTCAGGGCGAGGTCTGGAAGGGCAGTTTTCTCTTGGACAGATATGCTGGCAGTATCCATTGTTACTTTGTAGAGCCCTCCCCAGTCCCCGCATATGGAAGCAGGCTGTCGCCAACAACCTGGATAAAACAAGTCACTCTGCTGAGGTAATTCCCTGAAACTCCACCTCTCCCATCTTGTGGGCCCACTCAAGCAGCTTCCAGTGGTTTATTCTATACAAATGGCTTGTCTTGGCTCTTGCTGTGGATTTTCTTAAAATATCTCAAAGGCTCACAATACCCAAAGAAACAGCATCAGGCCTCAGCGTTCCCTGTCCCTCTTGCTGACCCAAGCCCCAAACTAACAGCAGCCAGGCTCAGTACTAGGCTTGGCTTCTCGAGCCTGAAGCCCAACACGAGTGGCAGCCATACGTGGATTGTTTGGTGATTCTTACAAGGTGGCCCGAAGGTGCACAGGCTGTGGCTGAACTTGGTCTGTAGATGGATCCATCTGAGACTGTGTCACTGGGCCCCACAGGACACCTAATACATAAAGCCACTCTACTAAATCTGGGAGACTTAGAAACCCTACCTTATACATAGAAACAGACACAGGGAGGCAGCCAAAATGGGAAGACAAGGAAATATATCCCACAGGAAAAAACAGAATGAAGCTCCAGCAGAAGAACTCAACAACATGGAGACAAGCAATCTACCAGATGCAGAGTTCAAAACATTGATTATAAGGATGCTCAAGGAACTTAGGGAAAGAGTAGATGAACTCAGTGAGCACTTTAACAAAGATATTTTAAAAATACGTAAAAATGGAGATGGAAACTTAAAAGAGAACCAGTCATAAATGAAGAATATGATATCTGAGATGAAGAGTATATTAGAGGAAATCAACAGAGTGGATGAACCGGAGGATCGAATCACTGATATAGATGATGGGGTAGTGGAGGACACCCATTCAGAGCAGCAACAGCAACAACAAAAAGAATCCAAAAATGAGGATGGATTTTAAGGAGCTTCTGGGACAACATCAAATGTAACAACATTTGCATTATAGGAGTACCAGAAGAAGAGAAGAGAGAGCAAGAAATTGAAAACCTATCTGAAGAAATAATGACAGAGAACTTCCCTATCCTGGTGAAAGAAATAGACATACAATCCCAGGAAGTTCAGAGAGTCTCAAACAAGATGAATCCATAGAGGCTCACACAAAGGCACATCATGATTAAATTGCCAAAGATTAAATACAAAGAGAGAATCTTAAAAGCAGCAGGAGAAAAGCAATAATGGAGCTCCCATAAGACTGTCAGCTGATTTCTCAACAGAAATTTTGCAAGCCAGAAGGGATTGACAGGAAATATTTAATGTGATGAGAACTTAGGACCTACAACCAAGATTATTCTACCCAGCAAAGTTATCATTTGGAATTGAAGGACAGACAATGAGCTTCCCAGAAAAGAAGAAACTAAAGGAGTTCATCATCATCAAGGTAATATTACAGGAAATGTTAAAGGAACTTCTTTAAGAAGAAGGAACAAATATGTATCAAAAATAAGAATAAAGAATAACAATAACTATGTATCTATCAATGAGTACCTCAAATGAAAAAGAATTAAATGCTCCAGTCAGAAGATAGAGTGGCTGAATGGATAAGAAAAAAGACTCTTACATATGCTGCCTACAAGAGACTCACTTCAGATTAAAAGACATACAGGGCAAAAGTAATGGGATAAAAGTGACATTTTATATTGGACCTAGAGGGTAGTGTGTTGAGTGGAGTAAGTCAGATAGATGAAGATAGATGATATATGATTTCATGTACATGTGGAATCTAATGTATAAACTAAACAAATAAACAAGCAAACAAAAAAAAACGAAAAAACCATAGATGCAGAGAATATTTTAACATTTCGAAGTTTATCAGATGGGAGAGGGGTTGGGGGGTTGATGAAAAAGGGGGAAGAGATTAAGAAGTATAAATTGGTAGTTACAAAATAGTCATGGGGATATAATGTATAGCATAGGACATCGATATCCAACCTTTTTGGCACCAGGAACCGGTTTTGTGGAAGACAATTTTTCCACAGACCAGGAAGGGAAGGTGGAGGGGCTGGTTACAGGATGATTCAAGTGCATTACATTTATTGTGCACTTTATTTTATTATTATTACATTGTAATATATTTCATATATAATGAAATAATTATATAGCTCGACATAATGCAGAATCAGATGCCACCAGCTGCAGTTGTACAATTGAAGTACATCAACTCACTTGCCATTATAAAGCCTACTACCAGATGCTTGTTGTCTTTTGTCACTGGCTGATAGGATTTTGATATAAGTCTGCAAGCAATTATTTATTATGGTCAAACCTCTCTGCTAATGTTAATCTGTATCTGCAGCCACTCTCTAGTGCTAGTATCACTGCCTCAGCTCCACCTCAGATCATTGGGCATTAGATTCTCATAAAGAGCGAGCAACCTAGATCCCTTGCACATTCTGTTCACAATAGGGTTCACGTTCCTATGAGAATCTAATGCCTGGTGATCTCAGGTGGAGCTGAGTTGGTCATGCTAGAGCTGGGGAGCCACTGCAAATACAGACAAAGCTTCACTCGCTTGCCTGTCACTCACATCCTGCTGTACAACCTAACAGGCCATGGCCCAGGGGTTTGGGACCTCTGGCATAGGGAATATAGTCAATAATATTGTAATAACTATGTTATAATGTGAGAGGGGTACTAGGTTATATAGATATCTAATCACTATGTTGTATACTTGAAACTAATATAATACTGTATGCCAACTATAATTGAAAAATAAAAAATATAATTATTTTAAAATAGGGAAAATAAAGAAAAGAGTGAAGGTAGGAAAAAACCAAAGTGGAATCACTTTAAACAAGCTGCTAAATTATTAACATAATGAAATTTGAGTCATGAGGAAACTATTCTTTTCTTTGGTTTAACTAGACTGGGAATTTTTAACTTTTGAACTTTCCAGTCCTGTGTCAATACCCCAACATTTATCTACCAGGAGATAACTCTCTGACTACCCCCTAAAGGACCAAACCACCTGACCCCCATCATCCAGACAACCTGACATCTAACTGATACCTGTCTTGGACCAATCCTAGGGCTAAGAATGTAGTACTGATTATTCTCAAGGATATGACTTTTTCTATAAGTATTCCTAACTTTTTTTTCTGTTTGGAATACTTCTGGGTTTCTGCTTTTCTGTGTTTCCCGTTTGCAAACTCTAAGACCCTGTAATAGCGAATGCAGTTAGCATTAATATGTTGGCTAGGCTGAAAACCAGAGGAAAGAAGGAGCAATTAGGGAGATCATTTTATAAAATACATAAATGTCTAACCAATGTACTATATACTTGAAACTAAAAAGAAAAAAAAAAGACCCTTTAATTGATATTTGTCATTTGTTTTTAACCAAAGTCTGATTCTTTTTGAGTATATTCAACAGTGGCAACCCATGGCTTTCAGGATAAGAGCCTTCTCACTCAGCAACAGGCCTCCATCTGCTTCTATAGTATTGGAGTTGATCTTCATTATTCTTGAATTTCATATTTGCAAATTCGCCTTCTTGCTAACATTTATTTTCAACTTCAAAATTAATACTTGTGGCACTTTCATCATCATTCTAAACATGTGCAGAAGCCTGGGAGGATTTGAGTTACTCAATACCCAGGTTCCCAGGAGAGCACTAATAAGATGCTGTTTTGCCTTCTTGTTCCACTTTCCTACTATAAACAAGTGTTCTTATAAAAATGAAAAAATCATAAAAATACAAAACAAGTGTTCTTTTTTGGTCTATTTAGTGTCATGTTTTTCACATATTTGTGCTTTTTGTTGGTGATTTCACTATTTAAAATGGCCTCCACATGTAATGCTTAAGTGCTGTCTAATGAACCTTAGGGCAAGAAGGCTGTAAAATGCCTTAAAAAGAATACATGTGTTAGACAAGCTCTGTTCAGACGCATCTTGTAATGTTGTTGGCCCTGAGTTCACTGTTAATGAATTAACAAAACTGCCATCTAGAGAAAAAAAGAGGAAATTTACCAATCTGTACATGAGGCTCCTCAGGAAAGTGCTAAACTAACACCCATAGTGCATGATGAAACTGTGGAAAAGACGGAAAAGTGGCTAAATTTGTGGATTTGAGAGATGACAGCCATTAAAAAAAAAAAGGTGTAGTGAGAAGTGTTGTTGTGAGGAAAGTTAAAGAAAATTATGGCCAGGAAAATATTAAACACTCCTTGGCTAGTGTTCTTACATTTCAAAAGGCAATGACATGGTGTGAAAAAATTTAAACTTGCAGGAGAGGCAGGTTCTGCAGATCCAGAGGCTTTGAAAGAATTTTTTAAATACCTGCTAAGTGTTATGTATGAAAGTGTTGTGTGGACAAGCAGGTGTCCAGTGCTGATGGGACCATCTTCTTTTAAAAGGATGCTGACAAACCTATATGCACACATGGCATTTTGGTTGACAAAAATATTGTGACCATAGTCCCCCAGGAGTCTAACCCTGTGTTTCCCCAGGAGCAATGATTCAGTATTTACCAAATCAGTGTTCACAGTAAGTTCTTAGAACAAAACAGAAGATGACTAGGGCTAACAATGAGAACTGACAATATTCCCACTATTACTGACTCTAGTCCCAGTCCCACTGAACTCTTTGTAGTTGCCTGAAATGCTTTTCTTGAGATGCCCTCTCTTTATCTCTATCTAGTTACCTAGATCCATTTTTAAAACTTACACCAGTCAGCTCTAGGAAGTCTCTCTAGATTTTGCCCACAGAGCAACTGAAATACTCCTCTTCTATGCTTGTCCTCACACATACGTGTATGAATGTGTATACACAATAACTGGTGGGTGACAAAAACCAACACACCAAGATCATTCTTAAGTTGCACTTTTTTTTTTAAATTAACATGCGGTATGACATATTTGATTGATTTTATGTTTCTATGTTCTTGTTAACCTTGAAAATAGAAAGCCAATGTAAGAAGCAACAAGTGTTTGAGATTAAAAAAAAGAAAATTGAAATTCAGAGGCATAGATTCAGGCAGAAACCCTAATTATATTCTGATTATGAGGTGAAGGCAAGGGTTTTTTTTTATGAAAAAAGTAAAGCAAATAATTTAATGAATAGAAGTAAGAAGTTTCTATTGGTGCTAACAAGCTAGGTTACTCTTTAGCTGTACATGACTTGTTACTGATTCTAAAGAATGTCTATTATCATTAGTCCTTGTGGTTAGAATGTTCACTTTCCTGTTAGCTTTACAAACACTTGTTTGTAAGACAATGTTGGTTTGGCCTAGTCCAAAAGTCATTTTGCCCCGTTCAAACATTCCAAAGTTTCAAGGAGTAAGACTTGCAAGTCAATTTTTCTGCAATGGCTGCTCTAGCTCTACTTTAAAATAGCTCTGCTTATGTCAACTTTTCATGTTCTGGTACTCAGCACAGTATGTGGACCCACAGGGAGGATCAGTAAATATTTGTTGGAAAAAAAGCATAAAATTTAGCAATGTTTATTCATTCTACCTAATTGAAGTTCCTTAGGAAATAAATTTTTAATAATTTTAATTAACATATTACATTAACAGCTTGTTCTTTTAAATATGTTGAACAATTCCTCAGCCCCTCTTTCTTTAATTAGAGCTACTTACAATACAATTTTCTGAGGAAAATAAACATTAGGCCAAATGGTATAATTAGAAATTTGGAACAAGCAGTCTGAATTAATGATTGTTTAGTGTGCTCAGTATAATTCTAGAATATTAGAAGGAAAGAGGCTTTAATTTAATATGTTAATTAGGTTCTTCTAGGTTAGCTAAGGAGACAGGAAGAGAAAGAATAAAAAGCGCCCTCACTAGGCTACATGGGGCCTAAAAGGAAGGTCATTCACAGATAGCCATGGTAGTTACCAGCCTGGTGTCTTCACAAAAGTGGGCCTTTGCTTCTTCCAGAGCTGGGCCTGATGTCATGGAGACTTGGCAGCTCCAGCCTCTGCCTGGTCATGGCTTATCCTGACTCTGGGTATTCTCTCTGCCTGTCTTACACTTCTATTCAGATTGACAAGTGATGATGGACTCTACAGGTCTCAAATTTAAAATCCCACAAAGAAAAGATGCAATTGCTTCAGAGTTATTCTTCCAGCTGGGCAGAGATCTTGCTTTAGTTTACTTCCTGCCATAGAGGAGACACCTTGTAAATGAGGTGCCATTGGGGCCAGCCCCTTCTCCTTGGGCAAGATGGTGAGAGAAAGCACAGCCACTTTCTCAGAAGTTCTATAGGTGTGGAATACACCCAAGTTACACTTCTAAGGGCTCCCATCTGAGTCAACGAAGGCAGAAACTGAAGCCTGAAAACTTAGGTGGATCATTCCAAGGAGGGACCAGTTCAAAGTCCAATATGATCAAGGTCCTGAAGAACATCATCTTCTCTATCTTAAAAAGACTTACTTGCCTGGCTTATTTCTTTTGACCTGCTTCAAATGTTTTGGTTAAGCCTACAAAGCCTGGATTAACACATCATATTTATAAACTACATAACGTCGGCCGTAGATTTCAGCACGACTTACTGTAACGACAACAATGTCGATCACAACCCCAAAATGTAAAGCGGGTGGGGGTGGGGAGCACCGAAAGCCATTCATTAAATGAATCCAATTGCAGTCCCCACAGTCGGTCGCATGTCCACAGCCTCTCACGGGGTGGCGCTGTTGTCACGCCCACGCTCAGCTACCTTCTGATCCCATCAGAACCCTTCACACCTAGCGTCTGCATCTTTTACATCTCTGTGCCATTTCACCTCTCTTTGACAATGTTCCCTTTGTATTATCCCTGGTGACAGAACTCATCGTCGCTTTCAACCCATAGCTCAAATGGATGAAGTAAATGGCGATAGATGTATAATATGCAATCGCGTCTCGATAATAATAATAAGAGACAAAGAAAGACTCAGAACAAAGAACAAAGAAAACACAAACCTTCTCCCGATCAGCGTGGTTAATCCTTGTCTAATTAACTAATCAACTAATCGGTCGCCAACAACAACATATCCCAAATCAATGCGACTCCTTTCTCGAATAATATATGCTCTCATCTAATCACCTAATGTCGGGGAATAAGATCAATAGAACATCAAAATAGCCTCCGCCATTACAGGCTCCTCATCCGCTCAAACCATAAATCGATCCGTCGGCTCAGGTAAAGCTAATAATGTGCAGTAATATCCTCAAAATTACAGGATCAAACCAAACAAGATTTGGGCACCAACCTCAAACTAATCAAGCTCGATGATTATCAAAATTAGAAAAGCTCTAAAAGCTCTATCCCTAAAAATTAATAAACAATCAAAGCCCTCAATAAATATAGTCTCCATCAAACGTCATAAGGAAGGAAGGAAGGAAGGAAGGAAGGAAAGAATAGAGATGGGGGATAGTAGCAAACTGCCTGTGAGGTCAAGCAGTAGTGAAACCGAGTCGCTCTCACATGACACTAGTGTTGACATCAAACGGCACAGCCACTCTGAAAGATGGGCTGGTGTTTTCCAAACGCACAAACCAAGGACGACCGCCACTTGCAAGGACCGCAGGACCCAGAAAACTCAGCTGCAGGATCGTGCTTGAGAGGGTTGACCCCCAGGCAGGTCTGAGATGTTCAGAACTTGCACCTTCCCAAGAGAGAGAGAGAGGGTGACTCCCGGCCGGGTGTCTAGGAGGAAACCGTTAAGCCTTTAGAGAGTCCTGCCCAATGAGAGGGTATCCTCTGTTGAACTGGGGGCCTCAGGTAGTTGAGACTCAGAGCCTTCCACTCCCCCACCAGCCTATTGACGCCCCCGTCCCAGAGCGGTGTGTCTGTCCCAGTCCACAAAACTACATCACGATCACCCAGAGTCCAGAGTTGACATTTGGGTTCAAGTCCGGGTGTCGTACAGGCAATCCACGGATGTTGACAGATGTATCTTACAACGCTGGTATCGTATAGAACTCGCTGCCTTCGGAACTTTCTGCGCTCCACCGATTCATCATCCACCGCATGTGTCCATGGCCTTTTCAGACGGGCTTCTTTCACACGGTCACGTGCATCGAAGGGTGCCCACAGGCCCCCTCACAGCTCTCATAGCGTAGAGCTGCCATTTCTCAGGAGCGCCGGGCAATGCACATTCTGTCACCCACCGGGACATACCACAGTCTGTGTGTTCACTCTCAAAGGGAATCTCGGTGGCCTTGGAGTCCTGGCAGTTATGAAGAAAGCCTCTTGGAGTTTCAGCATGCAGGTTTCTGCGTGGAAAGTTTTTGAATCATGGGGATCCGTCTCTACCAAGGAGTGGGATGGATGGATGGATGGATGGATGGATGGATGGATGGATGGATGGATGGATATGGATGCATGAGGAGGATGGATAGGCAGATGGGGCAGACAGATGACCAGACGGATGGATATGGCTATATGTGAGTGAATGGATGTGTGGGTGGGTAGAGTGGAAAGAGCCTGTACATTTCCTTTTGAAAGACACTTCCCATAGTCCTAGAGTCCTTTGACCAGGTCACGAGAGGAGAGAGCATGTCAGCATACTGAAGAATCAAGACAAGGATGGAAGTCAAATCCAAAGATGTTGAAAAGGAAGACATCACCAAGCCAAAACCTGATCTCCACCTTCTTAGGAGTCAGGACCGGGCAGACCTGAGAATTCGATAGACACAGGACAGATGAGCAGAAGAAAAGTGCACAGATCTTGTTCCTTTTGTGTTTACATGACTGGGGGGAGTCTACCTCAGAAAACCAGAGGAGACCCGGAGAAGTTGCCGAACCTTGATGCTTTTTTGTTGGGTCAAACAGAGAGAGGCGATGGTGGAAAAGTCACTAAACTAGGAGGGGAGGCTCAAGGAAGATGAGAATTCTTTCTCAATGTGGTCTGTGTGTACAGATTTCTCTCATTCTCTATCTCCTATCCTGAAGGAGAAGAACGTCATTCACCTCCTCCTCCTGGCACAGGAGAGGTCGGGGGTGATCTCTATCCGTCACTGAAAATGATATTCTGGTGTTCTTTGCATCCTGTCTCTCGGGTCTGGCTTTGGAACAGGAGGAGGGAGGGAGGGAGAGAAACATTTTTCTGACAGGACAGGACTGAAAGGGAAGGGATGGGGGTGGGCAGAGAAGATGGACATGGTCATACATATTTTTGGCTCTGGCAGGATGGAATCTAATTTCTCCAGGAACAATCAGGCAAGACCAATCAGGCAAAAAGAGGGAGAACTAAGGTTAGATGGCTTAGAGGGGCCGGGGTTGGCGGAAGAGTGCCGATTTCATCAGAGGTACATACCCATCAGCACTTTGCGTACCAGGGCTGTGGCCGATTAGACATCTGGGTGGTGTTTAATGTACGGTGCTACCACTGGGCCACTCACGAAGACAGTCTCTAGTTTCCGGCTCACCTGGGCAGTGTAGTCATGCAAGGCTAAGATCAGATCCATCCAGGGGTGGGATTGTGCTGTCGCAGGCTGACCCTGCCTGGCCATTTCCTACTCTAGCCAGTTCATTCCTAACTGCCCTCTCCCCTACCTCAAGTACTCTCCAGCTAACATTTTTTTTTCAGATTTTAGGTGAGGCAACCCTTGGTTGACCTCACAGATTGCAAAGACCTTGTCAGTTTACAATCCCTTATTTTTTTTATTTTTCACACCTACAACACCTGGTCTTTCTAGGTGATCTCCCATTCAAGTACTAACCAGGCCCGACCCTGCTTAGCTTCCGAGATCAGACAAGATAGGCATGTTCAGGGTCCAGCTAACATTTTTCTTATAGCTATCTCCCCTACCTCAAGGACTCTCTAAGTCACACCATTGTTTCATGGCTTGCCAACCAATTAATGTTCTTCCTTATCTCTGTAGCTGTGTAGGAATAAAAAAAGACTGTATAAAACTGCCTGTTATATTACAATTGGGGCTTAACCTTTGGATTAGAATCCACTGAGCCTGTGCAGGCATCAATAAACACTGCTTCCTGCCAGAGGAAGGGGGGTGATAGTCAGTCATTGAGCTTAAGGTTGGTTGGTTATCTATCTATCTATCTATCTATATCTATCTATCTATCTATCTATCTATCTATCTATCTATCTATCTATCTATCTATGTATTGAAGAGAGTGATTCTCTAACAGGAAATGAGCTGGATTTTGGTAGATGGGTGGGTTAGGTATTTCTGGGGAGGTCGTGGGGAGGGGGGTTGCCATCCCTTCGTCTGTTTGTTTTCTGGACAAAGTGGGAGAGAACTCTTAAAATGAAGGTGTCTGTGCAAGAAGGAGTTCTGGAGGTAGGGGAATGCGGGTCAGTCCAACAACCTCAAACTCAGAAGAATCGGTAGCAGCTCAAACTTTGGCCTTTTCAGAAATAGACAGGGAGAGGAGTTTAGCTCCCGTTGACCCAGCAACTGGCACCTTGGGAATCACAATAGAAAGTACCCAGAATGAACTCAGTTGCAGGAGCCTCCAGCAGCCCCCAGGCAGGCAGGCAGGTAGTGACAGGGACCCAGTCCTGCAGTCCCTGGCCAGAGCTGCTCCTGCTTCCCATTCCTCCTTCCCCAGGCCCGCAGCCCCCCTACCCTGTTCTGGGCCAGAGAAGTCTACGGGAGTGTGGTCCCAGAGTAAATCTACCCTCATCCACAAACACCCATCCACAAACACCCATCCACCTCGACTTCTCCGCCAGAGATACCAACTCAGCTGTACCTCTCCTCATCTGATTTTCCTGAAGACCAGGGACCTAGTTCACCCCTGAGGATGAAGCCCCTCTCTATCCATTCCCAAATTTGGCAGGGAGGGAATGGGAGTTTGGGGTGTGTAGGGAAGGTCCGGTGGATTCATTCCAATGGGCCTCATTCGATAGCTTCATTCAAATGCAGAAAGCTCAGAGTTGACCCAGCCTCGGGCTTCTCTGTCCTCCGAAAAAAGGACTAGGCCATTTTTCCTTTGTTTCATGCCTCCTGCCCTGAGGCAGCAGCTTCCAAGCTTTGAGAAAGGAAAACATTTTGGAGAAACCGCCTTTCTAGGGCAAAGAAAGTCTAGTCTTCCTCTACCTTCACACCCCACTTTTCCCAACTCAGGCAAATGCACTCAACCATATGAGTCAAATTCGGAGGAGGGGGAGGGGGATGCACAGAGGCCCAATGCTGGCCTAGAGCAAAGGCCCAGGGAGGCCTGGCAGTGGGGGAGGGTTTGACTCCTCCACTCCACCCTGGGTTATGGACCCAGGAAGCACACCCCTAAAGAGCAGCCTTGTGCTCCAGGTGCAGGTTCTCGTCAGTTGTCTTCCAGCACCCTGATGGAGAGGTGGATGAATGGATCAGTCTCCTCTGTGACCACCCGCTTCCCATGGGAAATCCTCAGTCTCATTCTTCGGAATTCACTAGCAATGTCACGTGCCATCTCCTCACCCATCCAAAGAGGATGGAAGATGTGTATGCACAAAAGAACCCCACAGATGGCACCTCTGAGCAAAGGGGGTCTGGGACAGAGGGGTTTGGGGGAACTCCTTCACTCGGCACATGGCAATTCTGAGTCGGGATTCGAGGGACATTTTCCACATCTGACTAGAAAGAGTGAACACGACAACCAGGAGGATGGGAACAGACTCAGCTGCCAGGGCACTGCATACACTCTTATCTACCAGTTTCAAATGGTCCACTGTGGGCGGTGTCTGTTTTTAGCACCCTGTAACACACACACACACACACACACACACACACACCCCCAGCTGAGCTTGACCACAATAAAAATGATGACAATAATGACTCGCTGAGCCTGAAACCAAAACAGAATCGGAACACTCTCTTCTTGACTCGGAATAAAGGAGTGCCTGCGTCTGTTGGGGAGAGGGTTGCCTGCAGTGTGAAAAGCCAGAGTTCGGCCCTATGAAATATTTTCTTCCTGTCACGGTGAAAGAAAATAATCCATGACAGTCTGCGGAGGTGCCTTGTGTTGTTCAGGTGGCCAGGAAGGCAAGCAGCGGTCTTGCATTTAAAAGCATCACCTTACGCTCCAATACAAGGAAGAAAGGAAAAAAGGAAGGAAAGAAAGGAAGGAAGAAAGAAAGGGAGGGAGGGAGGAAGGAAGGGAGAGAGAGAGGGAGGGAGGAGGAGAAAGGAAGGAAGGAAGGAAGCAAGGGAAGAAGTTTTGAAGGAAGGAAGGAAGGAAGGAAGAAGGAAGGAAGGTTGAGTTGAAGGAAGAAAGAACAAAAGCATCCTCTACCCCTTTCATAGCATTTATACTGCGAATTTTGTCTTGTTGTTACTGTTATTGTTGTTGTTTTCTTTTCTTTCTCCTGCTCAACCATCTGCCATGTCTATCCAGAGATTTTTACCCCTTGCAGCCTGGAAAGGCCTCACTGCCACAAAAGAATAACGCTTTGTCTCCTTTAATTTGGATGGAGAGAATACGATGACAGGTGACTGTGTTTGATTCATTAGTTTCTTTACACCTTTCAAGGTTTTATAAATGTCCTATAAACAGTGTAAAAAGGTGAAAACATCATGAAATGATCAGAAAATGGTATGCAATCCGCAATCAAGAAACATCACCACTTCGGCTCCTGCAGGCAACATTTTCTTTCACAGGAGAATACCTTTCACTTGGTTGATTTCTTAATAATTTTTTGTTTCTTTGTTTCAATTACCACTGGCCTATGATATGACATTGCTGTCAATTTTCCTCTGTGTTGTTTCTATGTGTTAGGTAGATGTGCTACATTTCCCAGTCTTTGCCAGATGGCCTTATGTAGTAGGTGCCCTGTGTGGCCCAGTGGCACAGTAACTGTTCACCTGTGCTAGGATCTCCAGGACCGTCGCTTGTAGGAGTTTTGTGTGCTCTTCTTTTGTAGTTAGGCTTTGATTTCTCTTAATACATCAATGAATATGATTGACACTCAGGCCGACTGGCTGTGAGGATTGGCTATACCCACAGGGTACGAGCTGCTGTATGGAGCTGACCCCATAGAATTCAATTAGATGAAACAAGCTTGTGTACTTGTGAGACTGCCCTTTGGGCATGCCACTTGTGGAACTAATCAGGTGGTGCTTCACTGTGGTCTGACGCCAACATTTAGGCATGTTGTTTCTGTGGCCCCTTGGGAGAGTCTCCCATGTAGGCTAAGTTCACCTGTGGCCTATAAACATCCGGGGCTACCTGGTAGGAACTACAAAGCAATGCAAGGTTGGTCACTGCCTGTGCTATCCCTAGAGACAAATAGGAGAGACCACACTGTGAAGTGAGGCTGGCTGCCATCAGTACCAGTCCTGGGTCAACTTATTAAAATTTCCAGGGCACCACAAGGTCTGAGGCTGCCAGCCGGCTTCCTGTAAGTAAGACTCAGCACCTGAAAGATCCTTTGCGTGGTACACTAGTTCGGTTTGTCAGGTTTGCAGGGAGGCACCAGGATAAAGAGAGCAGATTTCAGGATTCAGTTTGGTTCTAGTTCTGAGCCTGTGGCTTCTTGCAATAGTTTCATATCACAGTGAGGCTAGTCACCACTCCACTCAGGGTGAAGACTCCTGAGATTTGTTTCAGAAATACTGTAGCTTAGTACAGGCCTGGTTACCTGCCACTGGGATTGATTCTGGAAGTGTTGATTGTTGCTAAAAGAGCCTTCTGTGGAGAGTATTTGGTGGTGCTGGTTACCCAACCATGAACATGCTTCTGGCAATTTGCAAATTGGGTGGTGTGGGGACTCAGGGATACAGCCAGTTAAAGTGAGTGGACTTCATGAGGCAATGAAGATTCAGATTTGGTAGACTTCTGAGCCTATGGCCATTCACAAAAGTCTCAGATCATATCGAGGCTAGCTGCTCCATGTCTCAGGCTCACAAACATCCTAGACTTATTCAAGAGATGCTGCAGCTTTAGCCAGCACTGGTTTCCTGCCATTGTACATTTCTGCTGAGGTGCAGTGGCCAAAGATTGTTGATGGTTGTCAAATGATCCCACTGCCAAGAGTGCAGAGGGGGCCTGGTGCCACACAAATTTGCCATGGGCAATTTCTGAGTTGGATGGGTGCAGGGTCTTAGGGAGTTACAGGGGTGTAGGGAGTTGATCTCACCAAGCCTATGCAGATTCAGAATTGTCCACGTGGAGAGAAGTGTCAACACAGGCAAGATGTTTCCCACCTGTAGACTGCACAGGAGGAAGGCCCGACAAAGGGACAATGGTACTGCCCCTCCAGCCCTCACTTTGAAATCACACAACTCCGTCTCTTCCTGTGTGTCTCTTGTGCTTCCCAAGCTACTGACTCTCTGCCAGAGCTCAGGGCATTTGTATGCAAGTGAGTGAGTCTGTACATGGGCCCCTTAAAGGAACCTGTGAGTCTGTGTTTCCAGGTTCCTTCCATCTCTACCAGAATTTTTAAATTTCCACTGATTTTTACAGCCAGTCTTCATACAGCTTCTTTTTTCTATCCTCAGTTATAAGTGATACATTCAGCTAGACTTCAGATGGTTCCCCAGGTTAATTGTTTTATAATTTAGTTGCAGTCATTGGGGGAGATGAGCATAGCATTTACCTCCCCCATCATCTTGACCCACTCGACCTATTTTTTTTTTTTAAACTTTGGAGGATGATATTGCTTTGCTAAATAAAGAACTCTAGATTGTATTTTTTTAACACTTTAAATATATCACTTCATTCTCTTCTGGTTTGCATGGTCTCTGAAAATAAGTCCAATGTAATTTTTATCCTGGCTTCTTTATAGGTAAAGTGGTTTTTCCTCTTTCCTTCTGGTTACATTTAAGCCTTTCTCTTTGTCTTCAATATTTTGAGCATTGAATATAATATACATAGATGCATTATCTTGGTATGTATGATGCTTGGTATTCTCTGAGCTTTTTGCATGTGTGATAATAAGCTCTGGATAGGAGGAAAATCTGATTTTTCAGTTTCCATATTATATGGTTTAAAATATCCAAATTTCAACCAAATTATGAGACACACATAAAACAGAAAAGTATGTGTCATGCACAGGAAAAATAAAAGGTCTATAAGAAACTATCTCTGTGGAAGCCCAGATATCAGAGTCTACACAAAAGCTTTAAATCAGCTATTACATGTGTATGTTTAAAAAATTAAGTCAAACTATGCCTAAAAAACTAAAAGAATATGTGAGAATGACAACTTACCAAGTAGAGAATATTAAAAAGCACGAGAGAAATTATTTTTATAAAAAAACAGATTGAAATTCCAGAACTAAAAATGAAAATAATTGAAATAAAAATTAACTAGAAAGACTCAACTGCAGATTTTAGTGAGTAGATAAAATAATTATTAAACTTGAAGATAGTACAATTGAAATTATACAGTCTGAGAAACAGAAGGAAGAAAAGAAAATGAAGAGCACTTCAAATATCTGTGGCACACCATTATGAATACCAGTTATACACACAACGGGAATATTTGAATGATAAGAGAGAAAGAAAGGGACAGAAAACTATATGAAATAGTAATGGCTGAAAAATCCCCATATTTGAAGACAAAAACATTTACATATTGAACAAGCTCAACGAACTCCATGTAGGATAAATTTAAAGAGATCTACA